>NC_136272.1:49265901-49289752 GCF_964187855.1 Myxine glutinosa | reverse complement strand
AAAACACTATCCTCGTCATTACAGTCTACTTACTAATGCCTCTCGGTGCGCCAATTCACTTCTAAAGCTCGGCTTCGTAAAGCCAAGCCATGAATGCGGGTTGCTCCGTGCCAGCGGCTGGATACGTCCCGCATTCGGCGCAGGGAAGGAGGTTTACCCGGGCCGAGATCCCACGCACCATCTCGGCGTGGAGCCATCCAATGTCCCGATCTCGACCTGCCGGCACGTCTCAACAAAACGTGGTCGCCATGACGACCCTTCCTATCCAGCTGCCCGCTCCGCCTAGTGGAGCACGGACGCGGCCGTTCAAAGCGAGGCCCGGCACGCACCGAGGGCCCGCTTCGGCTAAAAGTCGACCTAACCTCTAACCTGGTTACCGTCGATGCTTCACCTGGATTCTTACACCCCGCAGCCCGTTCCTTGCTCACACCTCCAGCCGTTTCCATGCTCCTCGTACCTTTCCTTACACACCTCGGTACACTCATTCCACTCACAGCCTTGGTCACACACCTGACCACCGAACACTTTGGCACACATTCGTTGGTCGCACACCTCACCAACACACCTCTTCGCGCCCCCTCCTCGGTCACCTCCTCTGTGACAATCACAGGTGTGCTCTCATTCGCACACCCAACCACGTGCCTCACTACCAATTCCAGCGTGCATTCCCACTCACGCTCTACCATTCCAGGTGTGCTTCCTTTCTCACCTGTCACAACCAACTCACGCTCCTTGTTACTCTCACTACTCTCACCTCCATTCTTGACAGCGCACTCACCCTTACTCTTGACAGCGCACTCTTTCCTCATGCACCTGTCCGTCACACACCTTTCTCACGCACACTCTCCCGTTACACCCTCTGTAACACTCACCACAGGTGTGCATTCTTCCTTGCCTTTGACAGCGCACTCTTTCCCCATGCACCTGTCCGTCACACACCTTTCTCGCGCACACTCTCCCGTCACACCCTCTGTAACGCTCACCACACCGCGCTTCCATGTGCTCCCTCGCACACGCGCTACGACCGACTCACTCTCGCCAGCACCCTCACTCCTTGGCACGCACTTTTTCCTCACACACCCCAGAGTCGGACTTTCTCGCACACCTCCTTTTTCGCACACCAGACCTGTCGCACACTTCACCAACGGCCTCTCACGAACACCCGGGTCTATCTCGACCCCCAAGCTTCTTAAATCCCCTGGCGCATCATACGCACGACCATATTGGTCACCACTTACACCGGGTCCTCTTTCTCTTCGCTTCTCCTCCATCACCTGCGAATCCCTCATCCGGTTAATGAGCACATCATCACGATCCGAACACAGACTTTGGACCAATTCTTTTATTTCCTCTTTTATCTCTTTCTTATCCTCTCTCCGTCGCTTCTTAATTTCGCTCACCCCTTCTTCCACTTCTTCTAATTTCTGCTTCACCTCTTTTATTCCCCGGTACGTCTCCTCAAGCTCGTCCTCCAAGGCTACCTTGACCGTTTCCATGTGCGTCCTCACCTGCCGGTCCTTCGTCTCCATTACCTCTATCACCTCGTCCAACCTCGTTGTCAGTCCCTCACGTACCATCTGACATTCCCTCTTCGTCGCTACCAAGTCATTTTTTAGGTCATTTTGTGTTGCTTTTAACCCTCCTAATACCGCAGTGTTCCTTTGAACCTGCTCCGTTAGTCCTTTTTGTCCCTCCGTCAGCTGTTCTACTTCCTGCGTCAGGTCCTCTATGCCCCCTTGTAACTTTACAGTCCCCTTTCTCACCTCCTTCTCCATGTGCTCCTTACAGTGCCTCACCTCCTCGCGCACTCCTCCGACCTCCTCACTCACTCCTCTTCTGATCTCCTCTCCCATCACTTGCATCTCCTGCCCAGATGCCACCCTCATCTGCTCCATTTCCTCCCTGTGAGCATCCAGTTTGGTTTCTACCCCCATTCTGACCCCCTCTATCTGCTGCCCCATTTGTTTAACTTCCTTTTCCGCTTGGTCCCTCATGTCCCTCAATTTGCCTTCCATCCTGTTTTCTAACCACTCTAACCCCTCTTGCATCCCTTCCATTTGATTCTCTTGAGCGGCCATTCTGTTTTCTACCCCCATTAACCCATTTCTCACCTCTTTTATCCCGTTGTCTAACCCCTCAAAATTATTGTCTAACTTCCCAAATTTCTTGTCTAACTCCTTAAAATTATTGTCTAACTTCCCAAATTTCTTGTCTAACTCCTTAAAATTATTGTCTAACCCCTCACTGGTACCCCTCGCTTCGTCCCTCATTACCCCCATTTGGCCCTCCAATCGCTCACCCTGAGCATCCATCCGGTTCCCCATTTGTCCCATACTGCTTTTCAAACCTCTAATTTGGTCTCCCAATTGCTCACTATTCTTTTCCATAAGGGCCGTCATTTGCATAAAAAAAAGGTTCAAATCCACCGGTGGCGCTACCACGGTCGCGGGCGTGGACGCCGTGGCCATCTGCGAGGCGCCATTTTGCGCGCCCGCTACTTCGTGCGTGACGGCGCTATTTTGCGAATCTGCTACCCTCACTGCTTCGCTCTCCTCTTGTCCCTCAATTTGGTCCTGGATCGACCCTACCTCACTCTCTACCGGAACCCAGCCGTCTTGGTTTGCCATAGCGCGACTTTCAAAATTCGGGTTTTTATTTTTTTTTGTAAAACACAATCAAATTTCGCCGTTATAATTTCGAGCGCGGGAAACGCGCTCCGGATCGAATTCTACTTCCCGACACCAAAATGTTACCCTAATGGTACAATTGGTGTCCCAAAATTTGGGCCGAACTGAATTTAGTCCCAGGTCCGAATTCCACTCCTCGACACCAAATGTTACAGACGCGGTTGTGGATGTTAGTTTACCGAGCGGTTTGGTGGGGCCGCGTCTGCACAGTTTACCCGATTATACTCGAACGTTGGCCGAGTCGCGCTACGCTAAATCAATTGAGGAAAAGGACACAACGGCTGGGTTAAAATGACACGACACCAAGGGTACAGTTCTCAAGACCTCCGGAGGAGGTTATAATATATCGGAACGTTAGATTACACCGACCAGAGGTACAGCATAGTAAGGTGGGCACTTAAACACGGTCTTATATTAGCCCCGACAGACCACAGATAAACAGGACAAAACTGACTCACACAAGGATTGATGGCAAGGAGGGGCAGGTAGTTGATAGCTCAAGGTGCACCTTGGCTCAGGGGCAGGATCCACACGGTCCGGTCCAGAGATGCGGGAGGTCTCTCTCAGCGTCAGCGTTGGAAGGTGACGTTCTTTCTCCAAGCTGGGGGCGCATCTCTCGTCACGTCCGGTAAGTGGCTGCGTATATCCGGCGGGGAGTGACACGCCCTCGGCTCGTTAGCTCCGCCCCAGATGGAATCGGCCCGTTGCTTCTTATTGGGTGCGGGGGTTACCGGGCTCCGCCCTTGACGAGGAGCTGACAGCCAGCCCCTTCGTGGTAACCCCGTGGGCGCACATGGCAATGGCGGCTAACCAAGCCAGAGTGAGGACGCACACTCCCCGCACCGCGGCCGCGCCGCCCCCGCTGTGGTTGTAGTTGTTGTTGTTGTTATTGTTTCATGAGGAAGATGGGAGGAGGTATGGGGAGGTCCTAAACTCACTACTGGTGCCATACAATCACATTCTGGTGCAACGAAGAGTCAGAATTAATGGAAACGAGTCCTTAACTGACATAGACTAAGAATAACTAGCAAGAGGTCCTAAAGTTGTCTACGTGAGATGCGGTGGACCTGGGCACGACATTTAATGGGGGAAAAAGGGGAAGGTCGGTTCTACAGAGTGTTGTTTACAGACAATGGGACTAGGGAATGGGGGATTGGGGATAGTTGGGGTGTATTGGGGAAATAGGGGAATATTTACAAGCGGATATGGAGGCCAAATCCCATATCCGCAACAATATATTCACTAACTTTCCAAACTCTCAGCAATAACCTGCAAAACAAAAACAAAAATATATAAATTAAGAAAATTAATAATCTGCAAGACAATTATTAACATGACGTTCCAGAAAGAATCTGACAGCCGAAAAAACAGAAATCCGGCGCGGGCGCTACTTTTGATTCACCCTGAAATCTGGCGCTACTTTTGATTCACCCTGAAATCGGGCGCTACTTTTGACTCGCCCTGTGTGTGTATATATATATATATGTATATATATATATACACAAAGAATTAAGTTAAGCACCCCCCCCCGTTTTTTTACAACCTCGCACATTACAAGTTTGTTGTCGTCAAAACAGTGTAATATACCCATGATATTGCTATATTTTCTGGAGAAGTGATATTATGGTCACATAAAAACATAACAATCATGCCGTTTTCAATATTTTATTCTGAATAATTTAAGGTGAAATTTTTTGGGAATTTTATGCATATTTTCACCTCAATTTAAGTATGGAGCTATAGGTCCATCACGGACAGTGTGGATGACGTTTATGTTTTCTAACGTACAGTCATTGTTCTGAGAAGACCTCTAGCGATCTTTGCGTCAATAACGTGTGTAGGACCCACGTGATCGGATCACTGACTCAACCCTACGTCTCATAGACCCTGTAAGCCGTCGTATGCGTTGCTGTGGCAGGTTGTTCCATTCCCGATGTAATGCACGTTCCAATTCATCCAGATTGGCTATTGGAGGGACCATCTTCGCAATTTGTCGTCCCAACATGTCCCAAACGTGCTCGAGGGGGTTCAACCTGCCACAGCAACGCATACGACGGCTTACAGGGTCTATGAGACGTAGGGTTGAGTCAGTGATCCGATCACGTGGGTCCTACACACGTTATTGACGCAAAGATCGCTAGAGGTCTTCTCAGAACAATGACTGTACGTTAGAAAACATAAACGTCATCCACACTGTCCGTGATGGACCTATAGCTCCATACTTAAATTGAGGTGAAAATATGCCTAAAATTCCCAAAAAATTTCACCTTAAATTATTCAGAATAAAATATTGAAAACGGCATGATTGTTATGTTTTTATGTGACCATAATATCACTTCTCCAGAAAATATAGCAATATCATGGGTATATTACACTGTTTTGACGACAACAAACTTGTAATGTGCGAGGTTGTAAAAAAACGGGGGGGGGGTGCTTAACTTAATTCTTTGTGTATATATATATATTGTTGATATGAGGATTGTGTTTTTTTTATTGTGTTTTTTATTATTAGTGCTTTATTCTGGACCCTCCTTACTCCAGTTATGTATAAAGGTCAAAGGGCGTCCCATAATTAGGTCATAAACAATCACGTCAGCCAATCATAGATTTCCCCCTTTGTTGATAGTTATATCTTTATTATGTGTATTAGGGTAAGGCCTTGTCTTCCATTAAGATGACACTCCATTGCACCAAGTGAAACAAGATAGATCCCCTTTCATTCCCATTCCCAAAATCTCCATTTCCAGCTACATCCCCTCCAAGTCTCCATTGCCAACCGCACTGGGCAGTTTGCCAGGTTTGTTACAGCGGTGGGTTGCTGATTTCGCCCCAAAGCCGCCATTAAGCATGTGCTCAGCTCGGGGAAGAAGGGCGTGCCCGCCCATCGTCATCAAGGGCGGAGCCACAGGGCCGTGCCAACCAATCAGGGCCGAGGCGAGCTGACCGATGGGCGTGTCCTGAAAGCCGGCGGCTTGATCGCCTGAGGCGCTATAAAAGCGCGCGCGCAAGAAGCAAGGTGTTGTGGTTGAGTTGAGTGGTTGGACCAGATGAGCTTTTACAGAAGTGGTTGGACCAGATGAGCTTTTACAGAAGCAGATGAGCTTTGACAAGACGAGAGAGACGAGTCCTGAAAAGAGCACGCGACGTCCACACAGCCGCAGCAGCAGCAGCAACAACAGCAGCTTGGGGCCTGGACGGCAGTTTTGAGCAGGGCCGCGAAGGAACGGCGGCTGCTAAACGCGCCGATCGTGCTTTAGTGTCCGTTGGACCTTCCTCTCCCTCCAGCCATCCACCTCCTGCCTTTCCATCCTTTTGTGTACGTGAGTTTGTTCTGTGTGTCTTGTCCCTGGGTTAATTAAGACTGTAGGTAAGCTGGCGTTGCACCGTCTCTGAATTCTTCTGTAAATTATTTTCTTATCTTTCCTTCTTCCTTGGTTACTTTTGGTTGTAAATAGTAAATAAATTATATTCGTATTCCTTACCCTTTGTCTTCTTCTTCTTCTTCACATCCTTCGCTTTAGTCTTTTCCCCATTGAATATCTGTGGTGCGATCCGGCCAGCGTTCAGGAATCGGGTTAGTCGGGGTAACTGTTCGGCCGCGGTGCCATCCGCTCGGCAAACCAACATCTTATCCGTGGTCCGTAACAATTGGTGTCGGACCCGAAGCGCGCTTAACGCGCTCAAAATTACGAGGTGCCGAAATTTGTTTTGTTTTTAAAAAAAAAACCCGAATTTTGAAATCGCGCCATGGCTAGTCAAGGCGATCGGATGCCGGTGGGGGAACTAGAAGAGGGGTTAGGAGTAACCCAGGATCAGAGGGAGGAGAACAATGAGGAGGTGGTTGAGGAGGTTTCAGGCGCGCAAGATGGCGCCCTCGCGCACGAGGCTTCAGGCGCGCAAAATGGCACCTCGCACATGGCTACGGCGGCCGCACCCGCTGCACAAGTGGGAGGGATGGCCCAAATGCAGGCCCTCATGGAGCAATTTATGGCGCAAATGCAGGCGTCCCTCAACCTGCAGAGGGACGAGACGAGGGCTCAGTGAGCAATTGGGGGCAATGAGGGACGAAGCGAGGGGTACCAGTGCCCAAATTGGGAAAATAGACAGCAAATTTGAGGGGTTAGACAACGGGATAAAAGAGGTAAAGAATGGGTTAACGGGGCTAGAAAATAGGATGGAAGACAAATTGCGGGCAATAGGGGAGCAATCCTCCCGGGAAATCAAACAGATGGGGAACCAGATAGAGGAGGTGAAAATCGGGTTAGAAAGTAAATTGGATGCTCAGAGGGATGAATTGGGACAGATGAGGGTGGCATCGACTAAGGAGATGGAGGAGATGAAGGAGGAGATACGACGAGGTGTAAGCGAGGAGGTCTCGGGGGTACCGCGAGGAGGTAAAGCGAGGTGAAAAGCGTATGGAGAAAGAGGTGAGGAATAATACGGCTAGGTTACAAGGGGGCATAGAGGACCTGACGCAGGAGGTGGAACAGCTGACGGTGGGACAGACGGAGTTAGTGGAGCAGGTACAAAGGAACACTGCGGTACTAGGAGGGTTAAAAGCGACACAAAGAGACATCAAGGACGACTTGATAGCGACGAAGAGGCAATGTCAGATGGTACGTGAGGGACTGACAACGAGGTTGGACGAGGTGACAGAAGTAATGGAGACGAAGGACCGGGAGGTGAGGACGCACATAGAAACGGTCAAGGTAGCCTTAGAGGACGAGATAGAGGAGACGCACCGGGAAATAAAAGAGGTGAAGCAAAAGTTAAAGGAGGTGGAAGAGGGGGTGAGTGAAATTAAGAAGAGACGGACGGAAACTAAGAGAGAAATACAGGAGGAGGTGATGGAATATGTGCAAGGTCGGTGCTCAAATCGTGATGATGTGCTCGCTAACCAAATAAAGAGTTTGCAGGTGGCGAAGGAGGTGCGGAGACGAGGTGCCAAGGTGAGTGGCGATATACGTGGAAATGTATATGATGTGAGGGGAGCTTCAGTCGGCTTGGGGGTTGATTTGGATCCGGGTGTTCGTGAGAGGCCGTTGGTGAAGTGTGCGACAGGTACGGTGTGCGAAAGAGGAGGTGTGTGAGAATGTCCGACTCTGGGGTGTGTGAGGAAAAAGTGCGCGCCGAGGAGTGAGTGTGCTGTCGAGAGTGAGTCGGTCGTAGCGCGTGTGCGAGGGAGCACATGGAAGCGCGTAGTGGGGAGTGTTACAGAGGATGTAACGAGAGAGTGTACACCTGTGGTGAGTGTTACGGAGGGAGTAACGAGAGAGTTTGCGCCGGAGGATGCACGAGAAAGGTGTGTAACGGACAGGTGCATGAGGAAAGAGTGCGCTGTCAAAAGTAAGGGAGACTGCGCACCTGTGGTGAGTGTTACGGTAGAGTGTGCGTGAGAAAGGTGTGAAACGGACAGGTGCATGAGGAAAGTGCGCTGTCGAGAGTAAGGGTGAGTGCGCGACCGAGTGTGGAGGTGAGAGTAGTAAGAGTGACACGGAGCGTGAGTTGGTTGTGGCAGGTGAGAGAGAGGATGCGCACCTGGAATGGAAGGATGCACACCTGGAATGGTAGAGCGTGTGTGGGAATGCACACTTGAGTTGGTAGTGAGGCACGTGGTTGGGTGTGAAAGTGAGAGCACACCTGTGGTTGTCACAGAGGAGGGGGCGCGAAGAGGTGTGTTGGTGAGGTGTGCGAACGACGAGTGCGTGCAAAGGTGTGCGGTGGTCAGGTGTGTGAGCGAAAGAACGAGTGCAAAGACGAAGTATGCGGGGTGTACGGGCGGCGTTGGAACACCGAGCTCGGTGAGGGTGAAAGGGGTAGCGTATGCTTGTGAGCATGCAGGTGAAGCATCGACGGTAACTGGGTTAGCCGTTAGAGCGACGTATAGCCGAATCGGGCCCTCGGTGTGCGCCGGGCAGCTTCGCGTGCCGCGAGGACCAGCGGGGATCCGAACCACGGCGGTTTCGAAAGAACCGCCGTACACGATCCACGCTGGGCCTCGCTTTGAACGGCCGCGTCCGTGCTCCACTAGGCGGAGCGGGCAACCCGATAGGAAGGGTCGTCATGGCGACCCCTTTTTGTTGAGGCGTTCCGGCAGGTCGAGATCGGGCCATTGGATGGCTCCGTGCCGAGGTGGTGCGTGGGATCTCGGCCCGGGTAAACCTCATTCCCTGCGCCGAGTGCCGGACGTATCCAGCCGCCGGCACCAAGCAACCCACATTCATTGCTCGGCTGTGCGAAGCCGGGCTGTAGAAGTGAATTGGGGCACCGAGAGGCTCTAGTGAGTCGACGTGATAATGAGGATAGTGTTTTGGCCCCGAAATTAGAAAAACAAAATTTGATGATTGGCAGAGGATTGGTAGTGATTGGCAAATTTTTGATTGGCTGGAATTTGGTGTGCAAAATTGGTAGTGAAAGATACCCGATGTGGGGGGATGGCAACTCTGCCATCTCTCACAGCGGGGGCAAAGGAGCACTAGTTATGGGGTTTGGCAGTGAAAACTAGCCCGGTAGGGTTAGGATATAATGATAGGGATCTAGAGAAGATGACCTTAGGTAACGTTAAGGTTAGGTAGTGACAATGATACCTGTAGTGGGGACGCAGGTAGATTAGAGTGGATGATAATGACGTGGTATGTGCTTAGTTTAAAGGGAAGACGGGGAGCACTAAGTTAGCAGGGCAACAGGTAGTTTAGATGATGCCGTGTGAGTGTTGGAGGTGTATTCAGAAGTGTATTGTGAAAAGTATGGTTAAAAGGTGTGATTGCACAGGTGTGCAACTGGACCGGTGGATGGAGCAGTGAATGAGGGAGTGATGGTGATGTGTGTTGTGTTGACCAAATGGTCCAGGAAGGAAGGAGGGTGCAGGTGGCACCAGGTGTGATTGCACAGGTGTGCAACGACAGGTGTATGGAGAATGGTTGTGTGGAATAAATGGTATGGAGTATATGGAGTATTGGAATGGATGGTCGTGGAGTGAGTATGGGGGAAACTGTGGAGTGGAGTGGATGGTGCGAAGGTGTGAATGGGGGAAGGATGGACCCCCATCACGAATACCCGGGGAGGGTAGTGTAAGTGTTAGGTAGAGGGTATAGGTAAATTGTGGTTGGATATTGGCATCTGTGGAGCGGGTGAAAGAATGGTATTTGGATGGGTGCATTAGTGTTGTGGAAATGGCTGGGCGTGTAGCCTGTTAGTGTGTGTAGTTGGTTTGGGCACTCCACCACTGTGAGGATGTCGGCCAGGTTAGGCCGCAGGTGGGCTCTGGGAGCCGGTAGAGTTGTGGATGGGGCCCGAGGATCCGGAGGACGGACCCGGGTAGCCCAGTGCCAGAGGGCACCGAGGGGTGACAGAGCCATGAGGGGCCTTCCCCAGTTAGATAGGTTAGGTAAGGAGCAGGTAAGCTCGGGTGGCAACTACAGTGGTGGAGGTGTGCAGGTGGGTAGACCTGCTGGGAGAGCTACACGTCTCAGCCCAGAAATTGTGCAAGGGCACCGGGAGATGAATCGGGGGAGTGAGACCCCAAATTGAGAAGCACCACAGTTTGGTCAATGGGAATTGGTTTTTAGAACCCATAGTGTAAGTTGGCCAATGGATTGGCAGGGAAAGACCCCGGGTAGTGTAAAGTGTGTTAAAGTCATTTAGAAGGTAGTTAGGATGAAAATCTCCTTGCACCATCTACATCCACTCACCTGGGATGACGTACCTCCACACCATGCCAGGTGGTTTTTATTATTTTTGATGCAAATGTTTGGAATGTGAGACGCATCATGACGTGGGTGTGACATTGTGCTTTGTTGTTCCATCTCTTCCTCCTTATGAGGATTGATGATGAATTGGTGATGGCAAATTTTGGTTAGAGGGATTGTGGAGACGAATTTGGTGTAGGAGAAATATGGGGAAGACATGACATTAGTGACGAATTTGTAAATGTGTAGATTTTTGTAAATATGGGGTAAGGGCAAGGGTAGAGTAGGTGACGGGGGGGTGACGTACGGAAGGGACGAGCTTTTCTCACTTCGCTCTCCGTACGCATTTCGCCTTGCATTGCCTTGTTTGATGTGTACCCTTGTGACCTTACCCCTCGCTCATCTGTCTTTCCCCCCTTTTGTCTCCCACATGAGGACCTGTGCGCCACTGGGCGCCGAGGGGAGCGTGCGTGAGTCCGCCATTGTGCGCCCGGAACTCCCAGAACCAGCTGTCTGCATCGATGCACCACATTATGGACCACATGTCTGTGGCTGAGCACCACTTATGGACCCCATGGGTTGGGGCATGGCCCCTCTGCTGGAACCGGCCATGAAGGCCCGAAATCTTGCTGGCGGACCTTGGCCACAGGGCACCGATGCCACACAGGTGAACCACACTAGTCGGCCCCTGTGGGCCATAAATAAATAAAAATGGACATGTTGGGTGCATTTCATTTTATGTTCAAATAGGCCGCCTGTAAGAAAATGAAAGAAAATGACAACATCTGGGAAAAAGCAAATAGCCAGCAGAGGGAGCCGAAGAGCAAGAGACCACCAGCAGGGTTAGGGGTTGTTGTTTTTATTTTTATTGATGACCAGTGATGACTGTGCACTGATTGGTGCTTGAGGGTGTGTTGGTGCGTTTTGGGTGCTTTCATGGTGCGTCGATGCAGAGCAGACTGTCTCCCCCCCAGAAAGAACAATCACAGGTCCTGGGTTGCGTTTTGTAAATAAAGTAGAGTCATTGTAAATAATGCTCCCCACCGTCAATGTATAGTTTGAAGACCATTCCGCAATTCGGTTAGCTGTGGGCGTGAGTCTGTTAGGTAGGGTGCAATGGAGCAGCGGGACATATTTATTTATGTTTTAAAAACTGTCGCACTCAGGGTCAGGTTAAAAGTAGAGGGAACGACACCTACGTGTCACACTAAGTTAAAGTTATAGGCCCGGGACGTGCCTAAGAGGAGGAGGGTGCAGTGTTGTGGATATGAGGATTGTGTTTTTTTTATTGTGTTTTTTATTATTAGTGCTTTATTCTGGACCCTCCTTACTCCAGTTATGTATAAAGGTCAAAGGGCGTCCCATAATTAGGTCATAAACAATCACGTCAGCCAATCATAGATTTCCCCCTTTGTTGATAGTTATATCTTTATTATGTGTATTAGGGTAAGGCCTTGTCTTCCATTAAGATGACGCTCCATTGCACCAAGTGAAACAAGATAGATCCCCTTTCATTCCCATTCCCAAAATCTCCATTTCCAGCTACATCCCCTCCAAGTCTCCATTGCCAACCGCACTGGGCAGTTTGCCAGGTTTGTTACAGAGGTGGGTTGCTGATTTCACCCCAAAGCCGCCATTAAGCATGTGCTCAGCTCGGCGAAGAAGGGCGCGCCCGCCCATCGTCATCAAGGGCGGAGCCAGAGGGCCGTGCCGACCAATCAGGGCCGAGGCGAGCTGACCGATGGGCGTGTCCTGAAGGCCGGCGGCTTGATCGCCTGAGGCGCTATAAAAGCGCGCGCGCAAGAAGTTGTGGTTGAGTTGAGTGGTTGGACCAGATGAGCTTTTACAGAAGTGGTTGGACCAGATGAGCTTTTACAGAAGCAGATGAGCTTTGACAAGACGAGAGAGACGAGTCCTGAAAAGAGCACGCGACGTCCACACAGCCGCAGCAGCAGCAGCCACAGCAGCAACAACAGCAGCTTGGGGCCTGGACGGCAGTTTTGAGCAGGGCCGCGAAGGAACGGCGGCTGCTAAACGCGCCGTTCGTGCTGCAGTGTCCGTTGGACCTTCCTCTCCCTCCAGCCATCCACCTCCTGCCTTTCTATCCTTTTGTGTACGTGAGTTTGTTCTGTGTGTCTTGTCCCTGGGTTAATTAAGACTGTAGGTAAGGTAGCGTTGCACTGTCTCTGAATTCTTCTGTAAATTATTTTCTTATCTTTCCTTCTTTCTTGGTTACTTTTGGTTGTAAATAGTAAATAAATTATATTCGTATTCCTTACCCTTTGTATTCTTCTTCTTCTTCACATCCTTCGCTTTAGTCTTTTCCCCATTGAATATCTGTGGCGCGATCCGGCCAACGTTCAGGAATCGGGTTAGTCGGGGTAACTGTTCGGCCGCGGTGCCATCCGCTCGGCAAACCAACATCTTATCCGAGGTCCGTAACAATATATATATATATATATTTATTTATTTATACATTTATATATATATATTTTTTGATATATATTTATTTATTTATTTAAATATTAATTTATATATTTATTTATTTATTTATTTATTTATATATATATATATTTATTTATTTATTTATATATTTATTTATTTATATATTTATTTATTTATTTATTTATTTATTTATATATTTATTTATATATATATGTATATATATATTGTTGCGGAAATGGCCCTTAGTGGTTTATTAAATATAGAATTAGTTCAGGTCCCCTCTTAGATGTATGTTTACCATAGATCGTCTGTACTGGGATGGTAGTTTTGTGTCGGAAGGTGTAGCAGGCTGTTTTGTGTGGTGCATTGGTGGTGTACAAGAGACGGTTCCCTTTTAATTACATCTTGACAATCGAACAAGGTGCAAGTTCCATTAAGACCGGCCTCGGTTGCAATGCCATGATCGAGGCAATGGATTGACGTGAGAAAGCGCGATTGAGCGGGCAAAAACGACAAGCGCCGTCAAAAACCGGAAGCGGCGCTTCGAGGGGTCGCTGAGCAAGTGCGAGGGAAGAGGTGGAAAAAGATGCATGCGCGGATGGCGTGTGGACAGGCCTTCGCGGCGGACGAGAACCACCAAGGCGAGTGAGAATAACGGAGTTCGACAATCGTGCTGATCGCGTGGCCGATAAGGAGAGCGGGTGGCCGCCGTTTCGCGACGCTTGATGCGTGGCCGATAAGAGGGCGGGCCGCCATTTGGCAGACTGCAGGCCCAAGCGGGGCCTTCGAATCCGGCGACATCGGCTTGTTACGAGCTGCATTCGCCCTTTTCACATCTTCACCTCTCGTCCATCAACACCACCAAGTACCCCCTGTCTTGTATGAATGTTGTCCAGGCCTAAGGTTTATCTCGTTAGGGTCACCCCGCGAAACCCTTAATTGTAGCTCCCTAGATAAGAGCGGGTTATTACTCATAGTTGAATTATAATGTTATCGTGAACGCCTTGCTTGTTTTGTGTACCCTAATGTTCCCCCATTAAATCTGGTTGATTCGTATGGAAGTTGCCGCACTGCATTCATCTGTGTCGCATTGAAGAGCAATCCGCTCGATTTGTAATTAAAACCAAACTGGCTACAGGTTGCGGCAGACTTCGCTCGGTCTCTGACAAACCCAACCTGTAGCGACGGGTGTCTCCCCAACTGGCAAGGCACAGGTGTAATTTGGTATCGCGATAGAGGCGCGTAACCCGAGATCTGTGTCGAACCAGCCGGCGTTGCACCCGTGGGACGGCCGTGCCAGGAGGCGCGACCCGTCACCTACAACACTGGTGTCGAGGAGGTGGGATTTGGACCTGGGGTGCATTTCGCACCCCGAACATCGATTGTGAGAGGCGCGTAAAGAGAAAAAAAAAAAAAAACACGTCGCTCGCAAATTCCAAATTTGGTTTCATTTTTATTTTGAGTGGATTGGGTGTCAAACTTCGTAATTTATAAAGGAAGATGGAGTCGCAAAATGGCTGCGCGGCTCAGCAGCGTGACACGAGGTGGGAGAGAATCGGTATTAAGAGTGCAACGAGCCGCACATCACGAAGAAAACGCTCCCACCCACCGATCCAAACCACGTGGTTACAGCATGCGTCATGGCAAAATAAGCAGGACGACAATGCGTACATTAACGAGCTTCATGCACGATTGGACGATGCCTGGGAGCAGGTGGAGTGTAAGGAGGATTATATTGGGGAGTTACACACGAAATTGCATGAGGCACTACAGCAGGCAAGTGAGGTTCAGGAAAATGAGGAGCAAAGGGAGTCACAACAATTGGTCGATGCACAGGAACGAATTCACTGGACGGAAATGGCCTTGGCCGGCGCATTGCGAGACAACACAGATTCCAGATGGGAACGAGCACGGATTCTCGAATTGGAATTGGAACAACTGAAGGGAGAATTGTCTGAGAAATCAAGCCAGTTTCGGGAATCAGAGTACAGAGGAAATGAACTGGCACGTCAAATGGAAAGTAGCAAGGAATACGGGAAGAGGATGGACAAAAGGAGAGAGGAAGCATGCGAAAGAGTAGAGGAGATAAGTGAGGAAAAAGAGAGGATGGAGAGTGAAATGTTAAGGAACCACACTGTGCAGATTGAACAGATGGAAGCCAAAGCCAGGTTAAAGAATGACATGGATGAAAGGGTAATGAAAGAACAACGAATGAAGCAGGAGAAGGAAATCAATCAATTGAGAGAAACGACGAGATTGGAGAATGAAGAACAAAAGAGACGATGGGATACGAAACAAAAAGAATATGAATTTGAAATTGATCAACTAAAAAGGAACTACACTGTGCAGATCGAACAGGCAGAAGCCAAAGCAAGGTCAAAGAATGACATGGATGAAAGGGTAATGAAAGAACAACGAATGAAGCAGGAGAAGGAAATCAATCAATTGAGAGAAACGACGAGATTGGAGAATGAAGAACAAAAGAGACGATGGGATACGAAACAAAAAGAATATGAATTTGAAATTGATCAACTAAAAAGGAACTACACTGTGCAGATCGAACAGGCAGAAGCCAAAGCAAGGTCAAAGAATGAGATGGATGAACGTGTAATGAAAGAACAACGAATGAAGCAGGAAAAGGAAATCAATCAATTGAGAGAAACGACGAGATTGGAGAATGAAGCACAAGAGGGACGGTGGCATAAGAAACAAGAGGAATATGAATCGGAAATTGACCAATTAAAGGAGAAAGCAAGGGTGGAGTCCGCAGAGATGGAAAGACTCCGGAAAGGTAACGAACAACTAAAAAGGCTCAGAGAGGAAGAACGACTCAACTGGGAAAGAAAATGGAGCCAGGAAGTAGGGCAGCACAATAATGTGGGATTTGTGACGTCATCACAGGGAGGAATGTTAGTGGTGCAGGACTTGATTGGCATCACTCGTCGAATGAAACAACAATTGGAGCAAACCCTGGTGATGGAGACATGGAGGGAGTATACGGGGTTGTTGACTCATGAAACACATTTTGAGCAGGTCCAGCAAGTGAAGCTGACAGGCCCAGAGGAGTTTGGCGAACCAATGATGAGCGACCGGACCGATGTGACTTTGGAACGAAGCAGGTACGTGGGCATCTGCATACATGGTGCGGACGATGAGCTTAAGTTCGCAATTGGATTTGATGTTAATCAAGAGACTCTGTCCGATGGGGTGCACGTATGCGTGACACCTGAATGTGTGGATGGAATGCCTGTGGATGAATGCTGTGAGCCCATAGTCCAGTTTACAGCACCGGGGTGTGCTGTCAAGGCCGAAACGTGTGTGAGTGCGGAGCATGGAATGAGTGGTGACGTAGGAAATAGGTTCGAGGTGCAAGGGGAAATAGAAATTCCACCAGGAGCAGGCTTTAGAAAGGGGATTGTAATTTCTCCCTCAGCTTCACAGGAACTTCGAGGTAGAGCGCAGATGCGTAGCAGGCGGCGTTGGCATGCGTCACATACTCCCTGGACCCATTTTCGAACAAGAGGGGCCCAGCAACGACACCGCCAGGTGTCCCTTGGTCATCGGACCTCTCTGAGGACACGAGGGGTTCGGCTAGCTAAATGGGATTTACCTGTCTTCAGGGAATTAAAGAGAAGAGGGGGAGGCCGCTCCCCCAAGTGGGGTCTACCTGACTTCCGCGAACCCTGGAGAAAAGGAGGGGGTGGACCACGACCCCAATTGAGACGTGACCCTTATGAGCCGTGGCGGAAAGGCGGCGGGGCCATGTAAGGGGTAATGAGGGATTCCTTCCCTCACTCCCTTTCCAATGAGCCACAGAAGCAGGCCAGATTGGAAAGAAAAAAAAAGGAAAAAAAAAAGGGAATTCTTGACTGAAAATAATATCGAGAGAGATTGCAAATTGAGAGACTGACAGAAGAGACAAGAGTGGCACAAGTGGATGTGCGTGACTATTTAAAAAAAAAAAAAAAAAAAAAGTGAGAGAAATAGTGGGGACATGACATCCCCTGCAAAGTTAAACACCCCTGCAAAAAGTGGAAGGTGTTGGATGGTGTTGTGGACTGGGTGTGTGGCACTGTGGAATGAATGACGAAGGTGTTTGGGATGAATGGCGTGATTGTGTGAATGAGGAGAGTGAGTGCGAACAATGTACCCTGTTGGTAGGAGTCTCCTAACCAAGTGAGTGTAGGTTAGGGGGACTTAGTGGATTTGACGTGGATTCTGGCTGCTGTTCCATTGTGCAGGCGGACTGCTAGGGGTAGGTGCAGCCAAGGTATGGTGGTACTGGCTGGGAGTGTGACATGGTATTGGAAGTTGGTGAGTCGGGAGGGGACACCAGACAGTAGGGTTTAGAGTGCTAAGAGAGCACAGTGCGGGGGCTAGAGAGCCACCCGGTTAGAGTGCTTGGAGAGCACAGTGTGGGGGCTAGAGAGCCACCCCTTATTTAGGAGCGCCAGAGGCGCGCTCAGGTGAACCCCGAGGTCGCTGGGTGTCCCCCACCACCTATTGGAAGCAGGCAAAGAGGCCTAGTTGTAGTCACACTCCCCAGCCAATGAGTTATGCCTGGCACCACCAAGTGAAGAAAAAGAGACAAATAAGGGCCTTGCCCAGGTTTAAAAGAATGGAACAGTGTGCCAGGTTGGAAAAAATGGGTCATTAGGATCATTGTGGCAATGGCAGGGTTTGTGCCATTGGTTAGAGCTTCAAGTAAAAGGTTAGGTTCGATGAACTCTCCTCCGCACCATTCATGTGTGACACCTGGTACGAGTCGTGTTGATGGGAAAGTTGTGAGCAAGGGCCAGGTTCGGTCGCCCTCTCCAAGTGCCAGAGAAGCCACCAGTGTGTCATGAGCACACAGATAACAATTGATTAAGAAGCACACCATCCTGTCAGCTAAAAAGTGAAAGGACTTTTTAAAAAGACCATACCAAAACAAGTCGTACCAAGATAAGTCAGGCAAGGAAGGTTAAGGGTACTCTTCATTTTGCCTGGGCTGAGGTCATCACCCCCACTTGCACCCTCAAGAATGCCTCCAGACTGCATTTGCTTACCATCGATAGAACTGTGCCACCTGCTGTCCAAGGCAGGGCTTGTTGCCTGCTGCTGCTCGGTTGTGGGCCATGTGACCGGAGCATTTTGTAGGCCATGTGGCCGGATCATTTTTGTGTGCCATGTGGGCCGAAGCATTTTTGTGGGCCATGGAGGTCAAAGTGCTTTTGCGGGCTGTTGCAGCCGAAGATTCATGCCGTCTTGTGGGCTCAGTGGGCCGAAGGACTCTTTGTGAGATTAGGCCACTGGACCGACTGAACTCACCTGGTGAGAGGCCAATAAGGCCACGAAGTAAGGAAACCCCTCTGGGGTGAAGACACAACACTGCCGGGAGGCGGCGTGAAGGAGCGAACACGTCAAGAAGCTTTGAAACTCTGAATGTCTTGCTCCGATGTGAATATTGGTGTTGAAAGTAACATTGAATGCCCTCCTGCGCAAATGCATAATTAGAATGTTAAGTATTGTGCATAGAGTGTGGATGTGTTTGTTAGATTAGTGATCCGACACACTAGGATAAGGACATGCCAATCTTACGGATACTTTGCTTCTTGGAGTTAAGTGCTTGCAATGTTGTGGGTTAGAGTAAATGGGAGATTTGTGCTGTACGTTAGACAGGGCCATTCCCGCGGGCTGCCCCTAGTGGAGGCTCGGGAGAGCCTCGGGAGAAAGGTGGGGGTAGTGTTGCGGAAATGGCCCTTAGTGGTTTATTAAATATAGAATTAGTTCAGGTCCCCTCTTAGATGTATGTTTACCATAGATCGTCTGTACTGGGATGGTAGTTTTGTGTCGGAAGGTGTAGCAGGCTGTTTTGTGTGGTGCATTGGTGGTGTACAAGAGACGGTTCCCTTTTAATTACATCTTGACAATCGAACAAGGTGCAAGTTCCATTAAGACCGGCCTCGGTTGCAATGCCATGATCGAGGCAATGGATTGACGTGAGAAAGCGCGATTGAGCGGGCAAAAACGACAAGCGCCGTCAAAAACCGGAAGCGGCGCTTCGAGGGGTCGCTGAGCAAGTGCGAGGGAAGAGGTGGAAAAAGATGCATGCGCGGATGGCGTGTGGACAGGCCTTCGCGGCGGACGAGAACCACCAAGGCGAGTGAGAATAACGGAGTTCGACAATCGTGCTGATCGCGTGGCCGATAAGGAGAGCGGGTGGCCGCCGTTTCGCGACGCTTGATGCGTGGCCGATAAGAGGGCGGGCCGCCATTTGGCAGACTGCAGGCCCAAGCGGGGCCTTCGAATCCGGCGACATCGGCTTGTTACGAGCTGCATTCGCCCTTTTCACATCTTCACCTCTCGTCCATCAACACCACCAAGTACCCCCTGTCTTGTATGAATGTTGTCCAGGCCTAAGGTTTATCTCGTTAGGGTCACCCCGCGAAACCCTTAATTGTAGCTCCCTAGATAAGAGCGGGTTATTACTCATAGTTGAATTATAATGTTATCGTGAACGCCTTGCTTGTTTTGTGTACCCTAATGTTCCCCCATTAAATCTGGTTGATTCGTATGGAAGTTTGCCGCACTGCATTCATCTGTGTCGCATTGAAGAGCAATCCGCTCGATTTGTAATTAAAACCAAACTGGCTACAGGTTGCGGCAGACTTCGCTCGGTCTCTGACAAACCCAACCTGTAGCGACGGGTGTCTCCCCAACTGGCAAGGCACAGGTGTAATTTGGTATCGCGATAGAGGCGCGTAACCCGAGATCTGTGTCGAACCAGCCGGCGTTGCACCCGTGGGACGGCCGTGCCAGGAGGCGCGACCCGTCACCTACAACAATATATATATATTTATGTATGTGTGTGATTTTTTTTTTTTTTTTTTTTTTTTTTGTTGTATTCAAGATCGAGGCTCGTGAAAGAGCTAACATTAATCACACAGAAAGACAAACCGACACATATAACATGGGGAGCGGTAGACAAGATGGGGAGAGAGGGGGAAAGGACACAAACACAACATTTGAGAGCAGGGACATCGAGAGATCTGTGGGAGGGAGAGGGCTTTGGGGGGGGGGGGGGGGGGGAGGAGCTATAAAACATGGACACTGCCAGGACTTCCAGGAAAGAAGTTGGAATTTCAAACAAGGTGGATCTGGGGTGAATTAGCGGGGGTAGAAAAGATCAAGGTTTTGGATGGGGGAAGATAAGAGATGGTGGTGAACAACTGTTTCAAAGACCTAGAGGGAGGAGTGGGATTGAAGGGAGTGTGGGAGTTTGTTCCAGAGGCGGGAGAAAAGAGGAATGAAAGAGTGAAGGTGAGCAGAGTGCTGTCTTTCCCTCGCGGTCCCCCTGTGCTGTCTTTCCCTCGTGGTCCCCCTGTGCTGTCTTTCCCTCGCGGTCCCCCCTGTACTGCTTTCCCTCGCGGTCCCCCTTGTGCTGTCTTTCCCTCGCGGTCCCCCTGTACTATCTTTCCCTCGCGGTCCCCCTGTACTGTCTTTCCCTCGCGGTCCCCCTGTGCTGTCTTTCCCTCGCGGTCCCCCTGTACTGTCTTTCCCTCGCGGTACCCCTGTGCTGTCTTTCCCTCGTGGTCCCCCTGTGCTGTCTTTCCCTCGCGGTCCCCCTGTGCTGTCTTTCCCTCGCGGTCCCCCTGTGCTGTCTTTCCCTCGCGGTCCCCCTGTGCTGTCTTTCCCTCGCGGTCCCCCTGTGCTGTCTTTCCCTCGTGGTCCCCCTGTGCTGTCTTCCCCTCGCGGTTGTCAGCTCTTTCACGAGCCTCGATTCAGTATACAAAAAGAAAAGAAAAAAAGAGCCGAGATTTCGGCAGTTTAACCACCAGAGGGTTGCTGGCAGATCTTGTGCGACCTGTAGGAATATTTGGGGGACAAAGCACAGAGAGAGCTGGGGGAGCAAGGCCGGAGAGGAGTCGGTCGAAGACAAAGTATATACTGTATATATATATATTGTTACGGACACGGCTAAAGATGTTGCTTGACCGAGCGGAATGGCCGCCGTGTTCGCACAGTTTACCCGATTACCCCCCAACTCGCCCGATTCCACTCGAATGTTGGCCAAATCGCGCTACGCTAAATCAATGATGGAAAGGACACAACGACTGGGATAAATGAAACGACGCAAGGGGTACAGTTCTCAAGACCTCCGGAGGAGGATATAATTAGTGGTGGAGAAAAGGTGTAGATTACAAGGTAATGAGGTAAAGACACAGAAGAGATGGGCACTTAGTTACAGTCTTATCTATCCCAGACAGACCACAGACAGACCACAGACAAACGGAACAAGGCTGACTTACACAGGGATTGATGGCAGGGAGGGACAGGTCGGTTGATAGCACAAGGTGCACCTTGGCTCAGGGACAGGATAAAGCACGGTCCAGTCCAAAGATGCGGGGAGGTGTCACAGCGCTCGGAGGTGGCGTCCTTCTCTCTCCAAGCTCAGTGCGCATCTGACGTCACCTCCCTCTTCCTGCGCATGCTCAGCAGGGAGTCACACGCCCTCGGCTGGTTGGCTCCGCCCCAGATGGGACCGGTCCGCCGCTTCTATTGGGTGCGGGGGGTTACCGGGCTCCGCCCTTGACGAGGAGCTGACAGCGAGCCCCTACTTGGTAACCCCGTCGAGCACATGTCCGATGGCGGCTCGTTGGAAAGGCCTGGTGCCCTCCCAACACCCCCTACCAACCAAGCCGGAGTGAGGACGCGCACTCCCCGCGCCGCCGCCGTTGTTGTTGTTGTTGTTGTTGTTGTTGTTGCTGAACCGTGAGGAAGAGCTGCGGGGAGGTATTGGGAGGTCCTAAACTTCCTAACGGTGCCATACAATCACATTCTGGTGCAACGAAGAGTCAGAATTAATGGAAACGAATCCTTAACTGACATAGACTAAGAATAACTAGCAAGATGTCCTATAGTTGTCTACGTGAGATGCGGTGGACCTGGGTGCGACATTTTATGGGGGAAATAGGGGAAGGTCGGGTCTACAGAGTGTTGTTTACAGAAAATGGGACTAGGGAATGGGGGATTGGGGATAGTTGGGAAGTATGGAGGAAATAGGGGAATATTTACAAGCGGATATGGATGGATGCCAATCCCATAGCCGCAACAATATTGTTGCGGTTTTGAGTCTGTCAAGTGAGTTTAATAAAGGTTGAAGTCCGTCCCCCATAGTTAGTCACACAAACAACATGTAGCCTCGCATTAGTGTAGTTATGTCTTGGTATTTGTGAGCTTAGTTCCTCTCCTTTGTTCGTTCTGCGTTGAGTAGGAGCCAGGAAAATAGGCCCCTACTGCCACCGATCATCCTACGTCCGTAGCCTCAATCCCTTTTGCGTTAACGTTGGTTCATATTGGGCAAGTTAACAAGAGGCAGGCAGAGGAGGATCGGGGCGGAGTCGAGGGGGAGCGGCAGAAGCAATGACGGTAAGCACGAGCAGCCAATCAGAGCTTGAGGGTGGTGGCGGCGGCGTGGCCTTAGAGGGCGTGGTGAGAAGAGTCGGGTGAGTTCCAGAAGGTTCGGGGGGCGTAGCTATAAGAACCGCTGTGCAAAAGCCCTCAACAGGACTTGCAGAAGAGAGAGAGAGATAAAGGACTTGCGTTGTGATGAACTTGACGAACTTGCACAAGAACGCGCGCGCTAACCAGCTCGGAGTGTATTGAAGAAGAGGAGTTGGCCGCTACATATACTCGGGCGCAGCAGACTCGCTATGAACGAGTATAGCGCATTTGAGACACGCGAGTGAACAAGGCTGCGTAACCGCCAGCCGCGCTAAAGTCCGCCCTCTACCGTTCCGCCCCATCATCTGCTTGTTCGAGAGACGTGCTAGGAGTCCCTGCCTTCGCCTGCCACCATCTTCACAGGACGTGCCGGGGACTGCGGAGAGCTGGACGAGGACCATCTCTGGACGCGTTGGGGAACACCTGCCCATCTGCAATCCCCTGTGTGAGTGTGAAACGGGCCCGTTGTCCAAGGGATAAGTTAAGACTGCTTAAGGATTGCTCTGTGTCTCTTCGTCCTTGAACTGTATATGCGTGTGGAATAATTAAACCCTTGTTCTTTCTTCCCTGATTCGATCGTTCCTGTGGTTTCTCCATTTTGACGAAGCGTGGCACGAATAAGATCGCTCCAATCGGGTTCCAACATCTAAGACTGCGCGGACCATGTGCACGCAATCCGTTCGACGAACTCAAACCACACGTGGTTCGTGCGAGGCTGTTTCCTCGCTCCCAGGGCAGCGCGGGGAATTAGGTCCGAGCGAGAAAGTAGTCCCGAAACCCCTACTCCGCGTGTGTCCGGGAGGGACGTAATAAGTCTCGGTTTCCGCCAAGGCCCAGTAACGACAAGGGGATTAATCCCCCCTTGATAAGGGGAAGAAGGCTGGCGTAGAGAACTGTAACTATATATATATATATATATATATATATATATATATTTATGTATATATATTTATGTATGTGTATGATATATATATATATATTTATGTATATATATTTATGTATGTGTATGATATATATATATATATATATATAATATATACTATATATATATATATATATATATATATTATATATATATATATATATATATTTATGTATATATATTTATGTATGTGTATGATACATATAGTATATATTATATATATATATATAATATATATATTATGTATATATATTTATGTATGTGTATGATATATATATATATATATATATATATTATATATATATATATAATATATATTTATGTATGTGTATGATATATATATATATATATATATATATATATATATATATATATATATATTTATGTATGTGTATGATATATATATATATATATATATATATATATATATATATATATATATATATATATAATATATATATATATATATATATATTTATGTATGTGTATGATACATATATATATATATTATATTATATATATTTATGTATGTGTATGATACATATATATATATATATTTATGTATGTGTATGATATATATATATATATATTTATGTATGTGTATGATATATATATATATATAT
>NC_136272.1:48923401-49263401 GCF_964187855.1 Myxine glutinosa | reverse complement strand
GACCCTGAGCTATGATGGAGCCAAAAAGCAAGAAAACCAAGAAAGAAACTGATTTCACACTTTGCATTCAGTGCCAGGATCCCCAAGGTGCACTAGTGACTGAGCCAGCACTGGGCTCATATGCAAAGTTTCTCCAGTTCATCCAGGAGAGGGCACGATATGGTGATGCCGACTTCAAACAGATCAGCGAACGATTAAGCTGTTTCACTGCCACTGACTTGAGGAACAATAAAGCAAAGTGGCACCGGGCATGTTATGGATCTACATGCAACACTGCTCACCTGGAGCGTGCTAGAGTTCGCCACCAGAAAGCCTGCGAACATGGCGACACCCAGCATCTTCATAAGAGGTGTGGACGTCCTTCTTCTGCACGTGCCGCTGCAAGTACCTCAGGTTCTACGCAAGACGAGACTCTTCGCTTCACACGTTCATCATCAACTCCATTCAACAGAGACCTTTGTTTCTTCTGTCAAGAGGTCACTAAGGAAAGTGTACATGTTGTATGCACGTTCAACGCAGGTAAACAGCTGAAGAAAGCTGTTGAAGAAGGCAGCAACCACAAGTGGAAAGTTCAGCTGAGTGCTGCCATCAGTGCACATGATGCTCATGCGATCGACGTCAAGTATCATCTCCCATGCTGGGTGCAGAATGTCCAACGTGCTCCCAAGAGTGGGACATCAAGTGATGACAAAGAACACATACTGCAAGAAACTAATGTTATCAAAATAGCCGCAGACATTGAGTTTGTCAGCCTTGTTCGCTCTCTACTCCAAGCTGGTGAAATTCTCAACATGTCTGACCTGAAGTCGGTTTACTCCAGGATTCTTGACAATAATGGTGTGCACAATGTCCCATCACCTACTACCCAAGGCATGAAGGAGAAAATCAACTCTCACATTGATGACGTTCACTTCATGAAACCAAAACGTCGAAACGAGTCAGACTGTGTATTCTCCACTGCCGTGCGTGATGCAGCTGTCGAAGATGCAATGACGAAGACAAATGAAAAAAACATCGAACAACTGTTTGAGAGTGCCTCTGTTCTCCGCAGTGCCATTGCTTGTCAGAACAAGCACCCATGGCAATTTGAAGGAGAAATGAACACTGATGATGCTGAAAAGCATGTACCCAAAGTACTCTATGCTTTCCTCCGCTGGCTACTGGAAGGACCAGCCACGAGCATTGAGCCAGAGACTATGCGCTCAGCCACTATTCATCGAGATGTTATAACCATCAGTCAGAACATCATGTACGGCTACAAGTCAAAACGCCAAGTCACGTACAAGCCCAAAGAGCCAGATGCACCATTCCGCCATCGCTTAGAATGGCCACAGCAGCTTGCCGTTGCCATTGTAGTCCATCAGTCCACCAGAAACAAGAAGCTTCTGGATTTCCTGCATGGGTTCGGTCTGTCTGTTGATTATAGTCGGATCTTGCGGTTGGAGACACAGCTGGCCAACTCAGTCATAGAGTCTACGACAGAACAGGGTGTATACTTTCCAAGAACCATGCGCATAGGGACGTTTGTCTTCTTTGCAGTGGACAACAGTGACTTCAATGAAGACACACCTGATGGGAAGCGGACACTCCATGCTACAGCCTGGGCACTCTACCAACGACGGGAACATGCACCCTCCACAGATGAACATAGAACACTGACACTACATGACCGAAAGGCCAGACACCGCTCACTCAAGGTTCTGACTGCTCCAGACTTTGTTCCTTGCCAAGCACCAAACAAACAATCTGCCACAGGTACCACGTATAGCTTCAAGACACGGTCAAACCCAGATGTCACCAAGCCGTACTCTGCGACGGACACAGTGTGGCTACTTTCACGCACAATCATGCGAACAGCTGAAGCTGAGGACGTACAAGACGACGACATCCCACCAGATGACCAGCTGCAAGCTGCAGAACCCCAGCATGCTGACCCTGTTGGGTCACTCGTCCACGATCCAAAACAACCACCTGGCAGTAGGATCAAGCATCACGATATCCCAACTTGGACAG
This sequence comes from Myxine glutinosa, assembly GCF_964187855.1. Lineage (NCBI taxonomy): Eukaryota > Metazoa > Chordata > Myxini > Myxiniformes > Myxinidae > Myxine > Myxine glutinosa. The sequence goes on along the minus strand of NC_136272.1, from coordinate 49,261,388 downwards.
CCTACAACTCACTGCTCTCCTCTTCGAAGCCTCTGACAGAGGTCAACGCCCTGCCATTGGTAGCAGCACCAGCCCATGAATGGCAAACACTGATAACAGTCTTGAAACAGACACAGCAAATCAACTGCATGGTCATGGGTCCCGATAGGAAGACAGTGATCACCTTAGACATGGCCCTGTATGAGCGAGCCAAACAGCTGGAGATGACCAGAGATGACTGCAAAGGCAAGTGGGTACTGCGACTAGGGGAGATGCACACTGTGATGGCTGCACTGAGGGCTGCTGGGAATGCCATAGAGGACAGTGGTCTTGACGAGGCTTGGTCTGAGGCTGATATCTATGGCCCAACAACGACCAGACAAATACTGGAAGCCAAGCACATGAAGAGGGCTTTGGAGGCCCACATCACCACTGTCCAAGCCCTCTTCGACCTCTATGTGGACGAATTCTTCCAAGAGCATCCCCATCTGAGGGGCCCATGTACCCAGTCAGCACAACAGGTTGCCCAGAGCTGTCATCTACACAACCGAGAGGAGATGACAAGCGCGCAGAACAACATGCTAGCTGTCCTCGAGTCAAACGAAGTCCTGGAGGCCATGGCAAAGTTTGATGAGAGGAAAGAAGCCAAGAGTCCACTGTTCAAGTTTGTGCGACGTTACATGCGGATGATAATGCTGATATACACATTCATCCGTGCCACCCGTGATGGACAATTTGAGCTTCACCTGTCTTCACTGGATGAGATGTGCATATACTTCTTTGCACATGACAAACAGAAATATGCCAGGCTGACTCCCCGGTACCTTGCAGAGATGAAGGCCCTGAAGATGACAGATCCAGGGATCTACCAAGAGTTCATGGATGGGAACTTCAGTGTCCATAAGAATGAAATCCCCTTCTGTGCTGTAGGTGTGGACCATGCACTGGAGCACATCAACAGGATCATGAAGGTGACAGGGGGTATTGTGGGCATTACCCAGAATGCCAGTGCCCGCGAAAGGTTCTTTCTGACAGCACCAGAGCTGAGTAGGCTTGCTGAAGAAGCCCGTCAGATGGCTGGCTCACAATCAGCTACACGCAAGGAGCACCACGACCTATCAACCACAGTCTGGGCTCGGCAGGAAGACAGCATTCGTCGACTGAAGAATGTGATCAGAGAGTCCATGAATCCCATGACGCATGAGGGTGAAGACCTGACGACTATCATCACCAAGGTGGTGATGCCAGCTGAAGTACAGAAGGATGTCTGCAACCAAGATGAGATTGGTCAGAAAGCGTATAACACGTTTGTTGCAGAGCGCATCAACACAAATGAAATCAACCTTTGGGCCAGAATGGGAAAGGTCAAACTGAAGATGTGGAAGAGTGCCAGGAAAGCTGTGAAGCACAAACTGGCAGACAAGGTTGTAGAGCTGAAAGACGACAGGTCACTGTTTGCGCGCATGCTGATCGTGGCCCGCTCACGACCAGAGATCAACTTGAAGGATGCCATAGGTCAATATGAATTCACCGCGCTTCCACGAACCCTCTTTGCAATGGCTGGGACACTACTACCATGCACAGACAAAAGCAAGCTCATGGGCATCCTAGAAGATCTACCCAAGAAGTCAACTGGCACTGGTCAGCAGCCAGACGACGACAATCCTGAACATACTCCACCCCCTCCCAAGAAGGTGACTGTCATAGACGGCATGGCATTAGTGCAAGCAATGGGTAAGCCACAATGGGTCAAAACATGTGCCCAGTGGGCTGGCCATTTCAATGCAACACTGGACTGCAAGACCAACGGGTATGATGAAGTCCACCTCGTGTTTGACCGATATGATCTGCCAAATTCACTGAAAGAGGCCACACGGGAGAGGCGCCAAGGTGGCAAGCCGCCCACTGCTTACCACGTTCAAGACAGCACCCCGATTGGGAAACTGACAGCAAAACAGTTCCTGTCGCACACCAACACCAAAGATGAGCTAACTGTCTATCTGGCAAAGAAAGCTCTGTGTCACTTTGAGGGGACTACCAAGGTCTTCATCGTCACTTCAAGGCAGGATGTCTTCTCCAACTGCATGGATGTACAGCATCTCCGTAGCTCCCAGGAGGAGGCTGATACGAGGATCTTTCTTCACAGTCTAGATGCCGTCCGAAGAGGTGCAACACAGCTGTACATTCAGTCACCTGATACTGATGTATTCATCCTAGCACTCCACCGGTACCATGAACTGTGCAAAGACACATACTTCATCACGGGTGTGGGGAACAAGAAGAGGCAAATCTCACTGGAACCAATAGTACATGAACTTGGTGTCAGGAAGGCTGCAGCCCTACCAGGATTCCATGCATTCACGGGAGCAGACCAGACTGGTCGGTTTGCCGGCAAGGGAAAGCTCACATGTTGGCAAGCCCTCAATAGGTGCTCTGTTGAGGTGGTATCTGCGTTTCATGACCTTGGGGCCTCTGAGGAGCTGAGAGCTGACACAGAAAGTGACATTGAGGCATTTGTATGCCAGCTGTATGAGCCTCGTACTACAGTTGTGGATGTGGGCAAGCTGAGGTGGAGACTGTTTACCAAGAAACAGCTAGAGGCACAGAAGCTGCCACCAACACGGGGAGCTTTACATGAAGCCATTGCTCGTGCACATTTCCAGGCCATGGTGTGGCATCAGGCTGATGTACCGGACCCCCAGCTTCCACAACCAACAGAACATGGATGGAGAGCAGAAGGAGATCAGCTGGTGCCCATCACAACCAAGGACCCTCCAGCCCCAGCTGCCATCACACATCTAATCAAATGTAACTGCAAGAAGACCCAATGCATGTCTCACTGCTCATGCAGGTCTCAGCATCTCAACTGTTCTGAGATGTGTATGTGTGGGGCAGATGAAGAGGTGTGTGGTAACACGGGTCAGGAGCGCCCCATGGGAATCGATAACACTGATGATGAGGAGGATGGAGATCCTTCAATGTAACAATGAACACTGCCAACTAAAAATATTGCACAAAGACATTATAAGTGTACATTTGAACACTAAAGTCCAGCCTTTATGTGATTTAGAAGTGAAAATGATGGAAAAAAATATATATGTGTTGGCATAAGTGCGTGAAAATCCAAGATGGCTGCCATAAGAACCCTTTTGATCATATGTAGGTGTATAAATGTGTGTTTATTGGATTAAGTATCCGCAAATATGTACATTTGGACACCAAAATTAACACTCTAGGTCATTTAGAAGCCAAGATAATGACAATTTCGGTTTTCAACAAACGCCATTTTGATAATCCAAAATGGCCGCTATAAAGAACTTGAAAAAAATGGAGACATATTTTTTCTACAACTTCTATCATCCCTAAAGACAACCCAACCAGTGTCCACAAATTAACATTTGAATTCAACGGGAAAACATTGGCCCCCCCACTATTGGTCAATGAAGTCCCAAATACCTACTTACTAACCCCGACCGCGAGCAGGGAACTAATTCCCGCTCGAACCACGGATAAGATGGAATATTGCCGAGCGGTTATCAATCCGCGATCCGAGCCGTTAACAAATGACTAAACCCGATCCTGAGCGGTCTCCAAATCGTGCCACAGGTACTCAATTGAGAGAAAGGACAGAGGCGATCGAATAAGAGGAAACCAGAGTAAGGGAAGAACAAAGAGTGGGTTTATTAATTATTTACATGCAAAAGAGGAAACGAAAGCATGCACAAGAAGAAGAAGAGCAAAAGGACACAGGGCAAGCTTATCTAAACAGTCTTACTTACAACCCCGGACAAACAGACAGACTTACACGGGATGGTAGCTGGCTGGTAGGGGAGGAAGGTCCAGGCAGGTGGGCTCTGTCCAGGCTCCGGGTCCACGGGCGAAGAACGGCAGGCAGCTTCACGTGTCGTTGGCGCGTGACCGGACCTTACATATGCGAGGGGCTGGAATTCCGTGTACGTATAGCGTGCCAAACGCTCTCCCGATCAATCAAGGTCCGTATCAAACGATGGTTCCCTGCGCAGTTCGTTGAAACAAGCGCGCCTCCGCGCTGTCCTCTGGATAACGTGACAATCAGATGTCTCCGCGCAGTTCCTTCAATAGCAACGGTCCCCTGCGCAGTCCTTGATATTCGAGCTCTCCCCGCGCAGTCCTTGATATTCGAGCTCTCCCCGCGCAGTCCTTGATATTCGAGCTCTCCCCGCGCAGTCCTTGATATTCGAGCTCTCCCCGCGCAGTCCGTTATATTTGAGCTCTCCCCGCGCAGTCCGTTATATTCGAGCTCTCCCCACGCAGTCCGTGATAGGGCTTGGCGCGTGCGCTTATATAGTGCGCTTATAGATCAATCCGCGCCACACCTGCCAGCGAGCTCACCTCTGCCCTGGTTGGTTAGAGAGGGCTCACCGGCTCCGCCCTTGACGGCTCGTTGACAGGGCCACGCCTCGTTCTTGGCGCTCCGCCCCCTTCTCAAAGCTTGACCACGTGCGTAATGCCGTTTGGAGCGAGGCAGCGAATGCTGCTGGGCGAGCAGAGGCGCGTAACACAATTTGGAGAGAGAGACTGGCAAAATGGACGGAATGGGTCCTATCTTATTTAATTAATGCAACGCAGATTCAACTATTGGGAACACAGCCTTATCTGAAACACATATTAAGGAAATAACTGAAAGTCCTATGGTGTCCTACGTGTTGCTGTGGCCTAACTATGGGGGCGACCTTTGACCTTATTAAATGATGGGATATTTACAAGAGTTATTATTTATTTACAAAAGTGAGGGTTCTAAAAACCACAACACTGCACCCTCCTTTCCTCCAGACCCAGCCCGGGCCGAAACAACTTTAACTTAGTGTGACACTTAGGTGTGATTACCCTCTACTTTTAACCTCACCCTGAGTGCGACAGTTTTAACACTAAATATGTCCCACCTGCTGCGTTGCATTCTACCTAACAGACTCATGCCCACAAACTAACCGAATTGCGGAATTATTTTGAAACTACACATTTAGCCGGTGGGGAGCATTATTTACAAAAACACTAATTATTTACAAACTGTCACCCAGGACCTGTCTTTTGTGGGAAAAGCAAAACTTTTGAAAAGAGGAAAAATATTGCCATGCACTGCACCGATGCACCATACCATATGCACCCATAAAATAAAATGCACCAAAAGCACCATAAATGAAAATGCACAGAGAAGCACCAAAAAGCACCATCACCAAAAATGTACAGTCATCACATTTTTAAAGATAATAAACGATGATGGTGTCTTCTTCTCTGCTGGTCTGCTGGGCCGTTGGTTGTCTGGATCTTCTTCATCTTGATGTTATTTATAAACAAAAGGGCACACACCGCCTCCGCTTTTTATTACTCATGGCCAGCAGGGCCAACTCAGGTGGTCCACTGCTGGGCATAGATGCCACTTAAAACAGTGGTCAGCTAGCCAGATACCGCTGGCAACAATGGTCGGTCCCAGCAGAGGGGCCAGGCCACAACGTGTGGTCCATAAGTGGTGCCAGGCCACAGAACGTGTGGTCCATATGGTGCATCAGTGCAGGCAGGAGGCAGCAAAGGTGCGGGCGCACAATCCAGGGCACCTGCACACTCCCCTCGGACACAAAAGAACATGGTCCATGAGTGGGGACTGGGGAAGGAAGACAAAGCAGATTAGCAGGGCGAGGGCGCTAGGGTACACATAAAAACAAGGCAATGCAATATGAGGAGCGCGGGAGAGCGAGCCGAGAAAGCTCGTCCCGAGCCGTACGTCACCCCCCATGTCACCTACCCTACCCTTGCCCTTCCCCGTATTTACACAATCTACAAATTTACCAATTCCGTCTCCACCCGTCTTGTCCCCCCTATCTCCCCGAAACCAAATTCGTCACCAATCCCTCCCAAGAAGGAAGGGATGGAAGACACACACAATATCTCACCCACGTCAAGATGCGTCTTTCATTCCAAATATCTGCAAAACATGGTGTGGAGTTCTGTCTGTCACCTAGGTGAGTGGATGCGGATGGTGTGAAGAGATTTTCTCCTAAACTATACCTCTAATTTACATTAACCATTTACTCTACCCGGGGTCTCGCCCTGCCAATCCATTGGCCATCATTAAACTATGTGGTTCTAAAAACCAATTCCCATTGCACATACTGTGGTGCTCTCCAATTTGGGGTCTCACTCCCGCCATTTTTCCATCTGTGCAACAACAACACAACATGCATTTTAAAGGCCATTTTCCCTGCTAGAGCGGGTGTTAGCCTTGCGGCCCCCATGACGATCTTCTCCATTTTGCCCTATTTTCTGCATCTCTCCTTGTTAACACCCTTGCCCGCATTTCTTCTAATTTCTTCAAACATTTTTCCATCTGTGCCCTCCCACAATTTCGGGGCTGGGTCGTGTGGCTCTCCTAGCAGGTCCTACCTACCTGCGCATCTCCGCCACTGAACGTCGCCACCTGAGCTTGCCTAGCTCCTTCACACTACCCTAACCTGGGGAAGGCCCTCCCTGGCACTTACCCCCTCGATGCCCTCTCTGGCATTGGGCTACCCGAGTCCTCTCCTGGGATACTCGGGCCCCGCTGAACTCTACTTGAACTGAACACTGACTCTAACTGGCTCCCAGAGCCTACCTGTGGCCTCACCTGGCCGACAGACTACCAGTGGCGGAGTGCTCAACCAACCATACGTACTAATTAAGCCACGCACCCAGCCATTCCACACACTAATGCACCCGACAAACTTCCCTGCTAATGTCTGCTGCTCTTCTTCTGCCCCAATCGGTTCTTCTGATCATGTGCTTGTTAAAGTGGACATCTCTCTGGCCATTCTCAGAGAGCCTCCTCTGCGTTGCCGAGTCTGGCATTTCACTCAGGCCGACTGGCACGGTCTTCAAGCAGCCATCAATCATCTGGACTTGTCTCCCATCTCCACTGCCTCTGACATCAACTCTTCCTGGGAATTCTTCCAAAGCAAACTGCTCTCTCTCATGCACAGATTGATCCCATCTCGTCTTCAGTTGTCTTACCCTTCCTCCTGTCCATGGTACTGAATCTTGTGGTGTGGCAGTTGCCCTGAAACAACTTGCCTTTGCCTCTTGGAAGGCTAATCCAACTGAAGGCAATCTCAGTTCCTTCCACCAAGCTCGGAACAAGTGTGTGTCTACCCTCAGGAGTGCCAGGAAGCACTCTCTCTCCACACTCAAGAATGAACTCTCAAACCTGTCTCCTTCCTCCAAATCCTGGTGGCGTCTGGTCAAATCCGTTTCTGGTGTTTGTTCCTCCTCCATCCCCTCCCTTACCTCAAATGGCTGCACAGTTGACACCGCACGTGACAAAGCCGAATGCCTCAACTCTGTGTTTGCCTCAAAATCTTGTGTCCCAAACCCATCTCTCTCTGTTCCCACCTTACCCAGTCGAACCCAACTGCTCCTGGACTCTGTGTCCTTCTCTCCTGACAAGGTGGAGGAGTTTTTGTCAAACCTCGACTCTGATTCTGCAACTGGACCAGACAGCATCAGCCCACGGGTCCTAAAATCCTGCTCTGCCGCTCCATCTCACCCTCTGTTCTTTTCACCCTCTCTTTTGCTCAAGGTCATATGCCAGCATCCTGGAAATCAGCAAACATTACCGCTTTACACAAAAAGGTGCAAAAACAGATCCTTGCAACTACAGACCAATCAGCCTGCTCCCAATTATCAGCAAAGTCATGGAATCCATCATTGCTTCAGATATCAAATCCTTCCTCTTCTCCAATGGCTTGATCTCCGATCATCAATTTGGATTCAGACCAGGTCATTCTACTCTGGACATGCTGCTTCTGCTGTCTCAACAATGGATGGAGGTCCTCAATGCCAAACAGGAAATCAGAGCCGTCTCCCTTGACGTATCACATGCCTTCGATACGGTCTGGCACCCAGCTCTGCTCACCAAACTCTCCTCCTATGGTATCCATGGAAATCTCCATTCATGGCTTGCGGACTTCCTCTCTGGTCGTAGACAACGTGTGGCCCTGAATGGATTTCTCTCATCTCCCCTTCTTGTTCAGGCTGGAGTTCCCCAAGGCAGTGTTCTGGGCCCTGTGCTTTTTCTGGTCTTTATCAATGATCTCTCCGACTCTGAAAAATCCTCTCTATCTCTTTGCTGATGACTCCACACTCTCTGCCGCTCCATTCCTCTTCCCTCAGATCGGCAGTCTGCAGCCTCCTCACTCTCTGAAGACCTGGACAAAATCACAGACTCGTAAAACAAGTGGAACATGTCTTTCAATCCTGACAAATCTCACACTCTTACTATGTGTCTCCGAAAAAATCGACTCGACAACCCTCCCATCTACTTTCTCAACAATCCTCTCCAAGAAGTTCTGTCGCTCAAGCTTTTGGGTCTCACTATCTGCCATGATCTTTCTTGGGAAAACCACATTTCCAAGCTGGCCTCCAAAGCCAGTCGCCGACTGGGCATCCTCCGTCGTGCGAAGTCCTTCCTCGGCACACCTGAGCTCCTCACCACATACAAGGCTTTCATCCGCAGCTCGATGGAATACTGTTCTCCCTTATGGGCCGGTGCTTCTACCTCACACCTAGCTCGGCTTCACGCTGTTGAAACCAAAGCTTTCAGAATCATTGGAATCTCCCGTGATGAAGCTATCTCCGAGGGCCTTTCACTCACTCACCGCAGACAGGTAGGTGGTCTTTCTGTCTTCTACCGACTCCTCTCCGGCCTTGCTCCCCCAGCTCTCTCTGTGCTTTGTCCCCCAAATATTCCTACAGGTCACACAAGATCTGCCAGCAACCCTCTGATGGTTAAACTGCCGAAATCTCGGCTCTCTGCTCACCTTCACTCTTTCATTCCTCTTTTCTCCTGCCTCGGGAACAACATTCCACACTCCCTTCAATCCCACTCCTCCCTCCAGGTCTTTAAAACCTGTTCACCATCTCTTATCTTTCCCCATCCAAAACCTTGATCTTTTCTACCCCCACTAATTCACCCCAGATCCACCTTGTTTGAAATTCCAACTTCTTTCCTGTAAGTCCTGGCAGAGTCCATATGTTTTATACCTCTCCCACCCCCCCCCCTTCCCTTGCCTCCCCCCCCCCCCCCAAAGCCCTCTCCCTCCCACAGATCTCTCGATGGCCCTGCTCTCAGATGTTGTGTTTGTGTTCCTCCCCCTCTCGCCCCATCTTGTCTACCGCTCCCCATGTTTTATGTGTCTGTTTGTCTTTCTGTGTGATTAATGTTAGCTCTTTCACGAGCCTCGATCTTGTATACAAAAAAAAAAAAAAAAAAATTCAAGCAGAACTCTGCTACTTTCCGCACCACAGATGTCAATATCCAACCAATTTACCTACTCCCTCTACCTAACTTTAAGCTACCCTCCCCGGGTATTCGTGAAGGGGTCCATCCTTCCCCCATTCACTCCTTCGCACCATGCACTCCACTCCACTCATTCCACAATACTAAATCTCTACTTGCACACGAAGCAAGTAATTCATTCAACCAACTTCATTACATTCATCCACAATACGCTCACAATACGTCACTTCTCCAAACCATTGCCTCACACTCTCAAATCTTCCCACGCACAATTCCTCATTTCAACATGCTCACCAGCAAGATTCTCATTCAATTCCTCATTTAAACTAGACCACAAACACACTGCATCATCTGATCTAACTATTTCCCCTCTAATCCTTGTGCTTCCCCTGTCATCCCTTATACTACGCACATCCCCCGTCGTTATCATCCAACCACTCTAGTCTACGTCCCCACTACCTGTACAATGTCACTACTTAACTCTCAAGTCACCGATGGTCATTTCTAGGTCCCTAACCATTATCCAAGCCCTCCTTGGCTAGCTTGCACCGCCAAGACCCCATAAACCTATAGCTCATTCGCCCAAAATGTGAGGGACAATTACCATCCCACGACACTGGGTATTATTTCTCACCACTATCACCATTACAGTCAACTACACTTGAGCCTCTCGGTACGTCATTACATCATCAAAGCTTGGCTTCGCAAAGCCGAGCAATGAATTCGGGTGGTTTGGTCTACTGTAGGTTGGGTCCGTCCGGCATTCGATTCAGGGGAGGAGGCATACTCGGGCCAAGGCTCCAGGCACCATCCCTACGCAGGGCCCTTCGCTCCCATGCGCGGTTGCCCAGCCTTCCCCGGCTGGAGTGCCGCCACCGCAAGGGGGCGACGCTCCGAACCCTTCTCCTTCCGCTCGAACCGGGCCGATCGCTTTGCCTAACAAAGCGCGGTACCGACCGTATAGGGCGGGGCCCGGCGCGAATCGTGCACGGCGCTCCTTGCAGAAGCGCCGCGGCAACGATCCCCGCCGGCCCCCGCAGCACACAAAGAACACCACGCCCCGAGAGCTCGCGTCGGCTACCCGTCAGCCTAACCGCTGCCCCGGTCAGCGTTGATGCTCGAATCGCATTTTCACATCCACACGTGACTCTGCCCATACTCACAAATCCCATACACTCCATTACACACCTTTCTTCCACGCACTCTCCCCCGTTACGTACTCCGTAACCACCCCGGGTGTGCACTCTTGCATCCACCCACTCAGTGCACACCAACCCATGGGTGTGCAATCTCCTATCGCACACCCAATCATGCGCTCCGGTGTGCATCCCCGCACACGCTCCTCATCCATGTCCGGTGTGCATCCTCGCACACTCTCTCCATCTATTTCACTCTGTGTCACTCACTCTCACTATCCCACTCTGTCGCGCATCCTTCCTCGCACTCTGTAATACACTCGCGCTCAGGCGCCGTCCACACATGCGCGCCATTCTCTCTTACACAGCGCACCACGGACCTTCTACGAGCGTCCGGGTGACGTCTGGATCCCAAGCGCGCGAAAAATCCTTTCGCGCCAAACCTTTTCGCACCATATACAGCCCGGCTCACCTTCGGGATCCTTTTCTCCACATGCACCTGCAAATCTTTATTAGGATTAGCAAGTACGGCATCATGATGCGAACACAGTCTTTGCACATATTCCATCCTTTCCTCCCGCTGTTGCTCTTCTAAGTCCGCCGTCTCTTCACACCCAATTTCCATTATAATTAATTCATTTTCCTTATTCAGCTCGACGACCGCTGGCGCTAATAAAATCAAATTTTCTACTTCTGTGGTCGTCGGCTTTCCCATACCCCGGGTCGCGATTTCTATCCCAGTCCACCCGGCTGTGCTTTGCTCACCCTCGCTTAACCCGCGCTCCTCTAGTTGCGCTACCTCGTCACGTACCCCCGCAACCTTTCCGCCAGATCTGCGGTCTCTGTCCTTCCCCATCTGTTTCATCTCATACCTGGCTTCCTCCCTCGCTAACTCCTCATTTATTTCCCGGGCTTGGCCACCCACGTCCTTCAATTTGCCTCCTAATTTGTTTTCCAATCCCCCTAATTTGCTTTCTAACCCCCCAATTTGACTTCCCAATTGCTCCCCCATTCTATTTTCCAAATTACTTAACCTGTCTCTCAATCCCCCAATTTGGTTTCCCATATCTTTCCTTTCCCGCGTGGCTCTGTCCCCCTCCAGTTTTATGGACGCCTGTATTTGCGCCATGAATTGCGCCATGAAGGCTTGCATGTCGCCCACCCCCATTTGCGCAGCGGGCACGGCCCTCGTCGCCATGTGTGAGGCGCCGCCATTTTGTTCGCCTGCATCCTCCTCTGCTGCACCCTCATTAATTTCCTCTCCCATCTCTCCCAATTGTTCCACTTCTTCCCGGGGGTCCTGGGTTGCCTCTTAACTCCTCTTCTATTTTCCCCACCGGCATCCGATCGCCTTGGCTATCGATGGCACGATTTAAAATTTAGATGTTATAATAAAATTTCGGCCGCTCGTAATGTTGACAATTTTTCCACAGATAAGAAAATTTGGTTCGGGTCCGAATCCCACTCCCCGACACCAATTGTTACGGATTTCGGTCGTCGGTTCTCCCCTTATCAATGGGGGGGTTAATCCCCTTGTCCTTTTATCTGGCTGACCCGAGTCCTGGACGTTATACCGTCCTTCCCGGCACGGCGTTAGGTAGGGTTTGTTAGGCCTAGGGGTTCACTACTACCTAATTACTAACGCCGGCCGAAAACGAGGGAATAACTCCCGCTCGAACCACGGATATGATGGAAAATGCCGAGCGGATAGCAATCCGTGATCCGAGCTATTAACAAATGACTACACCCGATTCTGAGCGGTTGCGATCGTGCCACGTTTACCCAATGAGAGAAAAGACGGATGCGATCGGATAAGAAGAAACCAAGAAAGAACCGGGCAATTTATTACACATGTACAGAAAAAAGAGGAAACAAAAGAATGTACAGGATAGGAAGAGGAAGAAGCAGAACACAGGGTAGTCTTAAAACAGTCTTATTCTTAATACCCAGGACACACATACACACTGACACGGGGATTGTAGATGGTTGATGGAACAGGTAGAGGGTCCGGCGATGGGGTCCAGGCTCCGGTCCAGCGGCGAAACCCGGCAGGCAGCTCCGCGTGTAGTTGAACGCGACCGGACAATTATATAGCCGGGGGAAGCTGGTGTCCTGCGTATGTTATATGTGCACACTTGTGCCAAACGCCTTCTCTCTCCCCAATGTCCTCTTTAACAAGCGCGCCATTCTTCTTCTCAGTCCTTCTCCAAGCCACCCTTCCAACACGTCCTCTTTAACAAACGCCGGCACATGAGTCTCCTGGTAAATGTGCTCGCTGGCAGCAGCATGTGTTATAGCAGCAATGGGGGGAGCAACTCCATATTAATGCCCATGATTTTGGAATGAGATGTGTGATGTTCAGTTGTCCACATACTTTTGGTCATTTACACACACACACACACACACACACACACACACACACACACACACACACATACATACACATACACATACACATACACACACACATACACACACACACACACTTTATTGTATTAATATTTGATTTTACTATGAACTGCCTCTGACTTCAAAATTGGAAACTGCTTGGCCATTTATCTTTCAAATCTGGCATATCTGCTCGGGTTATCCATGGGCACAAAACAAATTTGGCTCCCTACCCTCCATCCCCCCTCACCCATCACCTAGGATAGGGACATGGCACCGAAGTTATTGTGTATATTAATATTTAAGTCGCTTTGTTGGTTCCTTTTTCTTCAAAACTATCACTTTTTGCTCTACTGTGTCATTTACTCTGGCTTCTGGCTTTGATTTATATCCCTTGTTTGTGTCGCCTGTTTCTGCTCCTTGGGCACGGCTGCTGTTGATGTCAATATAGATCTGTGAAAGCGCCTCTCCCTCTCAAATCTCCTGAGATATTTGCGTCTGTATTCTCTTTCAATGTGCGACATTGCTCCGATACATACATCCTTATACATATTGGTAAGGGTTTTACATTGCAATGAATACTTCTGTGTTTTGTCTGTTGTCGGCTGAATAACTCGACAACATGAGAAGCTAAAACCGCCACGTATGAAACAGAGCTTCGTATTGTACATGGACGAGGTTATTCCATATTCACACTATGGCCACGACGCGAGTAAATATAGTCACGTACATTATTTAGTTTAATAATTTTCTGTGAGCTCAAAGTTGAACTCGTCTGACACATTCACAATATGAAACTCCGTGTTGGTGTTGGTAATTCTGGATGCGTTCGTTTTCTCGTTATTCTGCTGATAAAAAAACACGTACATGCACGCATACATACAAACATACATAATACACACATGCACAGTCTCACACACTGACATATATGCGCACACACACATACACATACTGTCGCGTGGACCCTTCCGGTTAAGACCCGGGACCGCGGATGGACCAGAACGGATTTACTTGAGGCGACGAACAAACACGGATTCACTATAAAACGCGGGAGGAAGAAGGGAAGTGGAAGCTGTGGTAAAAGCGCTTACCTGGAGCGTGCCGACTGCAGCTTCAATCCTGCAGGGAATTAATGAACTCACGAATGACAAGATTAAATGTACAAAAATAGCGATTTATTCACGGAACCCGAAACAATGAAACGTGACGGTAATCAAATAATGGGCCTAAATTGAGATCCCACAAACCTCACTTCGAATACGCACACAGGAATGGATGAAAGGAAAAGAATCGTCGTGTTGTGGAATGTAAAATGTGTTGCGTCTTAACTGTCCGTCGTCTTGTCCACACGCGGCTCCAAGTTCCGCTGCACACCACGAGGTCCCTCGCTCCAGCACCACAGCACCGCGAAGGCCCGAGCCAACGCCCTCTCCGTTCGCACACGAGATCCCGCCCGTTCACAGCACCGAGCCCCGCTCCTGCACAATCACCGCTCCAAGCACAAGCACCGCTCTAAGCACCACGCAGATGGCGAGCCAACGACCACCAGGACCTCTCAAGACCAAGAAGAAACGCAAGAGCTTCAAGCATGTCCAGACAGCCAGAGAGCACCAGGGCGAGAGCTGCGCAAGAGGGAAAATGTTGTTCGGTGCGCCCTTATATAACCTGGGCGGTGACGTCAGCCTTGGCGCGCCACCCACTCAGCGCCTTCCACCGAACCTTCCAGCTCCTTCCTTCCAATCACAACCTCCTGGGCATGTTGCTATGCAAGTTTGTGATGCGACCGGCGGCAGCAATCATCGGCGGTGTCCTGGCCTGGTTTCCTGTCCGTTTTCTTCCAAAGTCATTGTCAGGCAAGGGGATTTAGTTACTGTGTGCACTACAGGGCCTGTCTAAGTGTTTATACGTGTGCGTTGCCATAAGGGACAAAGGTTTGATTACCAGGTGTGACACACAGGGGTTTATCTTAATCCCTACACTATCTAACACTCGAACATCCTGGTATGTTCACAGGTATACTCTTACCCGACAAACCGGACTAAACACACAGAACTTATTACAGGGCAGATTCCCGACCACGACAGACGAAGCATGTTACCTATTCAAATCTACCTGACTAGATATTGCTCTTCCCCACCGACGTAACAATACATACACACACATACACACACACATACATACACATCACACACACACATATATACCAATACACACACACATATATGCACATACATACATACATGCACAAGTACATACATGCACACACACATACATATATATATACACATACACATACAGTGCATTCAGAAAGTATTCAGACCCCTTCACTTTTTTCACATTTTGTTATGTTGCAGCCTCATGCTGAAATCGTTTAAATTCATGTTTTCCCTCATCAATCTACACTCAATACCCCATAATGACAAAGAGAAAACAGGGTTTTAGAAAGTTTTGCAGATTTATTAAAAAGAAAAAACTGAAATATCACATTGACATAAGTATTCAGACCCTTTGCTATGACACTTAAAATTTAGCTCAGATGCCTCCCATTTCTTGGGAGGTCTGGTGCCTCTTTCAGGTTTTAGGTTTCAGGTCCTCTTTATGGTTCAGCTGGGGGCTGGCCTGCTTCACCTTTCATTTTGTATAATTTCATCATTTTCATGCTTTGAAATGTAGTTGAACAAACATAAAATATCATATAAATGTAGTTTAACAAACATTCAAATCACATCAACTGAGAAGAAACATATAAATATATAAGAAACAGTATAGTGGATTTTCCACTGAAAGATAATGACAAATCAGATGATAATGACAAATATGCCATATACAAAAACAAATATGATATAATGACAAAAAAGATAATGACAAAAGATAACACACACACACACACACACACACACACACACACACACACACACACACACACACACACACACACACACACACACACACACAGTCATGTGAAAAAGTAAGGACACCCCATGTAAAGTTTTGACTTTTTCAACATATTTCAACATACAGCTATTTGATCTTTATTTCAACAATATTGGAAGATAAAGGTGATATAATATAACAAATATCATGAAACATTTACATTTTGTAGTCCATTGTATAATTTAAATAAACATAAATGCAAATTTCACATGTGGAAAAAGTAAGTACACCCTTGGCTTTAATAGGTGGTATTGCCCCCTTTGGCAGAAACAACCTCAAGTAGGCGTTTCTTATAACTGTCTACCAGTCTCTGACATCGACTGGGAGAAATTTTTGCCCACTCCTCCATGCAGAATTCTTTCAGCTGTGCGATGTTTGAGGGGTTTCTTGCATGCACAGCTCGTTTCAAATCCCCCCACAACATCTCGATGGGATTTAGATCCGGGCTTTGACTTGGCCATTCCAGAACCCTCCATTTATTTCTTTTCAGCCATTCCTTGGTGGATTTACTGGTATGTTTAGGGTCATTGTCATGTTGCAAGGTCCACCTTCGGTTGAGCTTCAACTTTCCGACAGATGGCCGCACATTATCGTCAAGCACCCTCTGGTACAATGAAGAATTCATTGTGGATTCTATGATGGTGAGCTGCCCAGGCCCTGATGCAGCAAAGCTGCCCCAAACCATAATATTTCCACCACCCTGCTTTACAGTTGGTATCAGGTTGTTGTGGTCAAATGCAGTGTTTGGTTTTTGCAAAACATGTCTTCTGGTACTGTGGCCAAATAGCTCTACTTTTGACTCATCTATCGAGAGCACATTGTTCCAGAGCTCCTTTGATCTAGGCATGGTGATGCCACACACTTCAACAACAAAGAGCAAACCAAATTAAATGTCTGAGGTTTAAATAAGACATGTTCCTCCAAGATCCTCTCTAACGATGTTCTAATCATTTGCACCTGAGCTGGTGCACCTGATTCTAATTTTAGGTATTTGAAATAGTGATAAATGTAGGGGTGTACTTACTTTTTCCACATGCGAAATTTGCATTTATGTTTATTTAAATTATACAATGGACTACAAAATGTAAATGTTTCATGATATTTGTTGTATTATATCACCTTTATCTATCAATATTGTTGAAATGAAGATCAAATAGCTGTATGTTGAAATATGTTGAAAAAGTCAAAACTTTACATGGGGTGTTCTTACTTTTTCACGTGACTGTACACACACACACACACACACACACACACACACACACACACACACACACACACACACACACACACACACACACCCATATATAGACATTCTCACACCCACATATATACATACATACACACACACACACACACACATATATATATATATATATATATATGTATGTATATATATATATATATATATATATATATATATATATATGTATATATATATGTATATATATATATATGTGTATATATATATATGTATATATATATATATATGTATATGTATATATATGTATATGTATATATATATATATACGTATATATATATATATGTATATATATATATGTATATATATTGTGAGAAACCCCCGGTGAAACCACCTTTGTTCTCACCCAATTGAGTGCCCCGCCCACCACTGACGTAACCTCCTTGGAGCCTCACGCGATTGGGAGGCGAGTCGGGACGTGATTGGTGGAGGGTCAGAGAGCGCGGCCGCCATCTCATGATACGGACGCAGCTCGGAGGTTCGAGGCCTCGAGGCGAGGGAACTTTCGTTACGCCTCACGACAGCGAGTTGTGCTGATCGTTTATAGTTATGGATTGTACGAGTGAGTGATTCCGGAAGAGAACGAGTGATTCCCGGAGATCGTAGATTGGAACTGTGAGTCCTATATTGCCTGCTTCGTGTTGGAGCTACTGGCCGACCGTTCCTGGCGGCCTTGTGCGGTATTCCATCCTGGTATCCTCCGAGTCCCGGAGCCCGTCGATTGGAGCCGCGAGTGATCTTACCTGCGTCCAGTTGGAGCGTCTGTGGCCGACAGTTCCTGCCGGCTTGTGCAGCATATTACCTTTGGTTACCTTTCATGGTTTTTGTGATCGAGCCAATAAATAATCGTGCTTTACCCCTAGAAGGCCGATTAAAACACAATTGTGTTTATTGCGTCTCTTTTGGTTCACTACGTGGATTACTTGAAGCCCGGACATTTACGTCCGTATTCCGTGCTGGGATACATTCCACAGACGGGATCGCGACAAATGGGTTGCTCGTCCTAGGATCATTCAAGTAAGAGCCATTCGATTGAGACGGGAATTCTGCAGTGGACGACATCTTCTGGCATCTGTTCATCGCCTTCTCACCAGCGGACGCCGTCTGGGAGGAACTTTCTCGCCGTAGGACGCTGTCTTGGGCAGAGAAGTGAATAGCCTCGGATCCCTCCAAACAACCGACAAAGAATAAGCGAATAGCCTCGGATCCCTCCAAACAACCGAAAAAAAAAAAAAAACGTGAGTATTTGTACGTGGTATTTTTCTCATTGGCAATTTGATGTGCGGGTGATATTGCGTAGTTGGGTCGTATTTCCCCAACAGAGCGTTGTGTTTGAGCGTTGTGTTTGAGGTTGTGTTTTGTGCCTGGTCGTATGATAACTCGTAGCCAAGCTATGTCGACCAGGGAAGTGAGAGTTCAACCTGATCATGTTGACAGTCACGTGGGTGGCGAGGTGAGCGACGCAAGCAGCCTTGACCCGGTCACTCAACCCGAGATGTTAGGAAGCGATCCCATCATGACCAAATGCATGCGTTCGCCCTTCTGGACCGGGCTGACTCCGGTTCAACAACTTGACATGTATAACAGGGAGAA
The DNA here is from genome assembly GCF_964187855.1 of Myxine glutinosa. Taxonomy (NCBI): domain Eukaryota; kingdom Metazoa; phylum Chordata; class Myxini; order Myxiniformes; family Myxinidae; genus Myxine; species Myxine glutinosa. Next base: position 49,242,795 of record NC_136272.1, on the reverse strand, counting down.
TGACAGAGCAGAGACAGCAGCAGAGAGAGAGCATGCGGCAGCAGAGGGAGAGCGTGCGGCAGCAGCAGAGAGAGAGCGTGCAGCAGCAGAGGGAGAGCGTGCGGCAGCAGAGAGAGAGCATGCGGCAGCAGAGAGAGAGCGTGCGGCGGCAGCAGAGAGAGAGCATGCGGCAGCAGAAGCTGAACGCGTCGGAGAGCATGAGTTGCGAATGTTGACTGAACGACTGCGGGCAGAGGGGTCTGCTGCAAGAGTCCCGGAAACTGTTCATGTTCGTTTGCCGGACTGGACGGGAGACACGAAGCCAGAAGCGTATCTGGAGATGGCGGAGAAGTTGTTGGCTGCCGGTGGCATTGATGAGAGCTTGTGGGTCGGCCATCTTGTGAGCCATCTATCTGAGAAGGCGAGGGAGGTATATGCGAGGATGGCAACCGAGGACGCAAACAAATACAGGGCATTGAAGGCCGAGATTTTGAATGCCTATGCGGTGTCCGCATGTATTTATAGGAGAAATTTTTTCAGCTGGACTCGTGAGTCCAGTCAAACCTATGAGGAACATTCGCGGGCCTTGTTGGAACAGCTGCAGAGATGGTTCAAGGGGAGCAAGGTGGAGTTACCTCAAGCGGTTGCGGAACTCCTGGTGCGTTACCGTATCGATCAACAGCTTCCGCCTGACTTAGCATTGTTTCTTGTCGACAAAGACACTGTTTCCTTGGCAGACTGCGTCAACCTTATTGATAAACATGTTTTGGCGTGCAAAATGCTGCAAGTCACGCAGTCGCTTCGTAAGACGGAGGAGTCTGCGATCAAGACCGCCCCCCGTCTGCCCGGCGGCTGGATCGAGGGGAAGGGTTCTCCGATGACCTCCACTGGGGGCGCTCGCGAGCCGCAGACCAGGGCAGGGCCCTGGTGCGATTTCTGCAAACGCGTGGGGCACGGTGAAAACCGCTGTTTCTCTAATCCCGCCAGTCCGGCCTACCGAGGCAACCCTCCTGTTAAGTCGGAGGGAGATCAGTGGAACTCATCCGCCGGGCCCTCGCACACGACGGTGGCATCGGTGACCGAGGTCACTGCCACCGGGGCTAATTCCATTCATCCACTGCATCAGGAGTATTCAGGGACAGCCTTAGTGGGTGGCCCCGATTCGATGCTGAAGTTTGAGACCAAATACCTTCGGGATACTGGGGCGACACGGTGTGTTCTCCGGGTGGGGGTAGTTCCGGCCTCTCAGATGCGTTATACCGGCGAGTATACCCTCCTTCGGGGCATTGACCGGGTTCTTGGCCGGTACCCCCTTGCCCTCCTCGAGGTCCGGAGTGACATTTTTAAGGGTCCAGTGACCTGTGTGGTAGTACCCTACTACCCTATACCCGGGGTCTCCTTGCTGATTGGCAATGATGCCATAGCCAGGGAGGAGTCATTGACTCTGACCTGTGGGGGGGTCCCTAGAGCCCAGAGTAAACAGGCGGAGAGAGGGGCGGAGTCAGACATATCTTCACTCTGGCCCGAGGAGCCTAGCGCCTCGACTCCAGTTTCCGACGGTGACGTTGCGTCAGCTGAAGTCCACCCGAGCCTCCCGTCAAGCCAACCTCAGGTGCCGTGCTCCTCAGGGACCGCTCCCGCCATGTCGCGATTCAGCAGGAACGCTAATGCTAAGGTATATGTGGGAAACCTGGGCAATGGAGCAGCGAGAGCCGAGCTAGGGAGGGTCTTCGGGCATTACGGACCACTCCGCAACGTATGGGTTGCTCGGAACCCACCTGGATTCGCAGTTGTTGAGTTTGAAGATCCACGAGATGCTGAAGATTCGGTCAGAGCCCTTGATGGAAGGTTAATTTGCGGATCGCGGGTGTGCGTCGAGATGTCGAATGGCATGTCGCGGCGGCCTCGTTTCAGACGCCCTTTGGTCCGCAGGCCGTTCGACCCGAAAGATCGATGTTACCAGTGCGGTGAAAGGGGTCATTACGCATATGACTGTCGTTCTCGACACCGGAGGAGAACCCGCCGCTCTAGGTCTCGGTCCGTTTCCTTCCTGTAAATGTTTCCCCACCTTGAGTTTGGCTCCCTTGTTTCTCTATTGTGCTTTGGGTGAAGTGTAACTCTTGTGGGGTAGATGTTAATGGGGTGTATGGTGTTTAATATTGTGTGTGAAAAAAAAAACAAAACTGGTTCATTGTTTACCCTGTTAACGCCTGTTAATTGCCTGTTGCGTTAATAAGTGCGTTATTGTTGCATTATTGTGTTGCGCCATTGCGTTGCGTTGTATTGTTGCGTTGTTTCGTTATTGTTGTTAACAAGTGTTAGTAATTGTTAATTGCGTTAATTGCCTGTTAGCAATTCCCGCCATCATCTTGCCATGTGATTTGCACCTACTACAAATACTGGTTTTAAAAACGCCGTCTATTCGACGGGGTTTTTACTTAGGGGGGGAGGACTGTGAGAAACCCCCGGTGAAACCACCTTTGTTCTCACCCAATTGAGTGCCCCGCCCACCACTGACGTAACCTCCTTGGAGCCTCACGCGATTGGGAGGCGAGTCGGGACGTGATTGGTGGAGGGTCAGAGAGCGCGGCCGCCATCTCATGATACGGACGCAGCTCGGAGGTTCGAGGCCTCGAGGCGAGGGAACTTTCGTTACGCCTCACGACAGCGAGTTGTGCTGATCGTTTATAGTTATGGATTGTACGAGTGAGTGATTCCGGAAGAGAACGAGTGATTCCCGGAGATCGTAGATTGGAACTGTGAGTCCTATATTGCCTGCTTCGTGTTGGAGCTACTGGCCGACCGTTCCTGGCGGCCTTGTGCGGTATTCCATCCTGGTATCCTCCGAGTCCCGGAGCCCGTCGATTGGAGCCGCGAGTGATCTTACCTGCGTCCAGTTGGAGCGTCTGTGGCCGACAGTTCCTGCCGGCTTGTGCAGCATATTACCTTTGGTTACCTTTCATGGTTTTTGTGATCGAGCCAATAAATAATCGTGCTTTACCCCTAGAAGGCCGATTAAAACACAATTGTGTTTATTGCGTCTCTTTTGGTTCACTACGTGGATTACTTGAAGCCCGGACATTTACGTCCGTATTCCGTGCTGGGATACATTCCACAGACGGGATCGCGACAAAATATATATATATATATATGTATATATATATATATATATATGTATATATATATATATATATATATATATGTATATATATATATATATATATATATATATATGTATATGTATATGTATATATATATGTATATGTATATGTATATGTATATGTATATATATATGTATATGTATATGTATATATATGTATATGTATATATATATATATGTATATATATATATATATATATGTATATATATACAGACACACACACACACAATGTGCTCAGCCTTCAGCCATGGTATGGGAAGATATCCAGGGTTTTACTGCCTTCAGTCGTGACTGCGGGGGAAATTCCATTTGTTTAGCTGTTGTGCGAGATGGTAAATCATTCCATGTTCATGAAATTGTACATTTAAGCGGTTGACTTACGGTCGTGGCCAAAAATATTGGCACTCTTGCACTTTCTTCAAATAATGCACCATTTCTTCCAGAAAATTGTTAAAATTAAAAAATATTTTGGTATCCACAAATTTAGTTCTTTGTTTTGCAGTGGAACAAAACAAAAAAGCTGAAAAAATTACTAAATCTTAATTTATTCCACGCAGAAATCATAAAATGGCCCGGACAATATTATTGACACCTTTTAGAAGTTGCTGGATATAATTAGATTTCAAGCAGGTGATTCTCCTTTACTTTGGAATTGAACTCTCACCTATGGTGTGTTGCAGGTGCCTGCAATATAAAAATCGCCCATTCAACCAGTTTTAATAGAGGAAAGGAGTCATTCTTCTGTTTTGTGTCACTATGTGTACCACAATTATCATAGCGAAAAGAAAGAAAACCAGAGAATCATTTGAGGAGGTCAAACACAAGATTGTAGCCAAGCATGTGCAATATCAAGGCTACAGGTCCATCTCCAGAGACCTTGATGCTCCTGTGTCCACAGTACGCAATGTTATCAGGAAGTTTAAGCCCCATTACACTACAGCCAATCTCCCTGGACGTGACCGCAAGAGAAAGCTTGATCAAAGATTGCAGCGAAGGATTGTTCAAATGGTGGAGAAAGCACCTTGATCAACTACCAAACCGATTCAAGCTGACCTTCAGACACAAGGTACAACAGTTTCAACTCACACCATCCATCACCAACTCAATGAAGGTGGGTTCTATGGAGGACACCACTGCTGAGAGAAAGACATAAGAAAGTCTAACTACAGTTTGCCAAAACACACCTGAACAAGCCAAAATCCTTCTGGGAGAATGTACTGTGGACAGATGACACCAAATTAGAGCTTTTTGGTAAAGCACATCCTCTCTGTGTGTACATCAAACAAAATTAAGCCTTCAAAGAAAACACCTTCCCTACAGTCAAACATGGAGGAGGTGTTACGTGCTCCTCCCCAAACCCCCTGGTCACGGTGTACCTCCGAGCCCCGAGAGGAGTCACGGCAGAAAAATGTGTTACTCTCTATGTCAAAGATCAATGGTGAAGCCACACCAATTGTTACCAACAAACAAATATTGTATTAAGATCACACAAGAATAACAGTACAACAATAATAGTAATCAAAAGTACAATCAATATATATCCTATGATGGTACCATCAGTTTCGTACTATATAACTCACTGTGCTCCAAGTGAGTGAAACAAGAACATTCCCAATGTCTCTTTCCTAGCTTCAAACCAAAGTTGATTCCGGTTTCAAGCTAAAGTCGATCCCGGCTTCAAGCCAAAGTCGATCCGCTCCAGCAATCGTCAGAACGATGTCTAATCGAGACCAGAATCCCGTTCGGATGACAGTCACAATCACGCGGCCAAAGCTGCACAATGGCACCCTCAAGGCGACTGGGAAATCCAAAGGCGCCCTCCAGGCGACTGGGAAATCACACCCTCGGGTATGGATGTTTCACGGCTCACAGTCGGCGAACCACAAATTAACCTTCAAAATCCACGTTACACACACCCACACCAGATAAGCATCTGAATGCAGTGAAAACGTCTGAAGCGAAGCAAAGAAAACCTTGCGCGACGCGCAAAGCGCGCGAGTCAAAATGGCCGACGGCCCGCACTCGAGACGTAACGGCCTGACGATGATTCTCTTCGGAATCGACCGCAAAACCTGACACGCAGGTTGATCTGTCACAGCGATAACAACTCTGTCGCAGGAATCCCTTTCCCGGGAAACCCGAAAGTTTGCTAGTGACTCCCGTTCGCCAGCGTTTGCTCCAGAACTCGAAGCAGCTCCGCTTTCTTGTCGAACTCACTCGCTCTGCCTTCTTTTTTTTTTTCTCCCTCCTCTTCGTCGTCCGGTTCCGGTTTCATTTAAAACATTAACTTTTTTACCTTTTGAAAATAGCAATATCTATTTCCCTCAAACGACAACAATAATAGTACATGGAATCAAAAATGTTTACAGTGGATGAAAACCACAACGGAAGTGAAGAATCCGTAACAATATATATATATATATATGCAGGGTGATTGAAAAGTACCTCCCTATTTTAAAATACTTATAATTTATTTCTTAACTATAATTTTTACAAGAAATGGATATAAGAAGAAAGCGTATAGCATGACGTTTTATTTAAAATTCGATATGGCCACCAGAATTCGCCACCAGCTTCTCAAGCCGCCCGGGAACCGCGTCAACTGATTTCACCAGGAACTCTTGTGGGATGGAAGACATAACTTCTCGTATTCGCCCTTCAAGTTCTTCCAAAGTCGTTGGTTTGGTACAGTAGACTTGCTCTTTTACCCAACCCCAAAGAAAAAAGTCACATGGTGTTAAGTCAGGGCTCCTGGCTGGCCACTCATATGGACCACGACGACCCATCCATCTCCCAGGGAAGTGGGCATTCAGCCATTCACGAACAACAATAGCAAAATGTGGAGGAGCGCCATCTTGCATGAAAATCAAATCTTCAACGTTCTCCGAAGCACTGATAATTGGCCAGATTTTGTATTGCAGCATGGTGAGGTACCTTTTGGCATTCATGGTATCGCGAAGAATGAAGGGACCTACAATCCTTTCCGAAGTCATTCCACACCACACCATTACCTTGGGCCGATATTGCGTTTTTTCAGAAATAACGCAGATCTTCTCCTGCCCAGTAATAGCAGTTGTGACGGTTCACAAACCCACCGATGTGAAATACCGCTTCATCAGACCAGAGGATATTTTTAAAGAGATCAGACCAATCTTCATACCAAGCCAGCATCACCTCCCCAAACTCCATGCGAATGTCAGTCTTCAGCAGAGAGTGCTTGACAGTAGTGCGGCTTCCAAGCATGCCATTTAAGCTCCTTTTTGAGCACAGTTCGTACTGTGTGAAAGGAGAGCCCACTTTCCCTTGCTGCTTGTCGAATTGACTTTCTTGGGCTATGTGTAAACATTTCTTGAACTGCTTGCACTGTCTCCGGGTCACTGGATTTGGAAGGTCGACCGCTTCTTCGAGTATCAGATACAGATCCTGCAGCCATGAGTTTTGCATGACAATTCTTGATCGTCTTTGCCTCAACTTGAGCATGTGCTCCTTTTATGGTCCTCCACCATCTTTGCACTTGAACAACGGATTTCCAAACTTCGTAACGTGCCGCTAGCTGGGCACCCTCCTGCAGGGTAAGACGTCCAGCCATGTTTGTAGGGCTTCCGAATTTCAAACAAAACATAATCTGAAAAAAAACCAACACAGATTAAATTCTCATGCATTAAGGAACAAACACTAAAAATTTGAGAAAAATATTACAATAAATAAATAATTTCTAAATATTTTAAAATAGGGAGTTACTTTTCAATCACCCTGTATAATATATGTGTATATATGTATATATATATATATATATATATATATATATATATATATATATATATATATATGTATATATATATATATACGTATATATATATATATATATATATATATATATATGAATTTATATTGATATATAATTGATATAGATTTATTATTCGTGGTGGATTGATCCAATGTGTTTATGGTGGTGGCGAAAGAGTTTTTTGTTTGTTTGTTTGTTTTGTGTACAGAGTCTAGGCTCGCGGAAGAGCTAGGACACAACATAAGAACAGCAGGGGGAGAAAGGGGAAATGCCAACAACAGGGCAAAGGGAGAGAATAGATTTAGACAGACAAAATGTATGGAGGTAACGATGAGCGGTAGGGGAGAATGGAAAGGGTGGACAATATTGATGCGGAAGAAAAAAATTGTGAGTGGTGGAGGGTGGTATAACGGGTGTACAAAAGATAATGGTTTTGGATGGGGGATCACTTGGGATGGTGGTGAACAGCTGTCTTGACCTGGAAGGAAGACTCATATTGAAGTGTGGAAGATGATTCCACAGGTGGGGGAAAAGAGGAACAAATGACTGGAGGTGAGCAGTGGTTCTGAATTTAGGACGTTTCACTTGGAGGGGGTTACTGTTGGACCGTGTACATCCTGCAGATACCTGGGAAGGGGACACAGCACAGAGAGGGCAGAGGGTGCAAGGCCAGAAATGAGGCGGAAGAAGACAGAGAGACCACCGACCTGTCGGCAATGACAAAGTTATAGGCCCATCGACTCAGCTTCTTCGTGAGAGATTCCAATGATTTTGAAAGCCTTGGTTTCCACGGCATCAAGTGGAGCAAGGCGTGAGGCAGGAGAGAGCAGTTTTGGGATATTTCCCCAAAAAACCAACAATATTTTCTCGTGTGATAGTTTTCACTCGATTGTTCCAGAAGTAGCAGTTGCGTCTCATTCCCATCTTCGAGAGGAACATTTCATCTTCACTCTATGTATAAATGCTTTGCCCATTGAAGTCGATCAAAAGGATTTATAATGCGAGCCTCCGCATGGTTTTCTGTTTGCATGATAACTTGGAGAACCAAGTGTATGACATCAACTTGCCTCGGAGAATATCATAAAGGACATTGTGAAAAGTCAACGGACATAGTTTTTAATATTTTATGCGCTGTACAATGGCGACCATGATCAGGTGTATTGCATTTTTTCTCACTTTTATGTACAGGTGCTTAAAACAAGCTCTTCCTGGGGAAGTAGAAAACTTATCGAGCAAATTCTAGAATTATTATTATTATTATTTTTTATATACAAGATTGAGGCTCGTGCTCGTGTAAGGCGGACACACACAACGTGAAATTTTGTTGCGGATCCCGCGTCTGTCGATGTACCAAGGGGGGGGGGGGGGGGAGGTGAAGTCTCCATTTCCCCATAGACGGACACACGGATCCCGGGTCTGTCGATGTACCAAGGGGGGTGGGGAGGTGAAGTCTCCATTTCCCCATAGACCCCTACGTCTACGGGGTCGTCGGCCACGACGAAGCTTCCGCCCGGCGAGTTGCGAAGCAACTTCAATTGCCAATCTCCCAATCACGGGACGAAGGGTTATCGATCACGACCCAAATACCTTCAAGACCACATGGCCGGGAAAACCGGGCATTGAACCCCTCATGATTCCACACCTTTTTCCCAATCGAGTGCGCCGAGCGGATCGCGTGGTGTGGGGTGGGCACGTTACCCTACGTGATATACGGACCTAATCGAGCAGTCAAATACGGTTCGAACGATGCTGGGCCAATGGATGAAAGGACGCACCCGAGCAGGTTGAAAGGAAACAAAATGTACACGTTTTATTTACAAAAAGCACAGATAAAGGACGAGAAGCAGACTTAACAATTCTTACCTATCTAATCCCGACATACCAATTGTCAACGTAGGCATGCTATTTCCTCTTACTGCTGGCACACCATTCTCACGGGTAGTGATTTCATGATTATCTGAACGTACAGACATGATGTTGGGTGGTTTTTATTTTCCAGTTAAAACCATCATGAATTTGTATAGGATTTGCCAAACTGAAGCCAAGTTGTCGGGAATGCACATTCAAAAGGCTTTCCAGGAAATTACTTTTCCGTGCCGTGATAATGAAGACTTGCTCAAGTCGAGTCGATGGTGATCATTATTTGAGGCACTTGTACTTGGATACAGGCTTTTAACTATCAATGGGTATGATGGAATTTGTCTCGATCTCTTGAGCTGGAGAGGAAACGTACGGTTAGGCGTTTGATGTTCAAACCATGAGGCTGCATGCTGTTTTGACAGCGAGAGGCAATATTATGTTTTCTATTCATGGACCTTTTATGCCTTCTATGCCGTATAGTAACGGCTGAAGGGAACCAAGTCCAACTTGGTGTGTGTATAATGAGGTAAATATAAACAGATTAGATTATGGGGTCAAGAGGTCAGATGTCCTACTCCACCCTGATCACCTTCAGAGAGAGAGAAAAGAGACCACCTTTAGAGGCTATTTTTCCCCGCAGAGCAGGGGTTGGCCTTTTTCGGGCACCGTGGTCCCGATTTTGAAGCGATGTTTTATGGCCGGATGCCCTTCCTGCCGCCAACCCTGTTAGTCGCCTCTTGCGACACACAGGGAATTAACAGTGAACTGGTACTCAATTTGCCGACCTCGGAAGGATGACAGGCTGAGTCAACCCCCCTGGTGTTAATTCAATGATTGACCGGGATTTGAACCCAGGATCCTAGGACCCCAAGCCGGCACCCTAACCGCTAAGCCAACACCAGGCCTGATCACCTACAGAGTTTAACGTAAAAAAAATACTGTTACTTCACTAACTTATGAACCAATGGTTGGATTTTGACCAAAAGTGGTCTACCATAATTATATATTTTGATGCAAAGATGAACCGATTCGATTTTGGTGTCAAAGGTCAGAGGTCATGTTAGGTAAAAACGTGATACTTGAAAACGGCTGAAGGGATTTATCGAACTTTATTGATCGAACTTGGTACAAGTATGTATAACGATGTATTAATGTGGGCAAAGCCTTATATATCGGTTGACTTCGAAGAGTGCCGTTCTATTTTAAATTATTTTTAGGTCATCAAGTCTCGAGTCTCGAAGAGTTGAACTTACAATGGGTCATAATGTCCGGATGTCTCTGTCCATCCATCCGTTAACCTTTTGCTATATTTACCACTCCAACCCTGATCACCCGGCTGATTGTTCTGAAACTTGGAAAATGAACTTGACATTTAACCAACCAATAAATTCTTGTTTTGTATCTTTAATTAATTTTCTGATATTTGTAGAATTTGTTTTTCACTTGGAAGTTGTGGGTTAAGATGTGTAAGTAAAGGTGGAAAAAGTCTGATTGAATGCAATTTTATTCCAGGCTTTAAGGCAACAAAAGGTGAAAATTTTGAAAGCTAGTGAAGACTTTCTGTAGGCACGTTAAGTATTCAACCCCCTGAGTCAATACTTCGTAGAAGCTTTGGCAGTGATTACAGCTTTGAGTTTTCTTGGGTATGTCTGTGTCAGCTTTGCACATCTGGATTTGGGGAGATTTTCCTATTCTTCCTTGCAGATTTGGTCACGCTATGTGACGTTGGATGGAGAGCATCAGTGAACAACAATGTTCAAGTCTTTTCACAGATTCTCAATGGGATTCAGGTCTGGGCTTTGGCTGGGCCACTCGTGGCCTTTCACATTCTTGTTCTGAAGGCATTTCAGTGTTGCTTGGGTGTCAATGTCCTGTTGGGATGTAAATCTCCACCACAGTCTAAGGTCTTCTGCACTCTGAACCAGGTTCTCCTCAAGGAGTTGTCTGTATTTGGCTACATTCATTGTTCCCTCTATCCTTATAAGTCTTATCGTCCCTGCTGCTGAAAAGCATCCCCAAAGCATGATGTTGCCACCACATGCTTCACGAATGGGATGGTGTTGGATGGGTGATGAGCTGTTCTCAGTTTCCACCAGACTTGGTGGGTTACATTCAGGCCAAAGAGTTCAATTTTTATCTCATTAAACCACATAATATTTTGCCTCATGCTCTTGGAGTCTTTCACATTCCTTTTTTCAAACTCTAGGGTCAGGTACCTTTTTCTCAGGAGTGGCTTCCATCTGGCCACTCTCACAAAGCCTATATTTGTGAAGTGCTGCAGAGACTTTTGTCCTTCCGATAGGTTCTATCTTAGCCGAGAAACTCTAGTTCTGGCAAAGTGGTCATTGGACACCTCCCTGGCCAAGGTCCTTCTTGTCCAGTTGCTCAGTTTGGTTGGATGGCCAGCTCTAGCAACAGTCTGGGTATTCCATATTTTTTTTCCTTTTTTTAGAAATGCCAAAAGCAGGGCCGAGGGAGAAGATAGATGGGAACGGACAAACGGAATGCGTGTATCGATGAAGGGCAGGGGAGAATGCAAGAGGTGGACAAGATGGATACAGAAGCAAAAACATTTGGTGGGTGGTGGTGGCGGTGGTTAAACGGAGTTGGAGTAGATCATGGTTTCAGATGGCCGATTTATCTGAGATGGTGGTGACCAGCTTTCTCGAAGATCTAGAGGGAAGAATGACATGGAAAAGGATGTGCGAGTGGGATTCACAGGTGGGAAATTTATTGAATTTATGGAAGTGGGGAATGGGTGTTGGTGGGATTGAAGGGAGATACTTAACCAAATGACAATTAGGGAGGGAAGGGGAGGGGTAGAAAATGAATTGAGACCATTCCCCTGAGTGGGGAATTAAGTGTTAATTGCATCTTTGGAAATTCCTTTTTTTTTTTAATTACCACCAGCTTTATGCAGAAACTGTTTTTTATTTATTTAAAAGGGAGTTCTCCAATGCTACAACCCCTTCTCCCAGTTTGTGTTTAAACATACAATATGGGAAGGAGGGATGAGGATAGGCATGGAAACGAAGCATGAGAAGATTCAAGGTGTGCATTAAATTATAAGATAAAATTTTGGACCGCTCGTATATTAACGTTCCAACGCAGATAGTTGCACAGGCAGAAACGTCTCGTCACGTGAGAGATAATACCGAGATGGATTTGGAGGAAAGCAGCAGGAATACTGGTTAATCCTGGCTCACGTAGTCGGAAGATCTGCTCATTATGAACAGCGCGTTTCATATTGATGGCAGATTTTCGGAGCTTTGCCAACGACCAATTACTGCACCTTTAACTGTGTCTTCAGATATTGTGCATCTTCCACTATTGCTCGATCAATAAGAGCCAATTGATCAGCAGAGCATTCAGGTATTCCTGGTTGGAAAAGACCTTCCACGGCACTTCATTGCAGTTCATTTTGAAGGTTTGACCACATCCATGGGATTCAACCGTTCGTGTTATTTCCGTAGATATCCCTTGTGATTCTACCATCAGCACCATACCTGGGGCAATGCAGCGTTTGATTCCCTTAATTGAGACAGCCTGGTCGAAGACGTCCTTTCATTTGATGTGCCGTCGATCTTGTTGCACAGACACATGGTTTTTTTTTTCTTTTTCCCATATTCCCTTAATCATTCATTTCGCACACTTCGCACGCCCAAGGCTCAGCTCCAGCACCTCGTGCTGCATATTTCAATCGAAAGATTCAGTAATTCCCTGCATGGTCCGGCAATGCTGTGTTTGTGCAACGCTGTGTGTGCAACGCTGTGTGTGCAATGCTGTGTATGCAACACCGTGTGTGCAATGCTGTGTATGCAACACCGTGTGTGCAATGCTGTGTATGCAACACCGTGTGTGCAATGCTGTGTATGCAACACCGTGTGTGCAATGCTGTGTATGCAACAGCGTGTGTACAATGCTGTGTATGAAACACCGTATGCACAATGCTGTGTGTGCAACACTGTGTGTGCAACACCGTGTGTACAATGCTGTGTATGCAACACCGTGTGTGCAACGCCGTCTGTACAATGCTGTGTATGCAACACCATATGTGCAACGCCGTGTGTTCAATGCTGTGTATGCAACACTATGTGTGCAATGCTGTGTATGCAACACCGTGTGTACAATGCTGTGTATGCAACACCGTGTGTACAATGCTGTGTATGCAACACCGTGTGTACAATGCTGTGTATGCAACACCGTGTGTACAATGCTGTGTATGCAACACCGTGTGTACAATGCTGTGTATGCAACACCGTGTGTACAATGCTGTGTATGCAACACCGTGTGTACAATGCTGTGTATGCAACACCGTGTGTACAACGCTGTGTGTGCAACACCGTGTGTGCAACACCGTGTGTGCAACACCATGTGTGCAATGCTGTGTATGCAACACCGTGTGTACAATGCTGTGTATGCAACACCGGGTGTACAATGCTGTGTATGCAACACCGTGTGTGCAATGCTGTGTATGCAACGCCGTCTGTACAATGCTGTGTATGCAACGCCGTGTGTGCAATGCTGTGTATGCAACACTGGGTGTACAATGCTGTGTATGCAACACTGGGTGTACAATGCTGTGTATGCAGTGCTGTGTGCGCAACACCGTGTGTACAACGCTGTGTGTACAATGTGTGGAACGTTGTGTGCGCCCGCATTGCTGTGTCTGCGCAAAACTGTGTGTGCGACGCAGTTGTAGCAGTTGTTGTTTTAATAATTCCCCACACTTTTTCCGCTTCATCACACCTTTCGCATTAAGGAACCCTTTTCATTTACTCACATTTCGGTAATTAAGGGTTTTCCTCTATGACAATAATCATGTAAATTAAAGATCTCACTTCTCTGTGGTTCATTAGAAAAGAGTTCAAATGGGTGAAGTTATCTTCATCAATTTCATCCTCTCGTGGTGTCAACCTGGACTTGCACATGAATAGTCCAAACTCTGCAGGTAATGTGGATCCTTTACCGATTGTCATTTTGCAAAATCATCAAGGTAGACCCTGTATCTCGATCATGAATGTCTATTGAAGACTTTGTATTAGACCTCAGGGCAATTGCTGGAGCAAAAGAATAACTATTAGTAGGAAAGCATAAAGTTCAAACCAAATGACGACATCAACTGCTGGAAGAAAATGCCAAAAGGTGCAGAGGGAATGGCGTTGAGAATCAATGGAGGAAGAGGAATTGCTCCTTCTCCCTTGTCTTCACCGTATTCCAGGCAAGGCTGCATGATCCGTAAGGCAAATCAATGGATCCATTCCACCAAGGCCATTGGTTTGAAACGACAACAGGTGTGTGTGTCAGTGTGTGTTCATTCGCTCGCGTTCTGCGGTTTTGGGCTGTGTATGCAACGTTGCCGGATGGCAGTTCTGTGGCTCCAAATCCACAGGGAATACGCTTTAGAAAAAACGGGGTAAAGCCCCTTGGCTCACCTGATACAACCTGGGACCCACTGGTGGGCCTGGATGACCCACAAAATAAGAAAATTAGCCGATGGTTTGAACAAACATGTGAAAACACCAATGCAGAGATGATTCCTACCAAGTTGCATCGAAATCGGGTGAAAACTTCTGCAGAAGAAGTGAAAAGTACTGTGATCCTGGCAACGTAAATTGGCCTATTTAATATGCAATTTCTTGATGGGATTTGCAAGGCATTGGGAGGCATTGGTGATCTGTGTGCTGCGCCGCGCGTGATCTGTGTGCCGCGCCGCGCGTGATCTGTGTGCCGCGCCGCGCGTGATCTGTGTGCCGCGCCGCCAGCGCGTGATCTGTGTGCCGCGCCGTGCCACGCCACGCGCGATCTGTGTGCCGCGCCGCCAGCGCGCGATCTGTGGGCCGCGCCGCCCGCGCGCGATCTGTGTGCCGCGCCACGCCGTGCGCGATCTGTGTGCCGCGCCGCACCGCGCGTGATCTGTGTGCCGCACCGCGCGTGATCTGTGTGCCGCGCCACGCCGCGCGTGATCTGTGTGCCGTGCCGCGCGTGATCTGTGTGCCGCGCCGCGCGTGATCTGTGTGCCGCGCTGCGCCTGATCTGTGTGCCGTGCCGCGCCGCGCCGCGCCGCGCATGATCTGTGTGCCGCGCCGCGCGTGATCTGTGTGCGTGATCGCGCGTGATCTGTGTGCGTGATCGGCGCGCCGCGCGTGATCTGTGTGCCGCGCCGCGCCGCGCGTGATCTGTGTGCCGCGCCGCGCCGCGCATGATCTGTGTGCCGCGCCGCACGTGATCTGTGTGCCGCGCCGCGCGTGATCTGTGTGCCGTGCCGCGCTGCGCCGCGCCGTGCGTGATTTGTGTGCCGCGCCGCGCCGCGCGTGATCTGTGTGCCGCGCCGCGCCGCGCGTGATCTGTGTGCCGTGCCGCGCTGCGCCGCGCGTGATCTGTGTGCCGCACCACGCCGCGCGTGATCTGTGTGCCGCGCCGCGCCGCGCGTGATCTGTGTGCCGCGCCGCGCCGCGCGTGATCTGTGTGCCGCGCCGCGCCGCGCCTGATATGTGTGCCGTGCCGCGCCGCGCGTGATCTGTGTGCCGTGCCGTGCCACGCTACGTGTGATCTGTGTGCCGTGCCGCGCCACGCGTGATCTGTGTGCCGCGCCGCCACCGCGCAATCATGTGGGCCGCGCCGCCCGCGCGCGATCTGTGTGCCGCGCCGCTCGCGCGCGATCTGTGTGCCGTGCCGCCCGCGCGCGATCTGTGTGCCGCGCCGCCCACGCGCAATCTGTGTGCCGCGCCGCCCGCTCGCGATCTGTGCGCCGCGCCATGCGTGATCTTGTCGTGGTGCCAATTAAGGCCGTTCGGGCTAGTAAATTGACACTCGGTGCACACTTTTGAGTTGTGCGTGATCTGAGTGAAGATGTGCACTTCACACGTGCACACTTTTGAGTTGTGCACCGATGACGTCATGTGAATAGACCGAAGTATCTCATTTGCATAATGCCAGTGAAAATAGACCGATTTTAAAAAATCTATTATATCTGCCTTATTATTGTCCCCCAAAATTATATTTGTGATAATGGTTCAGGGATATCATCCTCTTAATCATTTTGAAATAATCATGATTGTGTCGCTTTAAACCACCAATTCTGGATCATGTTGATGATGATGATTGATGGATGGAACTAAATTATAAAAAAAATTGTCATCATCATCGCCGGAGGTGGTACTTCACACGTGACATGTGAAAACCTGTGTCTGTGAAATGGAGATGGTCCTTCACACGTGACATGTGAAAACATGTGTCTGTGAAATGGAGATGGTCCTTCACACGTGCCATGTGAAAACATGTGTGTGAAATGGAGATGGTCCTTCACACATGCCATGTGAAAACATGCGTGTGAAATGGAGATGGTCCTTCACACGTGACATGTGAAAAAATGTTTGTGTGAAATGGAGATGGTCCTTCACACGTGACATGTGAAAAAATGTTTGTGTGTAATGGAGATGGTCCTTCACACGTGACATGTGAAAAAATGTTTGTGTGAAATGGAGATGGTCCTTCACACGTGACATGTGAAAAAATGGTTTTGTGAAATGGAGATGGTCCTTCACACGTGACATGTGAAAACCTGTGTGTGTGAAATGGAGATGGTCCTTCACACGTGCCATGTGTGTGAAATGGAGATGGTCCTTCACACGTGACATGTGAAAAAATGTTTGTGTGAAATGGAGATGGTCCTTCACACGTGACATGTGAAAAAATGGTTTTGTGAAATGGAGATGGTCCTTCACACGTGACATGTGAAAAAATGTTTGTGTGAAATGGAGATGGTCCTTCACACATGACATGTGAAAACCTGTGTGTGTGAAATGGAGATGGTCCTTCACACGTGACATGTGAAATCATGTGTGTGTGAAATGGAGATGGTCCTTCACACGTGACACGTGAAAACATGTGTGCATGAAATGGAGATGGTCCTTCACACGTGACATGTGAAAACATGTGTGCATGAAATTTACTTCTGATGTGGGAGATGCAACTCGTTCAGCTGCCACAATTGAGTGAGAAAAGCATTCTCACCTGGTGTCGAGGAATGTCCTCGCAGAGCAGATCACGCGCCACCCATAGCTTACAAGTAATGACTGAACAATTAACCGTCAACAAACACCACAAGTTCCCATTACTTGTCCATTGAACCACAGCAATGCTCAGACAGACCCCCAGTGCTGTTTTACCACTGGAGAAAGAAACGTTCACTTATTAAATCGGGGATTTCAAGAGTGTGTGTCCTACTTGGAAATCCCATACTCCCACCTCATGATGCCAGGGATCCTGGTTCAAAACCCATGGAGTGTACCTGTGCTGGAGTGCAGCAGCAGCATGTTCATTTGCATAATTCACCTGTCATTGTATGATGTTCCATTTCTGTTCCGGCCTAAACCACGAGAGGGCGCTCTAAACATTTCACGTAACCAATATAATCCCATTTTATAATATTATTGGTGGTCTGAATTCATTATTATATCAACATATTGAAGGAGCTGCGCTCCAACGCGAGTCGAAAGAAGTGACGCGACCAAAGACGGAATTCGTCCGAGTTGCTTTATTGAAACAAAACAGCTCAGGTATTCTGACAAAAGCCCGTTTATCGGGCAGCAATATATATACACATTTATGTCGGGAAGTTTGCCCGGCAAAAGCTATACCGGGCATGCCCGGGTGTCAAGGGCGAGCCTTGGAAAGGCGAGTCTGGACCTGCCCGGGCGTGTTTGGCTGCGGCCTGGCAAGTCGACGCTGGGCGTGCTCGGGCGCTCTGGACGAGCACTGGAAAGGCGAGAGCGGGCATGCCCGGGCGCTCTGGACGAGCACTGGAAAGGCGAGAGCGGGCATGCCCGGGAAAGACGAGACCGGGCGTGCCCGGGAGGTTCGGGCGTGCCCGGGAACAGTGAGTCCGGGCATGCCCGGGAGAGGCGCGTCTGGCCGTGTTCTGGCCGGTGCAAGGCGATTGTGTGCATCCAGCGGTAACCGCTACACACGCCCCTCCAGAATCGACCTGCACCGGCAGGGTCAATTTAAGGGGGGTCCGGATGACCCGGCCGAAGTGACCCCTGGAGGGTCGTGGGGAGGGGTCCGACGTGGTGGTGGGTGGTCGAGCGGGGGGAACTGTGGACGGGGGGCGGCCTCCCCGTGGAGGAAGGGCCAACCGTGGTGGTTGGTCGACGTCCATGTGCGCCAGTTTGAGGCGGTCCACAGAGATCCGGTCCGACCGGCCGCCAACGTCGACGACAAAGGACTTGTCGCCCCGTCGCAGGACCCGGAAGGGCCCGTCGTACGGCGGCCGGAGTGGCCCCCGGTGCACGTCATGACGCACAAAGACGTACTCCGCTGTGCGAAGCGCCGGGGGGACGTAGGACTGGGGGCCACCGTGGCGGGACGTTGGCACGGGGGCAAATCGGCGGGCGGCCTCCTGGAGGTCCGAGCGCTGGTGTGCGGCGGACCAGGGACTGGTAGCGTCGGGCACGAACTCGCCCGGGACGCGGAGCGGCTGGCCGTAGACGAGCTCGGCGGCGGACGCCCGGAGGTCCTCCTTGGGGGCCGTGCGGAGGCCCAAAAGGACCCACGGCAGCCGGTCGGTCCAACCGTCATCCTGAAGGCCGGCCATGAGTGCGGCCTTCATGGAGCGGTGAAACCGCTCGCACAACCCGTTGGCTTGGGGGTGGTAGGCCGTGGTGCAGTGCAGCGTGACCCCCAACGAGCGGGCGACCGCGCCCCAAAGTTCGGACGTGAACTGTGGGCCGCGGTCGGACGAGATGTCCGCCGGTGCGCCGAAGCGCGCGACCCAGGTGGCGATGAACGCCTGCACCACGTCGGCGGTGGTGGTGGAGGTGAGGGGCACGGCCTCCGGCCACCTGGTGGTCCTGTCCACCATGGTGAGCAGGTGGGTGAACCCCCGCGATGGGGGCAGGGGACCCACCAGGTCCACGTGGACGTGGTCGAAACGCCGTGCAGGCACGGTGAAAGGTGCCAGCGGGGCCTGGGTGTGGCGGTGGACCTTGGCCCGCTGGCAGGCCGTGCAGGCGTTGGCCCAGTCGCGGACGTTCCGTCGAAGGCCGTGCCAGACGAAACGCGCCGACACCAGCTTCTGAGAAGCTTTCCGGCCCGGGTGAGAAAGGCCGTGGATGGAGGCGAAGATGCGGCGCTGCCAGGAAACGGGCACGATGGGGCGAGGCTGGCCCTGGGAGACGTCGCAGAGCAGGACGGTGCCCGCGAAGGGGATGTCGGCCAGGCGGAGGCCCGTGTCCGCCGCCCGGAGGGCCTGCACCGAGGTGTTGGTGGTCTGGTCGGCCGCCATGAGCGCGAAGTCCACGCCGAGGTGGACCGCGTTCGCGCTGGCCCGAGAAAGACAGTCGGCCACAGCATTGTCTTTGCCGGCGACGTGCCAGATGTCCGTGGTGAATTCCGACACGGCGGAGAGGTGGCGCTGCTGGCGGGCCGACCACGGCTCCGTGACTTTGGCCATTGCGTAGACCAACGGCTTGTGGTCGATGAAAGCCGTGAACCGGCGGCCCTCCAGGAGGTGTCGGAAATGGCGAATGGCCAGGAATAGACCGAGCAGCTCGCGGTCGAACGTGCTGTATTTTAACTCGTTCGGCCGGAACTGCCGGCTGAAAAAAGCGAGTGGCTGCCAAACCCCGTCCACCCATTGTTCATGGACGGCGCCCACCGCGTAGTTGGAGGCGTCCGTAGTGAGGGCGATGGGCGCGTTGAGCACCGGGTGAGCCAGCAGCGTTGCGTCGGCGAGGGCCCGTTTTGCGCTCGCGAAGGCCGCGTCCATGGCCGCGGACCAAACAATGTCATGCTTGGCCGGCTTGCCCTGGAGGGCCTCGTAAAGGGGCCGCATGAGCTGAGCAGCGCGGGGCACGAATCGGTGATAAAAATTCACCATGCCGAGGAACTCTTGTAGGGCCTTGATGGAACGGGGACGCGGGAACGTGGTGATAGCCTCGACCTTGGTCGGCAGCGGCACGGCCCCGGTCTTGGTGATGCGGTGGCCCAAAAAGTCAACGGTCGTCGTGCCGAAGTGGCATTTGGCCGGGTTGACAATTAAGCCGTGCTCGCTGAGGCGACCGAACAGTGTTCGGAGGTGGAGGAGGTGCTCGGCGCGGGACGTGCTGGTGACGAGGATGTCGTCCAGATAGACGAAAAGAAATGGCAGGTCACGCAGCACGCCGTCCATTAAGCGCTGGAACGCCTGGGCCGCATTATTGAGGCCAAACGGCATCCTCAAAAATTCGAACAGGCCGAACGGCATGATGACGGCCGTCTTCGGGACGTCGGCCGCCCGGACAGGTACCTGGTGGTATCCCCGTATCAGGTCAATTTTGGAAAATATGACCCGTCCCGCCAAACGGGCGGAAAAGTCCTGGATGTGCGGGATCGGGTACCTGTCGGGGGTGGTAGCGTCGTTGAGGCGGCGGTAGTCGCCACACGGGCGCTTTCCGCCCCCCGGCTTTGGCACGATGTGCAGTGGTGAGGCCCACGCGCTATTGGAGTGCCGCACGATGCCGAGGTGCTCCAACGCGTCGAACTCGGCCTTTGCCATGGCGAGCTTGGCCGGGTCGAGGCGGCGGGCCCTGGCGTAGACCGGCGGGCCCGTAGTGGGTATGTGGTGCTCGATCCCATGCCGCACTGCGACGGCCGAAAACGTCGGCCGTGTGAGGGCCGGGAATTCCGCGAGCAGGCGAGCGAACTCGTTCGCCGTCGGGAGGACGCACGCCAGTTCGGTCGGCGCGGAGCTGCTCATCGTGCACGCCAGTGAGCTGAAGGTCTCGGCGTTGACAAGGCGATGACGTTTGACGTCGACCAGCAGCCCGTGCGCGCAGAGGAAGTCGGCGCCCAGCAAAGCCATGGGGACGCAGGCGGTCACAAAGGTCCACTGAAATCGCTGGCTGCCGAAGCAGAGGGTGACGTTGCGCGGGCCGAAAGTGCGTATGGCCGAGCCATTAGCAGCGACCAAAGAGGGGCCGCAAACGGCGTCCCGCCTGTCCTGCTCGGAGGCGGGTATGACGCTCAGTTGGGCGCCGGTGTCACAAAGGAAACGCCGCCCGGACGCTTTGTCCCGAATAAAAAGCAAGTTGCCCGAGTGGCCGGCGCTCATGGCTGGGAATGAACGCCGGCCCGGCCGTTTCCCGACTTGCCGAAAGTGCACGGGGGTCGGCACGTCCGAGCCTTGTGTCCGAACCTGGCGTGGTAATAACACCACGCCGGGTCAGGTGGAGGCCCCGGCCGTCGTGTCGGAAGCGGTCGGTGCGGCGTGGCGGCCGCCAGTTTCACCGGCAGTTCGGCCTCCAACCGCGCAGGGCGCTCGGGCGTTGTGGGCGTCGCCTCGGACGGCGGCAGGCTCCAGGTAGCCGCGCCGATGTGTTGGCCCGCCGAGGAGATCTTATCGGCTTCCCTGGCGAGGGCGCGGGGATCGGTGATCGACGTGCCAGCCAGGGCGAGGCGTACCGGGTGAGGCAGCTGGCGAAGGAACAACTCGCGGAACAGAAAATCCGGAGAGTGCTCACTGAGCAACGAGAGCATATAGTCCATGCGCTCGGACGGGCGCGTGTCGCCGAGCTCGGGCAGGTCGAGCAGGCGCCGTGCGCGTGCCGCTGGTGAGAGGGCGAAAGCGTCGAGGAGGAGCGTCTTCAGCGCGTCATACTTGTCGGCCGCCGGCGGGTGCTCGAGGAGGCTCATGGCGCGGGCCGCGGTGGCGGAACCGAGCGCTGCCACGACGTGGTGGAAGCGGGTGTCGTCCGCGGTGATGCCTCGCAGGGCGAACTGGGAGTCCGCCTGGGCGAACCAAACAGCCGCGTGAGCCTCCCAGAAGGTAGGCAGTTTAAGAGTCACTGCCGTGTCCATGTCGGTAGGTCACCAGTGAAGGAGCTGCGCTCCAACGCGAGTCGAAAGAAGTGACGCGACCAAAGACGGAATTCGTCCGAGTTGCTTTATTGAAACAAAACAGCTCAGGTATTCTGACAAAAGCCCGTTTATCGGGCAGCAATATATATACACATTTATGTCGGGAAGTTTGCCCGGCAAAAGCTATACCGGGCATGCCCGGGTGTCAAGGGCGAGCCTTGGAAAGGCGAGTCTGGACCTGCCCGGGCGTGTTTGGCTGCGGCCTGGCAAGTCGAGGCTGGGCGTGCCCGGGCGCTTTGGACGAGCACTGGAAAGGCGAGAGCGGGCATGCCCGGGCGCTCTGGACGAGCACTGGAAAGGCGAGAGCGGGCATGCCCGGGAAAGACGAGACCGGGCGTGCCCGGGAGGTTCGGGCGTGCCCAGGAGGTTCGGGCGTGCCCGGGAACAGTGAGTCCGGGCATGCCCGGGAGAGGCGCGTCTGGCCGTGTTCTGGCCGGTGCAAGGCGATTGTGTGCATCCAGCGGTAACCGCTACAATATACCTAAAGCGGTATACTAGTTCTGATAGACTAGATCAGTTGTTTTCATAAATCACTTAATTATGGATTATTCGGGTAAATCGAGGCCATGAATGGGTTAGTTCATGATAGTCGGCCTCAAGGCTAAGTCCCATGAAATATGCAAATCTCTTGGCATTACTCACTCAACAAAAGAGATTTTGTTTGAGAATGGCCTGTTAGTGTTCCCATCTAACCCCGTGATTCATGAGTCATCAAAAGGCAGGGTAAACGAGGTTAACATGCTACCTGTTATATGTTTGACCATTGTCTACGAATGTCCCTGTAATCCATGGAAAAGTACATTGATGTATATTGTATAGTGTATAACTGTCGTGGTTCTGCCGATGATTTATGTACAAGCTCTTCCAGGAGCCTTAGCCAGTAAAAAATAATTATTAAAGGTTTACTCACTGGTCAGAGGAAAATGTAAAGTGAAAACAAAAATTTACCACGCTCTAAAATCTGAACGATGAACAAACATGGTGTTTCCTTCCTATTACCAAGCTTACAACTGACTTTCCAATGTTAACCCTCATGGAATGCCTTAATCTGCATTATAGTGAATTTAGAAAATTGCAAATGTAGTGATATAGCTGATTGAAAATAAAAGTAACAAAAAACAACAAGAGGATGTCAAGCAGAGCACGATACTTGCAAAATACACCTTCCCTCCGCCCCTCCCCACCCACAAAAAGTTGCCATGGAGACATCAAATTGTCCATTTTATCAAGATTAAAATTGACGATCTTGATAAAACCTCGGGTCAATATGATGAAAAGTGATGGTTTTTCTGATGAAAATTGATGATTTTAGAAGTTTGACCTAGAGTTGACCTTTGACCTTTTGACCTCAATAGTTGGGTTTCCCAATTCATTGATTCACTATGTAATTGCTGTTTCATTTTCAAGTTAATAAGATGAACATTGATGATTTTAGAGGTTTGACCTTGAGTTGACCTTTGACCTTAAAATAGTTGGTTTCCCAATTCAGTGAGGCAATATGCAAACGCTGTTACATTTTCAAGTCAAAAAAAAACAAAACAAAAAAACGCCTTTAGAGGCCATTTTTCCCCGCAAGCGGGGGTTGGCCTTTTTCGGGGACCGTGGTTGTTGTTGTTTTTTGGTCCCCTTTTTGAAGCAATGTTTTACGGCCGGATGCCCTTCCTGCCGCCAACCCAGTTTGTCGCCTTTTTACGATAAACAGGGAATTACCAGTGTACTTCAGCCAAATCCGTCCACAATTTTTTTGAGATATCCTGTTCATAGACAAACGGACAGACAGAGACTGTTCATAGACAGACAGAAGTTGTTTAAACTTTCTTTATATAAGAAGAATATGATTTGTAATACTGACTACCACTGGGTGGCACTATATGATACTCATTTACATAGATAGAATTGGAGTCTTCCCCCCCCCCCACCCTGAACGGACTTTCCCAGCCAGATATGATACCCAGACAGAAACCATACCCGGGGCACTGATGTAGATATTTTAACATTAGTATGTAATAGATGAATCAAGAAATTCAATGTCCATAAACTTTTGTCAGAAGAAGAATCACAAATTTTAATTCCCGAGGAGGACAACACTTTTGTTTCCAAGGGAATACACAGCAAGGAACAATAACCGTTATCAACCAAGAAGAGCATACTACAATTCACGAAAGCACATTGCAAGATTCACAGAAAGTCCCAAGTGAAAAATCCGGGTACAGTAGAGATGTACATCAAAGGAAACATCATTAGGATACAGTAGCATGCACAGTATACAGTCAACATACAGTGTAGACATACAGAATAGACCAGCCAGATAAAACATCCTAAGTACGACATTTACAACATTACAAACCCAGTGATAATCCTAAATATTTGGACATCAGTCCTGATCTTTATACAAGTTGAGAATGGGAGGAGCAAGTGGAGGGGGAGGAGCGAAGAGAGGGGAGGAGAGCAGTAGGATTGGTTCGGCAAAGTGTAGGTGGGAGGGAGCAAGGATCGAGGGATACAATGTGATTGGTCGAGTTAAATATTGAGCAGAGGGATATCCCGCTGTTTGAGGAATGCATATTAAAATCTCCTTAATGAGGAAGATATGTTCTTCGATACTCTGCGGCGCCAAGGTTCTCCCAATTACATGTAAAGAATGTAACTACAAAAACTTTATATATATTTACTAATTCAAACTTTTTAAATATTATCTTAGAAACAAGCATATCAAATTCATCTGTCAACCGCAAAACTCATTTTAACATTATTGTTTTCACAGGACCTGAGTATTCTGCCAGTTGATGCAAGGATTATCATACCATATTGCAAATTAACACAATAGTAACATGAGTTTTAATAAGTCATGTTAAAACTTCAAACAGGCATGCAATTAAATAAGAAAGTCCTTATTTAATCAATAGGTCACTCAGTAGCTATGACAACCACATCCTTTGTGAACCTGCAAACTCATCTTTTCTCTCATAAGTCAAAATCATATATAAGAGGTATAAACCTATATACTGTATATACCCTTACAAAAGATTTTTACTTCGAAGTTATTGGATCAGAGAGCCAGAGATAGCTAGCCTACCAGACTGCATGTACGTGGCGGATATTTGGAATAAGTTTATAGGATTTTACACTTTCGACTAACTTTTATCAAACCCTAATGAGCTATAAGCTTTATTTGATTCAGTGTATTAATTATCGTTCTTTTGAAAGATTTACTGAGAACGTTGACAATTCCATAAAACTATCTATAAGATTAACTTGTAAGTGGAAGTAGAGAAAAGTGCACTGGGCCCATCGGCCAGCGCAGAGTAACTCATCCACCTTCCATTGTCCAAGGGGAACTCTTTGTCCAACTCTGCAAAATAATTACCATGTATTTTGCATTTACTTATCAAAACAATGTTAGCTTCGACCTCGTACTGATTCGATTATTCAGTCATAATGAAAGCTTGTTTACTGGGCAATGATTAGTTTTACCAAACACAACGGGATTTGTAAAGCAATTCAGTGAATGCTAAATACTTCAGACAGCCTAGTCAGACATCGTGGAACCAGGTGTATTATTTTATTATTTACCAAGAAAACAATATCTTTGCTTCAATTTGCTTATGGAACTTCAGTAAGATAAACTCGATCTAACATTACATTATTTCCAAAAAAACACCCTATTTGTAATCATATTGCCCTCAGTCATAAAAATGATTTTACCATGACAATATGTGGTCTACCATTGCCTCTACTAAGAATTTACTTTTCTCGTGCAAACAAATTTGGTCAGAGTGTCGGAGATGATTCGCCTACTGGAGGAAATCTCAACTTCTGCATGGAAATCACAAAAACACTTGCACACGAGGTGAGCAGGTTGTAGCTCATAGAAATTACTTGCTTCATAAATTTTACACTTCCACACAGTCCATAAGTAACCTTAAAATGGCGATGTAAATTTGAGAATGTAATGTGTGTATTTGTAGATTCTATCAGATCTCGCGAGATCACGGCGAGGTCACGTCTTTTCGAAGCTGTTCCATGCGCTCACGCTTTCGAAGCTAAGTAATCTTTCACAATTGTGTTTTTGTCGAGACTGTATCTATCTTTCGGTGTGTGTACCTATAGCGTACCTTTAGGAAAATTTTCGGTGCTAATTTTTCGTACATGTATACACAATCGTCGGTTAATGCGTATCGAGTATTCTGAGGCCTAGTACTCGTAGGCTTAGGCTGCCGTACCGTCTCCGACCTTGTGGTTTTGTTTTTCTCTCAGCGGTTCGTCGAATGCACTGCAATTATTTTCGTTCTCCGTTTCATCCCAGTCATTCCACCCATACCTCCTTGTTTAATATCTCTACTCAAAAAAAAAAAACCCCAAAAAATATTTCCTTCTCAGGTCTTATTCGTTTATTTGTTGTTCTTATTTGTTCATTCGTTCTTCGTTCACGTTGTTCGTGATCACGCGATCACGTGGTTAGAAATGTATAATCTTTCCCCTGAACAACTACTTTCTCTCATAAAT
This sequence comes from Myxine glutinosa, assembly GCF_964187855.1. Lineage (NCBI taxonomy): Eukaryota > Metazoa > Chordata > Myxini > Myxiniformes > Myxinidae > Myxine > Myxine glutinosa. The sequence goes on along the minus strand of NC_136272.1, from coordinate 49,216,602 downwards.
TATAACACCTTTTTATTCTTCTCCTACAAAAGGATGCTTTCGTCTTGCTCACCAAATCTATTCATTCCAAAAAAATAAAATAATACCATCTTACAGTTCCTCTTTTCTACATACCCTAAACTCTCCAGAACTCCACCCCTCCTTCAGCGTCCTCAAACGTATTTTTGACTCGAAGGTCTCAAACTCATTTTGCAAAAAATGTTCGTTTCCCATGAATCGTACACTTTTCAAAATCCAATCTCACCCCTCCCCTCCAAATCTTCCCCATCCCCCCTTCCCTCCAAAACTTCCCCATCCCCCCCTCCCCTCCAAAACGTCCCCATCACCCCTCCCCTCCAAATCCTCCCCATCACCCATCCCTTTCAAATCTCCCCCCTTGCCTCTTCCCTCCCCTCCCTCCTAAACTCCCCCCACACCCCTCCCCTCAGAGACTCTCCCTTGCTCCTCCCCTCCTAGACTCCCCTCTCACCCCTCCTCCTCAAAGCATCCTCCCTGCTTCTTCCCCCTCCAACTTTCACCTTCATCTCCCCCAACCTTCTGCCTCGCTCTTCCCCCTCCTCAAATAACACCTCACTGTGCCTCACCCAATCTCCATCAAACCTTTTGTCCGCCCCATCCTACCCTTTCTCCAAGCTATTCTGAAATCTCTGAAATCTCTGACACACCTTCAACAGCTCTCCCTACCTCTTCCTCCTCTTCCACATCTTACCCTACCCCTCCCCCCCCCCCCTGTTCTGTACCCGATGCTCCCCCTTCCTCTTCATTAACGGTATGGACCTCAAACATCCGGGGCCTTCGCTCAAACTTGACTGATCTCTCCATACAGGTTGCTTCTGACAAACCAGATGTGATCTGCTTAACAGAAACTTTCCTCCTTCATGATGTCTCTGATGCCTTGGTATCTCTCCCAGGTCACTCCCTCCTCCGGTTTGATAGACCTGAGCCTCGTCCTGGAGGTGGGGTTGCTATCTTTATAAAAAAAACTCTCTTCCTCACTCGCCCTCCACTGCCCTCTCTCCACCTCACCCCCAGGAATACCTTTGGCTACGGCTTCACCTTCACTCCCACCTTTTGTTCATATGTGTGTTGTACCATCCACCAAACAGTGAGGACTCCATCTACATCTCGCTGTCTGATAATATGGACCAACTTCTATCTACCCATCCCAACTCTCTCTTCCTCATATGTGGTGATTTCAATTGTCACCATGCCAGTTGGCTGGGTGTGGGTTCCTCTCTCACCAGCCATGGCTCTTCAGCAAAGGACTTCTGCAACTCACTGGGACTGACACAATCTGTCAATTTCCTGACCCGGATCTCAGTCAACGGAGCATCTTCTCTTCTGGACGTGGTTATGACTAACTTCCCTGAAAATGTCTGCTGCTCTTCTTCTGCTCCAATCGGCTCATCTGATCATGTGCTTGTCAAAGTGGACATCTCTCTGACAATTCTCAGAGAGCCTCCTCAGCGTCGACGAGGCTGGCATTTCACTCAGGCCAACTGGCACGGTCTTCAAGCAGCCATCAATCATCTGGACTGGTCTCCCATCTCTACCACCTCTGACATCAACTCATCCTGGGAATTCTATCAAAGTAAATTGCTCTCTCTCATGCACAGATTTATCCCATCTCGTCTTCAGTTGTCATACCCTTCCTCCCGTCCATGGTACACGGAATCTTGTGGTGAGGCTGTTGCCCTGAAACAACTTGCTTTTGTCTCCAGGAAAGCAAATCCAACGGAAGGAAATCTCATTTCCTTTCACAAAGCCCGAAACAAGTGTGTGTCCACCCTCAGGAGAGCCAGGAAAAAATATCTCTCCGTTCTCCAGACCGAACTCTCTTATCTGTCTCCCTCTTCCAAATCCTGGTGGCGTCTCGTCAAATCTGTTTCTGGTGTTTGTTCCCCCTCCATCCCCTCCCTCACCTCAAACGGCTTAACGGCTGACTCCGCACGTGAAAAAGCTGAATGCCTCAACTCTGTGTTTGCCTCTAAATCTTGTGTCCCAAACCCATCCCTCTCTGTACCCACCGTACCCAGTCGTACCCAGCTGCTCCTGGACTCTGTGTCCTTTCCTCCTGACAAGGTGGAAAAGTTTCTGTCAACCCTCGACTCTGATTCTGCAACTGGTCCTGACGGCATCAGCCCACGGGTCCTAAAATCATGTTCTTCCGCTCTTTCACTCCCTCTTTCTGTTCTCTTCACCCTCTCGTTTGCTCAAGGTCATCTGCCATCTGCTTGGAAATCAGCCAACATCACCGCTTTGCACAAAAAGGTGCAAAAACAGATCCTAGCAATGACAGACCACTCAGCCTTCTCCCAATTATCAGCAAAGTCATGGAATCCATCATTGCTTCAGAGATGAAATCTTTCCTCTTCTCCAATGGCTTGATCTCTGATCATCAATTTGGTTTCCGACCTGGTCACTCTACTCTGGACATGCTGCTTCTGCTTTCTCAACAATAGATGGAGGTCCTCAACACCAAACAGGAAATTAGTGCTGTCTCCCTTGACATTTCACGTGCCTTCGATACGGTCTGGCACCCTGCTCTGCTCACCAAACTCTCCTCCTTTGGTATCCATGGAAATCTCCACGCATGGCTGGCGGACTTCCTCTCTGGTCGTAGTCAACGTGTGGCCCTGAATGGGTTTCTCTCATCTCCTCTTCCTGTTCAGGCTGGAGTTCCCCAAGGTAGTGTTCTGGGCCCTGTGCTTTTTCTGGTCTTCATCAATGATCTCTCCGACTCTCTTGAAAATCCTCTCTATCTCTTTGCTGACGACTCTACTCTCTGTCGCTCCATTCCTCATCCCTCAGATCGGCAGTCTGCAGCCTCCTCACTCTCTGCAGACCTGGACAAAATCACAGACTGGGCAAACAAATGGAACATGTCTTTCAATCCTGATAAATCTCACACTCTTACGATGTCTCTCTGAAAAGACCGACTGGACAACCCTCCCATCCACTTTCTGAATAATCCTCTCCAAGAAGTTCTGTCACTCAAGCTTTTGGGTCTCACTATTTGCCATGATCTTTCCTGGGAAAACCACATTTCAAATCTGGCCTCCAAAGCCAGTCGCCGACTGGGCATCCTCCGTCGTGCGAAGTCCTTCCTTGGCACACCTGAGCTCCTCACCACATACAAGGCTTTCATCCGCAGCTCTCTGGAATACTGCTCTCCCCTCTGGTCTGATGCTCCTGCCTCACACCTAGCTCGTCTTCACGCTGTTGAAACCAAAGCGTTCAGAATCATTGGAATCTCTCGCGATGAAGCTAACTCCAAGGGCCTTTCACTCACTCACCGCAGGCAGGTTGGTGGTCTTTCCGTCTTCTACCGACTCCTCTCTGGCCTTGCCCCCCCCAGCTCTCTCTGGGCTCTGTCCCCCAAATATTCCTACAGGTCGCACAAGATCTGCCTGCAACCCTCTTATGGTTAAACTGCCAAAATCAAGACTTTCTGCTCACCTTCACTCCTTCATTCCTCTTTTCTCCCGCCTCTGGAACAAACTCCCTCACTCTCTTCATTCCCACTCCACCCTCCAGGTCTTTAAAACAGCTGTTCACCACCATCTCTTATCCTCCCCCATCCAAAACCTTGATCTTTTCTACCCCCGCTAATTTCGGTCCCCTTGTGTTTTATACCTCTCCCCCCCACCCCCCCTTCCCACGCCTCCTCCCCCCAAGCCCTCTCCCTCCCACACTTCTCCCTGCTCTCAAATGTTGTGGTTGTGTGCTTCCCCTTCTCTCCCCATCTTGTCTCCCGCTCCCTCTTTTTGTATATTTTGTTTGTCTGGTTGATTTGTTTGTGAAATAAATGTTAGCTCTTTCACGAGCCTCGATTCAGTATACAAAAAAATAATAATCTATCTATAATTCCAGTAATCTCTGTGTGTGTGTTTGTCTGTGTGTATGTCTGTGTGTCTGTGACCGCTGTTTCTCGACAACCACGGGTCCGATATACTTTAACCTTGCCAGGTATATTGCTGGGGACCTGAGGATGTGCCTTTTCAAGGTTTCATATTAATCGGAGAAGTAGTTACCGAGCTATGTCCAAAAAACGATTCAACCAATCAGAGAGCAGCGAGCTATCACGTGTGCCGAACGTGCCGAACAGACTCTGCCTCGGACGGCACATTTGAGAGCGTATTCATTTATTTCACGTTGGCAAACTATGTTGCCGCTATGTTGGCGTTAAACTATGTTTTAAAACTAATTAAAACTAATTTGCGATTCTTTCGCTTTCCTGCGCGTTTGTGCACGCTATGGCGATTTCTTTACCAAACTCCGCAAGCCGTTCGCTTTGGACCAAACCATTTCATGTAAATAGAGGGGGGGGATTGTCACCGTACTCGCAAGCCGTTCGCTTTGGACCAAACCATTTCATGTAAATAGAGGGGGGGGATTGTCACCGTACTCGCAAGCCGTTCGCTTTGGACCAAACCATTTCATGTAAATAGAGGGGGGGGATTGTCACCGTACTCGCAAGCCGTTCGCTTTGGCTTTGCGAATGGACCAAACCATTTCATGTAAATAGAGGGGGGGGGGATATAATTTTACATATATACTGTATATAGTACGGGCATGCCCTAGTAATAATAATGTTACATCTGTGGGTTAAGAGTCATGTTTTGCCTCTTTTAGATCTGGCAACATTGAGCGTTTGACATCAGTAGAGCAGTTCCAAGATGGCAGCTCCCTTAGAAGAATGCACCAAGAGGAGCAACATTCTGTCTTCCGTTTTTTGGGAAGTGAGGGTGTGAATCTCAGTGAAATCAATCGCAGAATGAAGATGCAATATGGTGACGCATGTTTATCGGTGCAGCAGGTGTATGACTGGGACAGGAAGTTGACGGACACATACGAATTACAAATACAATTACATACTAATTGCAGACGCTGCTTGCTCGGGCCGGCCTCACTCAGCTGACACACCAGAATTGGTTTCAGGAGTTGAGTGCGTGCTAAGGGAAAACCTTCGCATTACGCTGGATGAAGTGGTCTCCGAATTGAACATTAGCCATGGTTCAGCACACCATATCATTCACAACGTGCTGGGGTTCTGCAAAGTATCTTCAAGGTGGGTGCCTAGACAACTCGCACCCGAACTGAAAGAACGGCGAGTGGACGCATGTGAAGAACTTCTGTGACATTATGAAACAGAAGGCTTTCTTACAGCTGCTTTCTTACAGCCCGTAGTGACTGGTGTGAAAGCTGGGTCCACTACTTCAGCCAGAAACTGAGGGCAAGCAAAGAGTGGTGCCATTCAACTTCACCGAAGCCCAAAAAATTCTGCACACAGCCATCCGCTGGAAAAGTGATGCTGACGCTCTTCTAGCATAGCGAGTCCCACTTGTAGAGTATTACATGCCCAGAGGGAAAACAGTCACCAGTGCATCATACTGCGACCTCCTTAAAAATAATCTGAAACAGCAATCATATCAAAACGTCGTGGACTACTCACTACCGGTGTTTTGCTGCAGCATGACAATGCTTGCCACCATACTGCCCGTGCTACAGCTGCAACAATCAAGGACCTGCATTTTGAGTGTCTTCCTCATCCACCTGACTCGCCAGACCTACTCGCCAGATTTTCCTGAAAAATAAGTTGAAATTCACAAAAGCATTTGGTCTCCACAATTTTTTATTTCACTGTTAATATTACAGAACCTTTGTTTTTTATTCCGAACTTAATATATCCTTTTAAAACGGAAAATAAACATAAATGCCATTGACAAAATTATTGACACCCGAGACTTAATATTTGGTAGCACAGCCTTTGTACAAAATAAGTGAAGTCAAGCGCTTCCTATAGCCATCAATGAGCTTCCTACACCTCTCTACTGGCAGTTTGGCCCACTCTTCTTGTGCAAACTGCTCCAGTTCTCCCAGATTTGAAGGGTGCCTTCTCCCAACTGCTGTTTTCAGGTTTCCACACAGGTGTTCAATGGGATTTAGATATGGACTCATTGCTGGCCACTTCAGAACAGTCCAGCGTTTTGTCTTGAACCATTCCAGGGTGCTTTTTGAAGTGTGTTTACTGTCATTGTCCTGCTGCAAGACCCATGACCTTCGACGGAGACCCAGCTTTCTGACACTGGGTTGAACATTGTGCTCCAAAATGCCTTGGTTATCTCCTGATTTAATGATGCCATGCAGACATTCAAGGCACCCAGTGCGAGAAGCAGCACAGCAACCCCAAAACATCACTGAACCTCCTCCATGTTTGACTGTAGGGAAGGTGTTCTTTTCTTTGAAGGCTTCATTTTGTTTTCTGTAGACATAGAGATGATGTGCTTGACTAAAAAAAAGCTCTAATTTGGTCTCATCTATCCACAGGGCATTCTCCCAGAAGGATTTTGGCTTGTTCAGGTGTGTTTTGACAAACTCCAGTCGGGCTTTCATATGTCTCTCTCTCTCTCTCTCTCTCAGCAGCAGTGGGGTCCTCCTGGGTCTCCTTTTATTGAGCTGGTGACAGATGGTACGAGTTGAAACTGTCGTACCTCATGTCTGAAGTTAAGCTTGAATCTGTTTGGCAGTTGAGTTGATCGAGGTGCTTTCTCCACCATTCGAACAATCCTTTGCTGATCAAGTTTTCTCTTGCGGCCCTGTCCAGGGAGGTTGTCTACAGTGCCATGGGTCTTAAACTTCCTGATAACATTGTGTACGGTGGACAATGGGACATCCAGGTCTCCAGGACAGGGCCCGTGGAAATTTGCGGCACATTGGGATGGCTCCACAGGTAACGCTGTGTCTTGTGGCATCCACCGGGGGACGCAGTCTATAGGAAGGTGTTGTACAAATCTTTTTACCCGAATTTTTGATGGTCATGTATTGTGGGTAAGGTAGGTTTTTGTGTTATTTAGCTCAGGTTTAGTTTTGACGTGTTTTTATTTTGTACTGGCATTTCTTTGAATAAACCTGTTATTTTTATTTATTTATTTTTTTTTAGCCACATTTTGAATGTGGCTCACGTTTCTGAGTGAATGTGGCTCACGTTTCTGAGTTAAGTGTGATGCTGATCAGGAAGAAGAAGAAGCCGTACTACCAAATTCGTACACTTCCGGAATTATTTGATTTATTTGTATTCAAATGTCTGGTAACACCATATCCCTGCGCATCGTAAGAGCATGACCAAGGGTTGGCGTCAGGAAGGGCATCCGGCCATAAAAACATTGCCTCAAACAGGGAACCATGATTGTCATGGGGCCCTCAATGCTAACCCCCGCTATAGCGGGGAAAATGGCCTTAAAACGATCATTCATTCATTCATTCAAACCTGTTATTTTTGTACAATTTAAATCCGTTTTCGTTTCAGTTTTTTTAAATCAGGTTTGAGGACTGCTGGTGGGATCCGTTTAGGTAAGTGCTCTTCAGCATCCTCCGCCTCCTCCTCCTCCTCCTCCTCCTCCTCCTCCTCCCTTTACCCCCACCCCCCTCCCCCACGTGTATTAACTCCGCCACATTTTGCACCTAGTGCCTTGGAGTAAAGCTCGTTTGGCTATCCGTGCTACCCTAAGGTGATCACCAAGGGTAGTCACACTACGATATATGCAGTATCGTGCAGTGTCTTGTCTTGTCACTGAACTACTTCCTCAAACTTTTATGAAATGTTACCAAACTTCTGGTATGGACATATTTCTCCCGTGTGTATGTCGAAATAGTATGATTTTTAAAAGTTTAGAATGTTAATTTTTTTGAAAATGTTTCAAAAAAAAAAACAAATTCAACTTAAATCTTCAAATTCCGTTTTTTAAATAAAATGTAATATCACGTATATTACAAATACATTTGTGCAAAATAATTGTTAGTATTATGATTGGTGTAAACCATGACAAAACAGCAACTCAGGTAGAGTCATCTATCTAAATTTCGACATATCTGGGCAGTGTCTGTGTTGTCACTGAACTTCTCCCTCAAACTTTTGTTTCTGTGGTTGTGAAGTGTTTTGAATCACGTGGTTGTGAGGTGTTTTGAATCACGTGGTGGTGGTGTTTTGAATCACGTGGTGGTGAGGTGTTTTTAATTACGTGGTTGTGAGGTGTTTTTCATTACGTGGTGGTGAGGTGTAATCGTCCCAAACTTCCAGTCTGCATGTACCCCTCCTGTATGTACATATGTGCTGAGGGGTTCTTTTTAGATATTTTTTTTTTCAACCTAAATTTCTTATAAAAATTTAATATTACAAACACTACAAACAAATACATTTGTGTAAAATTATTGTTTGTATAATGATTGGTGTAAATCATGACAACACAGCAACTCAGATATAGTCATTATACTCAGCTAAAACAAGCCCGTTCCTCTGTAACGACGTGTGGTGAGGCAAGCCAAGCAAGTATAATATATATATATATATATATATATATATATAAATATAAATCTATAGTTTATATACAGGAAGTAAATTCCTGCGAGGGGATGGTGTGGAAAAATTCTGACTCAACCCAGCACTCGAACCCACGGACCTCATCATTTATGCGGTGACAGCCCACTGAAAATAGGACCTCATCACGCCCTCAAGCTTCTGTGAAATCGTACCAAACTTCAGGTATGCACTTACTTCTTCTGTGTGTATGTCCGAAGGGGGGTTTTTTGAAATTTTTTTGTTGTTTTTTTCTTTTATTGAAATGTTTTGAACAAAAATGTTTTTCAACTTAAATATTCATCGTCAATTGTTTATAAACATGTCATATCATGTACAAATACATTTGTGCAAAATAAATGTTTATATTATGATTTGTATAAATCATGACAACACAGCATCTCAAGTACAGGCATTATCGTCGTCAGTTACAGCTTTGGAGAGACACTGGGAAGAGTTTGAAACAGCAAAGGTTTACCTTGTGTGAGTCTTTCATGGTTGCAGTTATGCAGCTTTCTTTGGCTGGAAGAGCAAGGGAATATTTGATTATATACACGGAGTGGCCACAAAGTGCCTATGCATTATAGTGTGTCCTCTGTTACTTATTTGTTTTCCAGGTACGGCTTCAGCATGACGGACACCAGTGAGTACATGATAGAAGAGAGACTGATTACTTGTGTTTGGGTTCACGACCACGCACGAGACGGAGCAAGTTTTGAAGACTAAGGACAAGATTTTCGCAGAGGTTCTCCAAGCCAGCTCCTATGCGTGACACGGTGCGGGCATGGGAGAAGAAGGCTTTTTCAACATGGAGTAAGTATCCTTCATTTGACTTGATTTAGAGTAAGGCTCTTTTGCAGCGATTCCAGGAGAGGAAGGGGAGTGGCTCACGTTTCTAAGTGAATGTGGCTCAATTTTCTGAGTGAATATGGCTCACGTTTTTGAGTGAATGTGGCTCACGTTTCTGAGTGAATGTGGCTCACGTTTCTGAGTGAATGTGGCTCACGTTTCTGAGTGAATGTGGCTCACGTTTCTGAGTTAAGTGTGATGCTGATCAGGAAGAAGAAGAAGTCATACTCCCAAATTCGTACACTTCCGGAATTGTTTGATTTATTTGTATTCAAATGTCTGGTAATTGTTTTGTATTTATTTATTTGAATGTGTACTTGTATATAACTGTCAATCATTTAAAAAGTCTTCGGCACTATCGAGCGTTTTTTTTTTTTTTTTTTTTTAATTTTTTTTAAAACTCAATAAAAACAAACTTAAAAGAATTTTTTTTTTTGCCTAAAACACTCCCAGGCACTCACTGATGAACCTCTGAAAGTTTGATGAAGATCCGTTCAGCCATCTCTGAATAAAACGCGGACACACTCACAGACAACTCACGTTTATATACATATTGTTGCGTATCTCCTCGTCGGCCTTTCCCCTTACCAAGGGGGGATTAGTCCCCTTGTCTTTTACTAGGTGACGGGATCCGGCGACGGCTATGACGTCACTTCCGGTCAGTGTTGGGTAGGGTCATAGGACTAATCACTAATACCTAATTACCAACGCCGCCCAGGAAGCAAAGAAATAAACCCCGCCCGAATCACGGTTGTAGGTGGAAACGCCCAGCGATAGCAAACCGTGACCCGGGCCGTTAACAAGGACTAACCTGATCTGAGCGGTTCTGATCATGCCACGCTTACTCAATGGAGGAAATCACTGATACGGTCGAATCAGGAAGGACAGGAAGAACAGATTGGTTTATTTACAATTTGTACAGGAAGGAGAAGAAGAACACACACTGCAGCTTAATACAGTCTTAACTAACCCAGGACACGGGCCCGTTTCACACTCAGACACTCACACGGGGATTGCAGATGATCAGGTTGATGGTCCAGGGATGATGGCGTCCAGGCAGTTCGCTCCGGTCCCCGACTCGTACCGCGAAGAGATAGTTAGTTTCTCCGGTCCGTGATGCTCAATTGCTCTCAAGAAGTTGTCGAACGTCTTGTACCAATGGTTCCATTCCTTTGCAGCATTGCTGGAGTTTGGGTTTGCTTCAAACCGCTCAGGATGTAAGAACTTCTCCATTATGAAAGTGCTCGCTGAATAAATTGTGATAAGCCGAAGAGTGAATGGAATAGACTTGATTTGTTAGGTCAAACAACCTAGGCTTTATTCAGCGAGAACAGTACAGCCTGTAACAACACAGAAGCATAGCTATGTCTTTCGCTTAATACAACAAGCAAAATAATACTAATAATAATACTACATACGTAAGCATAGCGATCCTACATTAATAATTAACCAAGAACATAACAATAATTATTAGTCCTACTGTGGAGCTGTGCTCCCACGTCGAACTCCAACATTATGGACACGACAACGAGCTGAGTTTCACAGAGCTGTTTATTCCGAGCTCGGCACGAATGCACTGAAAATGGCTACCCCGAGCGGCAATATATATTTCAAATTCAAACAGTAAGCCATGCCTCTCAACGGGGCATGGTATGCAATCCGAGTGACCGCCCGCTGATTACGTCACCGGCCGGTACAAGAGTCATGGAATTCATGGAATCATGGAATCCATCATTGCTTCAGATATGAAATCTTTCCTCTTCTCCAATGGCTTGATCTCTGATCATCAATTTGGTTTCAGACCTGGACACTCTACTCTGGACATGCTGCTTCTGCTTTCTCAACAATGGATGGAGGTCCTCAATGCCAAACAGGAAATTAGAGCAGTCTCCCTTGACATATCACGTGCCTTCGATACGGTCTGGCACCCTGCTCTGCTCACCAAACTCTCCTCTTTTGGTATCCATGGAAATCTCCACGCATGGCTGGCGGACTTCCTCTCTAGTCGTAGTCAACGTGTGGCCCTGAATGGGTTTCTCTCATCTCCTCTTCCTGTTCAGGCTGGAGTTCCACAATGCAGTGTTCTGGGCCCTGTGCTTTTTCTGGTCTTCATCAATGATCTCTCTGACTCTCTTGAAAATCCTCTGTATCTCTTTGCTGATGACTCTACTCTCTGTCGCTCCATTCTTCATCCCTCAGATCGGCAGTCTGCAGCCTCCTCACTCTCTGCAGACCTGGACAAAATCACAGACTGGGCAAACAAGTGGAACATGTCTTTCAATCCTGACAAATCTCACACTCTATCGATGTCTCTCTGAAAAGAGCGACTGGACAACCCTCCCATCCACTTTCTGAATAATCCTCTCCAAGAAGTTCTGTCACTCAAGCTTTTGGGTCTCACTATCTGCCATTATCTTTCCTGGGAAAACCACATTTCAAATCTGCCCTCCAAAGCCAGTCGCCAACTGGGCATCCTCCGTCGCGCGAAGTCCTTCCTTGGCACACCTGAGCTCCTCACCACATACAAGGCTTTCATCCGCAGCTCAATGGAATACTGCTCTCCCCTCTGGGCTGGTGCTCCTGCCTCACACCTAGCTCGTCTTCACGCTGTTGAAACCAAAGCATTCAGAATCATTGGAATCTCCCGCGATGAAGCTAACTTCAAGGGCCTTTCACTCACTCACCGCAGGCAGGTTGGTGGTCTTTCCATCTTTTACCGACTCCTCTCTGGCCTTGCCCCCCCAGCTCTCTCTGGGCTCTGTCCGCAAATATTCCTACAGGTCGCACAAGATCTGCCTGCAACCCTCTTATGGTCAAACTGCCAAAATCAAGACTCTCTGCTCACCTTCACTCCTTCATTCCTCTTTTCTCCCGCCTCTGGAACAAACTCCCTCACTCTCTTCAATCCCACTCCACCCTCCAGGTCTTTAAAACAGCTGTTCACCACCATCTGTTATCTTCCCCCATCTAAAACCTTGATCTTTTCTACCCCCGCTAATTTCACCCCAATTCCACTTTTTTGAAATACCAACTTCTGTCCTGGAAGTCCTTGGTGTCCTTGTGTTTTATACTTCTCCCTCCCCCCCCCCTCCCCTCCCCACGCCTCCTCCCCCCAAGCCCTCTCCCTTCCACACATCTCCCTGCTATCAAATGTTGTGTTTGTGTGCTTCCCCTTCTCTCCCCATCTTGTTTTCCGCTCCCTCTTTTTATATATTTTGTTTTTCTGGTTGATTTGTTTGTGAAGTAAATGTTAGCTCTTTCACGAGCCTCGATTCAGTATACAAAAAAAAAGAAGAAAAAAAAAAGAAAAAGAGAATTGTGTCCGGTAACCGCTACATGCGCCCCCCCAGAATTCACTTGTACAGGGAGAGTCAGTTTGTGGGGGGCCTTAATGACCCGGCCGAAACGACCCCTGTCGATTCGTGTGGGGGTGGGAGGTGGCTTGGCGGTGGATGGTCGGGCGGGGGGCTTGGTCGATGGGGGACGGCCCCGCCGTGGAGGAAGGGCCAACCGTGGAGGTTGGTCGAGGTCCAAATGGGCCGGCTTGAGGCGGTCCACGGAGATATGGTCCGGTTTGCCGCCAATGTCGATGACGAACGACTTGTCGCCCCTCCTCAAGACCCGAAAAGGCCCATCGTATGGCGGCCGGAGCGGTCCCCTGTGCGTGTCGTTGCGCACAAAAACGTACTCCGCTGTGCGAAGCGCTGGGGGGACATGTGGTTGAGGACATGGGGTTGAGGACAGCCATGATGAGACGTGGGCACCGGGGCAAATCTCCTGGCGGCCTCCTGGAGGACCGAGTGTTGGCGAGCCGTGGACCAGGGGCCGGTGGCGTCGGGGATGAACTCCCCCGGCACGCGCAGTGGTTGGCCGTAGACAAGCTCGGCTGCAGAAGCCTGGAGGTCTTCTTTCGGGGCCGTCCGGAGGCCCAATAGCACCCACGGGAGCCTGTCAGCCCAACTGTCATCCTGGAGGCTGGCCCTGAGAGCGGCCTTCATTGAGCGGTGGAACCTCTCGCACAAGCCGTTGGCCTGGGAGTGGTCGGCCGTGGTGCGGTAAAGTTTGACCCCCAAGGCCTGAGCGACCGCGCCCCAAAGTTCAGAGGTGAACTGTCGGCCTCTGTCAGAGGAGATGTCCGAGGGGGCGCCGAAACGGGTGACCCAGGTGCCGATGAAGGCCTGCGCCACGTCGTCGGACGTTGTTGACATCAGTGGGATGGCCTCCGGCCACCTGGTGGTCCTGCCCACCCGCGTGAGGAGATGGGTGAAGCCCCGCGAGGGGGGAAGGGGTCCCACCAGGTCCACATTGACGTGGTCAAAATGCCGCAAGGGCACGTCGAATGGTGCCAACGGGGCCTGGGTGTGCCGGTGGACCTTCGCACGCTGGCAGGCGACACAGGCGTCGGCCCAGTCGCAGACGTCCTTCCGGAGCCCGTGCCAGACGAATTTCGCTGCCACGAGCTTCTGCGACGCTTTCTGGCCCGGGTGGGAAAGGCCGTGGATGGCGTCAAAAACGAGCCGTTGCCATCCAGCGGGCACAATGGGACGAGGTTGTCCCAGGGAAACGTTGCACAGGAGAACTGTGCCTGTGTCCTTGAAGGGGACGTCGGACAACCGCAGGCCCGTGTACGCTCTCCGGAGGGCTTGCACCGCGGGGTCGGAGATCTGGTCGGCCGCCATGTGGGCATAGTCCACGCCGAGGTGGACGGCGCCTGCAACGGACCGGGAGAGGCAATCGGCCACAGCATTGTCCTTGCCCGCGACGTGCCGGATGTCCGTCGTGAATTTGAACACGGCGGAGAGGTGGCGCTGCTGATGAGCCGACCACGGCTCTGAGACGTTGGCCATGGCGAAGACCAGGGGTTTGTGGTCCACAAACGCCGTGAATGGGCGGCCCTCTAAAAGGTGGCGGAAGTGACGAACCGCCAGGTAAAGGCCGAGGAGCTCGCGGTCAAACATGCTGTATTTGCGCTCGTTAGGGCGGAGCTGCCGGCTGAAGAAGGCCAGCGGTTGCAAAGCCCCGTTAACCCACTAATCGTGCACGGCGCCCACCGCGTAGTCGGAAGCGTCCGTGGTAAGGGCGATGGGTGCGTCGAGCGCCGGGTGCGCCAGCATGGTTGCGTTGTCGAGGGCCAGCTTTGCGCCCGTGAACGCCTCGTCCATCTCCTCGGTCCAGGCGATGTCGTGCTTGGCCGGTTTACCCCTGAGGGCCTCGTACAGGGGGCGCATGAGTTGGGCGGCGCGAGGCACGAACCGGTGGTAGAAGTTCACCATACCCAAAAACTCCTGCAGGGCCTTGATGGAGCGGGGGCGCGGGAAACTTTTAATGGCCTCCACCTTGCTCGGCAGCGGAACGGCCCCGCGCTTCGTGATGCGGTGTCCCAGGAAGTCGACGGCAGCCACGCCAAACTGGCATTTCGCCGGGTTGATGATGAGGCCGTGCTGGCTGAGGCGCTCAAAAAGCGTGCCCAGGTGAAGGAGGTGCTCCGCCCGGGAAGTGCTGGCGATGAGAATGTCATCCAGGTAGATGAACAGAAAGGTGAGATCGTGCAGCACACTGTCCATCAGCCGCTGGAAGGACTGGGCCGCGTTCTTAAGGCCGAACGGCATTCGGAGGAACTCGAAGAGGCCAAAGGGTGTAATTACAGCCGTCTTCGGAACGTCGGCCAGCCGGACAGGTACCTGGTGGTAGCCCCGAATAAGGTCGACCTTGGAGAAGATCACCAGCCCCGCCAAACGGGCGGAAAAGTCCTGGATATGCGGTATCGGGTACCGGTCGGGGTGGTGGTGTCGTTGAGGTGGCGATAATCGCCGCACGGTCGCCATCCGCCACCCGGTTTGGGTATGATGTGCAGGGGCGAGGCCCATGCGCTGTTCGAGCGCCGCACAATGCCCAACCGCTCCAGCGCGTCGAATTCCGTCTTTGCCACGGCGAGTTTTGCAGGGTCGAGGCATAGACCGGTGGACCAGTGGTTGGGATGTGGTGTTCGACGCCGTGTTTGACGGCGATGGCCGAAAACGTCCGCCGCGTGAGGGCAGGGAACTCAGCGAGGAGGCGGGTGAAGTCGTCCGCCCCCGGGAGCGCGCAGGCTAGCTTGGTTGGTGCGGAGCCGCTCAACGAACAAATGAGAGAGCTGAAGGTCTCTGCGTTGACGAGCCGACGACGTCTTACGTCAACCAAAAGTCCATGGGCGCAAAGAAAATCAGCACCCAACAAAGCCATGGGCACGTTCGCAGTGATGAAATCCCACTCGAAACGCTGGCCCCCGAAGCAGAGTGCGACGCTGCGTGAACCGAAGGTGCGGATAGAGGAGCCCCTTTTGCGGCGACCAAGGCGGGGCCGCAAAGCGCAGCCTGCTTGTCCTGCCCCGAGGCAGGTATAATGCTCAGCTGAGCTCCCGTATTACACAGGAAACGTCGCCCGGACGCGGTGTCCGGAATGCACAAAAGGCTGCCGGAATGGCCGACGCTCATGGCAGGAAGCGAGCGCCGGCCTGGTCGTTTCTCGACCCGCCGAAAGTGCACGGTGGGCGACACGTTCTGGCCTTCTGCCCGAACCTGGCGTGGTCGTAGCACATGGTCCGCCCCGGTGGTGGCCACGGGGCCGGTCGTGGCGGCCGCGGCCGCAAGGGGCGCTGAATCGGCCGGTGGCAGCGCCGGTCGTGGCGAGGGTGTTGCCGCGGCCAGACCAGGGTTCCAGGCGGCCGCTCCGAAGTGCCGCCCGGCTGAGAAAAATTTGTCGGCTTCCTTAGCCAAGGCGCGAGGGTCCTTGATTGTAGAGTTAGCCAAAGCTAAGCGTACCTGCCCGGGTAGCTGTCGGAGAAACAGCTCGCGAAAGAGGAAATCTTGGCGGTGTTCGCCGAGCAGGGAGAGCATGTGGTTCATGCGCTCAGATGGTCGAGCCTCCCCGAGCTCAGGCAGATCGAGCAGCTGTCGTGTGCGTTCGGCCTCAGTGAGGTCAAACGTACTGAGGAGTAGTCGTTTGAGTGCGCCGTACTTGTCGGCGGTCGGCGGGCTCCGTAGAAGGCTCAAGGCCTGGGAGGCGGTGGCGGCGTTTAGCGCGGAGACCACATGGTGGAAGCGAGTCTCGTCCACCGTGATGTGCCGCAGAGCGAACTGGGACTCCGCTTGGGCAAACCAGACGGCCACGTGCGATTCCCAGAAGCCAGGGAGTTTCAAAGCAACGGTCGACTCCATTGCCGTGTTCGTAAAAGAGGTCACCAATGTGGAGCTGTGCTCCCACGTCGAACTCCAACAATATGGACGCGACAACGAGCTGAGTTTCACAGAGCTGTTTATTCACGTCGGGGTCACCAATGTGGAGCTGTGCTCCCATGTCGAACTCCAACAATTATCATCCATCCGTAATTATTACCGTAATTATCCGTAATTACATCCGTAATATTATCATCCGTAATTATCATCCATCCACACGGGCCCACGCAGCATCCATCTTGAATATCGCAATTCACTACGGGTAATCGCAAGACCCGGATATATATAACCTATGACGCTGATGTTGTTGTTGTTTAACTTTGGGGGGCGATTTGGAATGACAATCTATAACACATGCATGTTCAATAAATGGTTGGGACAGACACGTTTAAGTAACAAAATGGCCGCCAGGCGGCCAACTTCGATCTGATCTCGAAAAAAATGGCATGCATATGTAACCCTTCATTCATTATCTGTCCGCCAAGTGGGAACAACATTGGCAAATGCGTGTCCGAGAAATGGTTGAGGGCGTGTTCAACATGGGGCTTTTTTTACAACGAACAACTAATTTTTTGGTTCACGAGTTATCAAGTGACCACTATATCTATCTATATTCGTCATGTGTGCGCGTCTGTCTGTGTGTGTGTCTGTGTATGTGTGTCTGTCCGCAGCATAACTACCCGATGATATCATCCGGTCTTGATGAAACTTGGGTGGGAGGTTGATATCATGATCTAGTTGTGTCCTGCCTTGAGTGGGCGTATTGCGCCCATTGTGGGCGGAGCCACACCCGAAAAAGATGTCTTTTTAGGGGGTAATCAAGTTCAAGCTACATCTTCTCCGAGGGGTTTGGTGGAATCTGACAGGGGTTTCGATATTTGGTTAGGCCAATGTCATGTGTCTAGAGCCCCACAGAGCTAGATTTTTAAGTTTTTTTTTATTTTTATTTTTATTTTTCATTTCATTTCATTTTTCATCGAATTTTCGGTATTGTGTAGCTAACTAACCTCATAACTGATTATACATTATTTTCTTTCTCATTTCAAGGTCAGTAACCTTCGTTTTGACATTTCCGGCCTGGCCTGTCCGAGCCTGTTTCGGTTATAGTCCGTCCTTTGTCATTGAACCATCGTCGTCTCGCTCGTGAACCATTGTCATCTCCTGACTTGTTTTACTTTTACAACCGCCAGTCGGCCATCTTTGATCACATCGCGAAATAAAATGATGCACAAATGGTTACCATCATGTGCAGTATTGTCTTTGTACCAAGTATGAACAAAATCCGTCCATACATCTCTGAGATATGGTTGGGGACGCGGCGACGCACGGACAGACAGACAAGACCTGTAGTAATAATACGCATAATATAATAATATATTAATATATTATTATATAATATATATAATATATTATATATATTATATATATAATTATATATATTATATATATATAATATATATAATAATATAATATATTATTATACATAATAATACGCACCATAAGCCCCCATTTTGGACTAAGTCCAATGGGGGCTAATAGAAGTCACTACCAAGATAAATTGTCAACAGCAAACCCATATACTCTCATAAATATCATGCTGGGAATTGTACATGGTACCCAGAGAGAGTTGTAGACGATGTTAATGGTCGTGTTGTCATAGGTGTTGACCAGTGGGTCTAGATGGGAGGGTTTTCCAGATGGTCTTTTTGGAGAGACAAAGTGGGAGTTTGAGATTTGTCAGGATTGAAAGACATGTTCCACTTGTTGGAGCAGTTTGTGATTTGGTCCAGGTCTGCAGGGAGTGGAGAGGCTGCTGCCTGCTGAACTGAGGGTTGAGATATGGAGCGGCAGAGGGTGGAGTCATCAGCAAAAATAGAGGATTTTGCAGAGAGTCGGAGAGATCATTGATGAAGAACAAAAAAAAGCACAGGGCCCAGAACACTACCTTGGGGAACTCCAGCCTGAACAGGAAGGGGAGATGAGAGAATTCCTTTCAGGGCCACACGTCGACTACAACAGGAGAGAAAGTCTGCAAGCCATGCGTTGACATCTCCATGGATACCATAAGAGGAGAGTTTGGAGAGCAGGGTGGGATGCCATACCGTATCAACGGCACGAGATATGTCAAGGGAGACAGCTCTGATTTCCTGTTTGGCATTGAGGACCTCCATCCATTGTTGAGACAGCAGAAGCAGCATGTCCAGAGTTGAGTGACCTGGTCTGAATCCAAATTGATGATCTGAGATCAAGCTATTGGAGAGGAGGAAGGATTTTATATCAGAAGCGATGATGGATTCCATGACCTTGCTGATTATTGGGAGCAGGCTGATTGGTCTGTAGTTGCAAGGATCTGTTTTTGCACGTTTTTTGTGTAAAGCGGTAATGTTGGCTGATTTCCAAGCAGATGGCAGATGATCTTGAGCAATAGAGAGGGTGAAGAGAATAGGGAGAGGGTGTGAAAGAGCGGCAGAGCAGGATTTTAGGAACTGTGGGCTGATGCCGTCTGGTCCAGTTGCAGAATCAGAGTCTATGTTTGACAGAAACTTCTCCACCTTGTAGGGAGAGAAGGACACATAGTCCAGGAGCAGCTGGATTCCACTGGGTAAGGTGGGTAGAGAGAGAGGTGGGTTTGGGACATAAGATTTTGAGGCAAACACAGAGTTGAGGCATCTGGCTTTTTCATGTGCAGTGTCAGCTGTGTAGCCATTTGAGGTAAGGGAGGGGATGGAAGTGAAACAAACACCAGAAACAGATTTGATAAGACGTCATCAGGATTTGGAGGAGGATGACAGGTTTGAGAGTTCAGTCTTCAGAGTGGAGAGATATTGTTTCCTCGCTCTCCTGAGGGTAGACACACACTTGTTCCGAGCTTTGTGAAAGGAACTGAGATTGCCTTCAGTTGGATTTGCCTTCTATGAGGTGAAGGCAAGTTGTTTCAGGGCAACTGCTTCACCACAAGATTCAGTGTACCATGTTCGGGAGGACGAGTATGACAACTGAAGGCAATCAGAGAAGGCAGAGAGAAGACGAGATGGGATAAATCTGTGCATGAGAGAGGGCAATTTACTTTGGAAGAATTCCCAGGATGAGTTGATGTCAGAGGCAGTAGAGATGGGATACCAGTCCAGTTGATTTATGGCTGCTTGAAGACCGTGCCAGTCGGCTTGAGTGAAATGCCAGACTCGTCGATTCTGAGGAGGCTCCTTGAGAACGGCCAGAGAGATGTCCACTTTAACAAGGAAATGATCAGATGAACCAATTGGAGCAGAAGAAGAACAGCAGACAGTTGCAGGGAAGTTAGTCATAACCAAGTCTAGAAGAAAAGATGCTCCGTTGACTGACACCCAGGTCGGGAAATTGAGAGATTGTGTCAGCCCCAATGAGTCACAGACATCTTCTGCCATGGCTGGTTTGAGAGGAACCCACACCCAGCCAGCTGGCATGATGACAATTTAAGTCGCCACAAATGAGGAAGAGAGGGTTGGAATGAGTGAATAGAAGTTGGTCCATGTTGTCGGATAGTGAGATGTAAATGGAGTCATCACTGTTTGGTAGACGGTACAGAACACATATGAACAAAAGGTGGAGCGGAGAAGAAGTCATAGCCAGAGGTACTTCTGGGGGTGTGTTGGTGGAGAGAGGGCAGTGCAGGGAGAGTGAGGAAGAGAGTTTTTGATAAAGATAGCAACCCCACCATCAGGACGAGGCTCAGGTCTATCATACTGGGGCAGAAAGTAACCAGGGAGAGATTTTAAGGAGTCAGAGACATCTTGAAGAAGGGAAGTTTCTGTTAAGCAGATCAAGTCTGGTTTGTCAGAAACAACCTTTATGGAGAGATCAATCAGGTTTGAGCGGATGGGGATTTCTCCAACATGGCTCCAGCTGGATGGTGCTTCTGCTCATTACAGCATCCGTGTAAGAGTGGCTGAACCGACAATTCCCGAGTCATTGGATATGACATTGAGGGCCTGTGGAGTGGCCGGTGAGGAGCCCCAATCTCAGCCTGTTGGATTTTCAGCTCTGGGGTCACTTGATGGAGTTTGAAAGCTTGGTCTACGTGGAAAAAAATTCAGAGTGCTGCACATTTGCGCGAGCGCATCAGCGACGCATGTAACACCATCACTCCTGACATCATTCGCCGTGTGACTGCTGACTGGATACTTCGTCTGCATTTTTGTATCAATCATAATGGTAGACATATTGAACACATTCTGTGAATACAAGCTGTTTTCGTAATTTTGCCCTATGGTTCCAGACTTATGGAACCTCCTATATCTAAATATCTATAAAGCTCAGTTGACCTTTTGCTCCACCAAATAACAGCGAAACGGAGTTGAGTAAAAGGGTGAAAATTCTACAGATGCTGTGATAAATAACTACCTCTGTCGGTTTGAATGTTTGAAAGAGAATAGACGTCTGGATCAATTTTTGAATTAAATTTAAATCCCGATTTATATGTATATAAACGCGAGTTGTCTGTGTGTGTGTCCGCGTTTTATTCGGAGATGGCTGAACGGATCTTCATCAAACTTTCAGAGGTTCATCAGTGAGTGCCTGGGAGTGTTTTAGGCAAAAGAAGTTCGTTTTTTTGGAGTTAAAAATTTATTTTTTTAAAATTAAAAATATATAAAATAAAATAAAAATCGCTCGATAGTGCCGAAGACTTTTAAAATGATTGACAGTTATATACAAGTACACATTCGCATAAATAAATACAAAACAATTACCAGACATTTGAATACAAATAAATCAAACAATTCCAGAAGTGTACGAATTTGGTAGTATGGCTTCTTCTTCTTCCTGATCAGCATCACACTTAACTCAGAAACGTGAGCCACATTCACTCAGAAACGTGAGCCACATTCACTCAGAAACGTGAGCCACAGTCACTCAGAAACGTGAGTCACATTCACTTAGAAACGTGAGCCACTCCCCTTCCTCTCCTGGAATTGCTGCAAAAGAGCCTTACTCTAAATCAAGTCAAATGGAGGATACTTACTCCATGTTGAAAAAGCCTTCTTCTCCCATGCCCGCATCGTGTCACGCATAGGAGCTGGCTTGGAGAACCTCTGCGAAAATCTTGTCCTACGTCTTCAAAACTTGCTCCGTCTCGTGCATGATCGTGAACCAAAAACACAAGTAATCAGTCTCTCTTCTATCATGTACTCACTGGTGTCTGTCATGCTGAAGCCGTACCTGGAAAACAAATAAGTAACAGAGGACACACTATAATGCATAGGCACTTTGTGGCCACTCTGTGTATATAATCAAATATTCCCTTGCTCTTCCAGCCAAAGAAAGCTGCATAACTGCAACCATGAAAGACTACACAAGGTAAACCTTTGCTGTTTCAAACTCTTCCCAGTGTCTCTCCAAAGCTGTAACTGACGACTATAATGACTGCACTTGAGATGCTGTGTTGTCATGATTTATACAAATCATAATATAAACATTTATTTTGCACAAATGTATTTGTACATGATATGACATGTTTATAAACAATTGACGATGAATATTTAAGTTTAAAAAACTTTTTTGTTCAAAACATTTCAATAAAAGAAAAAAAACTTCAAAAAAACCCCTTAGGACATACACACAGAAGAAGTAAGTGCATACCTGAAGTTTGGTACGATTTCACAGAAGCTTGAGGGCGTGATGAGGTCCTATTTTCAGTGGGCTGTCACCGCATAAGTGATGAGGTCCGTGGGTTCGAGTGCCGGTTTGAGTCAGAATTTTTCCACACCATCCCCTCGCAGGAATTTGCTTCCTGTATATAAACTATAGATTTATATATATATATATATATATATATATATATATATATATATATATATATATATATATATATATATACATATATATATATATATATATATATATATATATATATATATATATATATATATATATATATATATATATATATATATATATATATATATATATGACTCCATGCATGGTAAGATCTCCAACCTTTAATTGAACAAACAATGACAACGTTTCGATTAACAACATGTGAAGCCACACGCCTCCGTTAATCTTCCTCAAGAGTGATAAAATCATCTCAACATCCCCTTACATGCACAGTGGGCGGGGTATATGCAAAGTGGGGTGGGCAATGCTGGACAATTCATTGGCTGTCCAGCATTGCCCACCCCACTTTGCATATACCCCGCCCACTGTGCATGTAAGGGGATGTTGAGATGATTTTATCACTCTTGAGGAAGATTAACAGAGGCGTGTGGCTTCACATGTTGTTAATCGAAACGTTGAGTCATTGTTTGTTCAATTAAAGGTTGGAGATCTTACCATGGAGTCATTTGGATATACTCCCAAACGCAAATCTTTGCTTATATATATATATATATATATATATATATATATATATATATATATATATATATATATATATATATATATATAGATATATATATATATATATATAGATATATATATATAGATATATATATATAGATATATATATATAGATAGATATATATATATATATATATATATATATATATATATATATATATACGTATATATATATATTGTTACGGATCTCCGACGTCGGCTCTCCCCTTATCAAGGGGGGGGGGGGTTAATCCCCTTGTCCTTTTATCTGTCCGACGCGAGTCCTGGAAGTTATAACGTCTTTCCTGGCGCGGCGTTAGGTACGGTTTGTTAGGCCCAGGGATTCACTACTACCTAATTACTAATGCCGACCGGGAACGAGGGAATAACTCCCGCTCGAATCACGGATATGGATGGAATATGCCGATCGGATAGCAATCCGCGATCCGAGCTGTTAACAGGTGACTAGACCCGATTATAGCGGTTCCGAATTGTGCCACGCTTACCCAATGAGAGAAAAGACTGATGCGATCGGATAAGAGGAAACCAGGAAGAACAAGGCAATTTATTACAAATGTACAGAAAGAAGAGGAAACGAAAGAAATATACAAGATTGAAAGAGGAAGGAGAAATACACAGGGCAGTCTTAATTACAGTCTTATCTTATTCCCTGGACAAACGGGCCCGTCTCACACACAGTCACTCACATGGGGATTGCAGATGAACTTGTTGGAAGGTCACCAGCGCGTCCAGGCTCCAGTCCGGCTCCGGTCCAGGCGATGGAAAACCCGACAGGCAGCTCTTCACAGTGTAAGGCGAAGGGACAATTATATCACGGGGGGAAGGCTGTTATCCTGGCGGCGTACGTAATATTTGCACGACTCGCACCAAATGCCCCCTCTCCAATGTCCTGTACGCAAGCGCTAATTGTGCAAGTCCACGATCAAGCGCATTCGTCCTCGCAGTGCTGTTACCAGTGCGCTCTCCCAACAAGTCCTGTCCAGTCCACGCTTTCGCTGTAAGTTCTCCAAAAGCACAGCAGTCCGTTTACCAAGCGTGCTTCCAACAAGTCCTCTCAAAAGCCAACCTTCCAACGAGTCCTGTGAAAGGGCTTTGTCCGCTCGCTTTTATAATCCAGCCAGCGATCGCTCCGCCAGCCCAAAAGCCACGCCTCGCCAAAAGCCACGCCGATGTCACTCCAGCCCTAGTTGGCTGGTTATGGCTTACTGGCCCCGCCCTGATGGCTGGGTGATGTGGCCACACCTTCTTCCTGGCGCTCCGCCCCCTTTTTCCCGGCCTCACCTCGTGGCTTATGGCGGCGTTGAGTGAGCTTACGGGCAGCTAAGGCTGCTGCTGCTGGCCAAGGAGCGCACCAAATTGGAAAGGGCCATGGGGCACAGACTGGGGAGCGTGCTTAAAGGCGTCGCTTGGAGGGAGGCTGCAAAATGGACGAAAGGGACGAAAGGGGGACTATTCTTATTTGATTGACACAATGCAGATTCAACTATTGGAAATAGCCTTATCTATCACATATTATGAAATAACTGATGTCCTATGGTGACCTACGTGTTGGTTGTGGCCTATCTATGGGGTGCTACCTTTAACCTTTAATAATGTCATATTTACAAGTGTGGGTTCTCAAAACCGCAACTATATATATGTATATATTATAATTGCTTGGCTTGGCTTGCCTCACCATGCGTCGTTAGAGGAACGGGCTTGTTTTAGCTGAGGATAATGACTGTACCTGAGTTGCTGTGTTGTCATGATTTACACCAATCATTATACAAACAAGAATTATACACAAATGTATTTGTTTGTAGTGTTTGTAATATTAAATTTTTATGAGAAATTTAGGTTGAACATTTAGATTGAAAAATATATATATAAAAAGAACCCCTCAGCACATATGTACGTACAGGAGGGGTAGGTGCAGACTGGAAGTTTGGGACGATTACACCTCACCACCACGTAATTAAAAACACCTCACCACCACGTAATTAAAAACACCTCACCACCACGTATTTCAAAACACACCACCACGAAATTCAAATCATCTCACCACGACGTAATTCAAAACACCTCACAACCACGTAATTAAAAACACCTCACAACCACGTGATTCACAACACCTCACCACCACGTGATTCAAAACACCTCACCACCACGTGATTCAAAACACCTCACCACCACGTGATTCAAAACACTTCACAACTACAGAAACAAAAGTTTGAGGGAGAAGTTCAGTGACAACACAGACACTGCCCAGATATGTCGAAATTTAGATGGATGACTCTACCTGAGTTGCTGTTTTGTCATGGTTTACACCAATCATAATACTAACAATTATTTTGCACAAATGAATTTGTAATATACGTGATATTACATTTTATAAACTGAAGTTGAAGATTTAAGTTGAAATTTTTTTTTTTTAGAAACATTTTCAAAAAAATTAACATTCTAAACTTTTCAAAATCATACCATTAGGACATACACACGGGAGAAATATGTCCATACCAGAAGTTTGGTAACATTTCATAAAAGTTTGAGGGAGTAGTTCAGTGACGAGACAAGGCACTGCACGATACTGCGGTGTCTACATGATACTGCAGTGTATTGTAGTGTGACTACCCTTGGTGATCACCTTAGGGTAGCACGGATAGCCAAACGAGCTTTACTCCAAGGCAGTAGGTGCAAAATGTGGCGGAGTTAATACACGTGGGGGAGGGGAGGGTGGGGGTAAAGGGAGGAGGAGGAGGAGGATGCTGAAGAGCACTTACCTAAACGGATCCCACTGGCAGTCCTCAAACCTGAAAAAAAAAAAACTCAAACGAAAACGGATTTAAATTGTACAAAAATAACAGGTTTGAATGAATGAATGAATGATCGTTTTAAGGACATTTTCCCCGCTATAGCGGGGGTTAGCCTTGCGGGCCCCATGACAATCATGGTTCCCTGTTTGAGGCAATGTTTTTATGGCTGGATGCCCTTCCTGATGCCAACCGTTGGTCATGCTCTTACGATGCGCAGGGATACGGTGTACCTATTCTAAACCGGGGTACACACGGGGATCATTCATCCCAGCAAGGTGGTACTCAATTTGCCGACCTCGGAAGGATGACAGGCTGAGTCAACCCCCCTGGCATTAATTCAGCGATCGGCCTGGGATTCGAACCCAGGATCCTAGGATCCCAAGCCAGCACCCTAACCGCTAAGCCAACACCAGGCTAAAAAAAAATAACATAAAATAAAATATAAATATTTTTTAAAAAACGACAACTAAATAACAGGTTTATTCAAAGAAATGCCAGTACAAAATAAAAACACGTCAAAACTAAATTTCCTATATGGAGCGCTCCCGCAACAGACCCAAACACGGATACGGGGAAAGATAACGATATATAAAAAAACAGTGTGGTTATTTCGTGCACTTTGCTATGATCACTGGTGGGGGGTCTCATCAAGAATCGTCGGCCCCTAGCATGCAGTCTTGAGTGAGAGGCTCTATTCTTGGCCGGAAGAAGGCCACAGTCCACTTGTTCGCACGCTGCTAGGCCTCACCGAGCGTCCTCTCACTCCTGGCCTCGTCGAGCGCGAAGCGAACAGGAGTTGTCGCACAGCTCCTCATTCCCAGCTCTTCGTTTGCAAATCGGCCTGCTCACAATCGCCAGCAAGGTCTCGGCACACTGTCGCCCGCACCAAGGTCCAGAACGTGAAGAAAAATGGAGAATCGTCGGCGCACAACCGTCTCCACCAAGGTCCGGACCCAAGAGAGAAAATGTCTGCCGCCCTAGTATTTAGTCCGCGCCGCTCTGATGTCATCTGTCCTCTTCACCAATCAGCCAGTCCCATCTTTTCAAACCTCTCTGTCACTCAATGCCCCGACCAATCAGGGCTCTCTAGGGCTTGGCTTTGGCTTGCCTGTCCATGTGGTGATGTAGCAGCTGCGGCGCCAGTGGTATTGTTCATGCCTGGCTTCTTTTGGTTGTAATAATAATAATTAGTGAAGTTAATGAGCGATTTTAACTACTGTCTAATGCGGTGCCATGAGGGACATAGGGATAAATTACAGAGGGAACAACACACAAGGAATTAATTAACATGATCCCTGAGCTAAATAACATGCCGCAGGTTACGTTGAGTCTTGTGGCATCCACCGGGGGACGCGGTCCATAGGAAGGGGTTGTACAAATCTTTTTACTGAATTTTTGATGGTCAAGTTTTGTGGTTAAGGTAGGTTTGTGTGTGCACCAGACAGCTGTTTCATTGAGTCAGAAACGAGGAGGTTGCTCGAAGAGAGCATTATTGAGCCCAGCACCTCGCCCTGGCGAGCTCAAGTTGTTACAACAAATGAGCGACACAAAAGGCGGATGGTGATTGATTATTCACAGACAGTCAACCGTTTCACGCAACTAGATGCCTACTCACTACCAAAGATAGACAATTTGGTCAACAAGGTAGCGCAGTATCAACTATACAGTACTATCGACCTGAAGTCCACTTACCACCAGGTCCCTATCAAAGATGGAGACAAACCGTATACTGCCTTTGAGGCGTGTGGGCAGTTGTATCAATTTCGCAGGATTCCATTTGGGGTGACAAATGGTGTCACCTGTTTCCAACGGGTGATAGATCAGTTTATTTCAGATAACGGAGTGTCTGATACCTATGCTTACCTGGATAACATAACTGTCTGTGGCAAAAGTAAGGAACAGCATGACAATAATCTTCACAAATTTCTCGAGGCTGCCAAGAAGTTCAACATAACTTTCAACTTTGATAAATGCTCGTTCTCTGTAGCCTCAGGTGATCTCCTGTGATATACAATCTAGAATGGGTTAATTAGGCCCGACCCAGAGAGACTTCGGCCACTCCGTGGTCTTCCCCTTCCAGTGGATAAGGGGTCTCTGCGTCGTGCACTGGGTATGTTTTCGTACTACTCACAGTGGATTGTTAACTACTCGAAGAAGGTTGGCCCCCTTGTTCAGGTCGGTTCTTTTCCTATGTCTAATGCAGCCCAACAAGCTTTCAATGTTCTGAAAGCAGAGGTGGAGAAATCGGTGGTTAAATCTATTGATGAGTCCGTTTCGTTTGTTGTTGAGACAGATGCTTCTGACATTGCGATAGCTGCCACTCTTAACCAAGTCGGGAGACCCGTGGCATTTTTTTCTAGGACACTGAATGCGAGTGAACGCAAACATTTTTCAGTGGAGAAAGAGGCATATGCCATTGTTGAATCATTGCGTAAGTGGCGACACTATCTGACTGGACGCCAATTCACCCTGATCACGGATCAGAAGTCTGTAGCCTTCATGTTTGACTCAAAGCAATCGGGAAAGATCAAGAATGATAAAATACAAAGATGGAGGATTGAACTTTCCTGCTACAACTTTGACATGCAGTTCCGACCTGGGAGCGAGAACATAGTGGCAGACACTTTATCCAGAGCATACTGCTCGGCAATCAGTACAGATACCTTAATCGAACTGCACAATTCTCTCTGCCACCCCGGCACTACAAGGATGGTACATTTTGTAAGAACTCGGAATCTTCCCTTCTCTGTCGAGGAAGTGAAGAAGATAACGGCCTCCTGTCCAGTGTGTGCCGAGTGCAAACCAAGATTCTACCAACCGCAACAGTCACATTTGATAAAAGCTACACAACCCTTTGAAAGGCTCAGTATGGATTTCAAGGGGCCCTTACCATCATCTACCGCTAACTGCTACTTGCTTACTGTGATCGATGAATTCTCTCGCATCCCATTTGCTTTTCCTTGTCCCGACATGACAACTTGCACCGTGATTAAATGTCTTGGTCAACTCTTTGCTATATTTGGTATGCCTGCTTATGTACATTCTGACAGCGGCAGTTCCTTTATGTCGTCAGAACTGAAGCACTTCCTATATGACGGCGGCGTCTCGACCAGTCGCACTACCCGTATAATCCTGGAGGGAATGGCCAGTGTGAATGTTACAATAGCGTGATTTGGAAGAATATTATTCTGGCTCTCAAATCACGAGGCCTACCAACTCCTCAATGGGAGAACGTTCTGGCAGACGCCTTGCATTCCATATTGTTACATATTTATGTGAATGTATGTGAATTACTATTCAGGGCTTGGCTTATCAATGTGTAGTCGATTAAAGGTTGTTGTGATTAAAGGGTCAGGAGCCCTTCTGAGAAAAAGGAGACCGGAAACGGAAGAAGAAAAGACACGAGGTCCTGGAGACGCGACGATTCTTCTTCTTCCTGGCCGAGCTCGGACGCGAGCGGTATCGATTGAGCAATGTAAGAGAATCGGCGTTTCAAAGCCCGTCTGGCGAGAGGAGTTACCGGGACGTGTAACTACCCTTTGACACGTCAAGTCACTGTGGGTTCGTGCACGGAACCAAGCAGCTGGCACAGTTCGCCTCGCCGTCTACAAGGCCGCGTACGGGTCGCACCTTGGGCCGCGCGCGCTGGGCAAGCCGCGTGTTGCTTTGCCTGCTTTATATTACCTGCTTTGCTTGGCCAGGAGGTGCGTGCTGCAGCCGTTGTTCCCGGTGAAAGCACGTCAGGAAGGGTCCGTTCAACCGCCCACGTGCGGAGATCGAACTACAGGCGTACGGAGACATTGAGAGAGACATTGACCATGGAGGGAGTCGGGAGTGGGGCTCGCGTGAGGAATGTATAAGATGGCCATCTTAGAGTTACTGTAGATGAGTTTACATCTTTGTAAGATTGATTGCTGATGGTTGATGGTTGTTGATTGCTCGGGGAATATATCCTTGATTATTCCGGATCCTTGGTGTGGGGTTTCTTATTGATTGGAATTCATATTGATTGCGTTACGAACGCGCATAACTAATAGATCTTTCTGGCGGAGTTCCTCTCACGGTCCGGGGGTCACCGAGACCAGGTAGTCACCGGGAGGACCACGTAACAATATGTTCTCTGCTCTCGACTGCTACAAATGCTACTCCACATGAGCGTTTATTCAATTACCAACGACGGTCTACAATTGGCTGCTCAATTCCGACATGGCTATCCTCACCTGGACCTGTTCTCTTGAAACGTCACGTGAGGCAATCGAAGTATGACCCTGTCATTGAGGAGGTGTAACTGCTTGAGGCTAACCCTCGGTATGCCCACGTGCGCTACCCTGGCGGGAAAGAAACAACTGTGGCTCTGCATGACCTGGCACCATGTGGTAAGGTCCAAAACTCTGGTGGCTCAGATCCTCCTGTCCAAAAACCACCTGGACTGGACACAGACGCAACCCCGGGGGATCTGTCACACGATCAGCTCATGAGTGGTAATGAAGATACTACCAGCTTCTTCGATGTTGGAAGCTCTCCGAAGGATGTTGCTAATGCTCCTCCACTGCGCAGATCAGGGTGAGACAGAAAACCACCTGATCGCCTGAATCTGTAGGGGTTTACTCGCTTATTATTTTGAGAGGGGGAGAATGTTATAGATTGTCATTTCAAATCCTCCCCCATAGTTAAACAACAACAACATCAGCGTCATAGGTTATATATATCTGGGTCTTGCGATTACCCGTAGTGAATTGCGATATTCAAGATGGATGCTGCGTGGGCCCGTGTGGATGGATGATAATTACGGTAGGACTAATAATCGTTATGTTCTTGGTTAATTAATTAATGTAGGATTGCTATGCTTACGTATGTAGTATTATTATTTTGCTTGTTGTATTAAGTGACAGACTTAGCTATGCTTCTGTGTTGTTACAGGCTGTACTGTTCTCACTGAATAAAGCCTACGTTGTGTGACCTAACGAATCAAGTCTTTTCCATTCACTCTTCGGCTTATCACAGCATGGTCGGATTTTGTTCAAACGTGGCACAAGCGGAGTACATAATGGCATACACCTGATCCTCACTTTATTTTGCGATCTGATCAAAGATGGCCGACTGGTAGACTGGTGGTCATTTTATTTGTAAAAAACCTGATATTGAACACGTCTTCAACCATTTCTGAGAAATACATTTACCGATCTTGTTGAATCTTGGCACACAGATAATGAATGATGGGTTACATACATGCGTCATTCTTTTTTTGAGATCAGATCCAAGATGGCTGACTGGTGGCCATTTTGTTACTTAAACGTGTCCCCAACTATTTATTGAACATGCATGGATCGATTTTCTTCAAACTTTGCACAAAGAAAATACATGAGTTTACATATGCAGAAAATTTCGTTTTGTCATCAGACCAAAGATGGTCGACTGAAGGCCTTTAACTCCCTCTGTACACCAAAATTACTAAAACCACGGGGGCTATGACATTTTATCATGGGAGGCGGAAAGTGCCCCTCCCTTTATATGGGATAGTTTCTCTGTATGCAACTTTAACATGGGGACTAAAAATTAGTTTATTGGCTCCTGACGAAATCGGCTGAAAATTTCAGAAGAAAATACTTTATATACACAAAGAATTAAGTTAAGCACCCCCCCCGTTTTTTTACAACCTCGCACATTACAAGTTTGTTGTCGTCAAAACAGTGTAATATACCCATGATATTGCTATATTTTCTGGAGAAGTGATATTATGGTCACATAAAAACATAACAATCATGCCGTTTTCAATATTTTATTCTGAATAATTTAAGGTGAAATTTTTTGGGAATTTTAGGCATATTTTCACCTCAATTTAAGTATGGAGCTATAGGTCCATCACGGACAGTGTGGATGACGTTTATGTTTTCTAACGTACAGTCATTGTTCTGAGAAGACCTCTAGCGATCTTTGCGTCAATAACGTGTGTAGGACCCACGTGATCGGATCACTGACTCAACCAATCACTTTTTTTCACTTTGATCACTCAATTTCATCAATGGATAATTGCTAATGTCATACCAATCATTATTTGATCTCACATACCTTAGAATATATGCCAATGTATACATATACACAAAGAATATATATTAGGGGGTGCTTACCTTAATTCGTTGTGTAGGGGTGCTTAACTTAATTCTTTGTGTATACATTGAGGTAATATGTTCAAAATTTCACCAACATCCGTTTCCGCATTCTTGAATTTTATTTAGAAAACCCTCAAATTCACGTTGGTGTCCATCAGTCCATCTGCCCGCCCAAAATGTGTTGGAGCTCATATCTCAAAGGCTATACATTGAAACAAGCTGAAACCTGGAATATACATCGGCCAATAGGTCAAGTTAATGGCGTTTGAAACAAATTTTAAAAAGCTGCGCTCCTTAAGGGGGTCTACGGGAGGGTTTTGACCCCCCCCCCCCAAAAAGAATAGGTATTTGCTCTCTTATCCGAAACTACACACGATGTTGATGAAACTTGGCCACAAGCTTAATATCTGATGCCTAATGGAGGTGTATTGACCGCATCAAAATCTGCGCTTAATAAGAGGGTCTATGGGGGGAGGGGGAGGTGAGGGGGTTTGACCCCCCAAAATAGCTATTTGCTCTTTTCTCCGAAACTACACACACTATTTTGATGAAACTTGACTGGAAGCTTCATATCTGATGCCGAATGGAGGTGCATTGACTGCATCAAAATCTGAAGTCATTAAAGGGATTTACAGGGGAGAGGGAGTTTGTGAAAGGTATTTGCTCTCTTCTCCGAAACTACACACTATTTTGATGAAACTTGATCACAACCTTCATTGCCCGTGATGTACCAAAGTTTGTTCACGGCATTAAAAATATCAGGGTCTGAGGGAGTCTGTGGTGGGTTTGAGTGACTGTTGCTCTTGATCCAGGTGAGCTTCAGGACCGGTGGTCCTATTTTTGCTTGGCTTATAGGGGCGATGCCCAAAAAGTTGGACATTTTTTCCACTCTGGTAGTAATCGTTGGAAGAAATGCCAGGGGCATATGAAAGGCCCCTTTATGTGTTATGTGCTATGTGGCAAACTCTGGAAAAGAATAGCTTGAAGAGCTTGTAGAAGTTCCATAGCTTGTCGAAAATGCCAAACGATAGAGAAGAAGGGCCATTCAAAAAATCTTGTGTGTATGTTGGTCTACCCATGTGTTCTTAGGAGGAACCAAGTAATGCTCTAGAAAAGTTCATATAAAGGGTGCCCTACATATCAAGGGAGGCGCAAATTGCCGCTCCCTTTATATGGGATCGTTTCTCCGTGTGCAACTTTAACATGTGGACTGAATGTCTTTTTACCCTCGCCTGAGGAAGGGTATTGCATTCCGTTTGTCTGTCTGTTTGTCCGCACAGAATAAATATGATTTTCTCTGCAACCGGTCCGATTGACAGGTAATTTTCACCATAGGTGCAATTCCACATTTATCCAGTAAATCACATTTTATCCAGTAAATAAAATGTAGAATTTTAAAATAATTATGACGTCATAGGTCACGTGGTTCTGCCAGCATCTTGAAAAAATCGAAAAACTTTGCACCTCTATATCACCAAAAGCGCGGAATAGAAAAAATTGAGACATGGCTCATTGTAAAGAACTCTCCATCGGGAATAAAATATGTTAATGATGATGTCATAGGTGCCTACATTATGACATAATTCGACAAGTACAAAACTTCATCCTATCAAGATGAAATTTCTTGAGCGTCATGTCGACATAAATTGGTGGAGAAAGAAAATAATGGCGACGTCATAGGTCAGGTGGTTCGGCCGCCATCTTGGAAAAACAGAAAAACTTTCCACCTCTATATCTCCGAAAGCGATGAATAGAAAAACTTGAGACGTGGCTCATTGTAAAGAACTCTCCATGTGGAATAACATCTGTGAAAGATGATGTCATCGGTTCCTCCATTATGATGTCATAATTTGACAAGTACAAAACGTCATCCGATCAAGATGAAATTTATTGAGCATAATCTAGGAATAAATTGGTGGAGAAAAAATAATAATGCTGACGTCATCGATCACGTGGTTCGGCCGCCATATTTGTTTTAACACAAAAGCCTTAAAAACCACTGAAAATACATCCTGGCGAGGGTTTACAATCTCTGATTGCTCTTTTTCTTTTTATCTCTTGTTTTTACATGGATAGTCAACATCTATTCTACAACTTTATGTATTTTGTTAGTACCTTCTATTTGATTAACGCACTAGCAGGGGGAGTAATCTGGCGCTATTATTTTGCTTTTCATGTTGTATGTAAATATGCTTGAGCTCAGGTTTATCGAGGGTTTTCTGGCACCAAGTAGGGCTGGAAGAGAGATGGATGGGTTGGTCGGTTGATGGTTTAATAAGAGTACCAGAGTACCCACCCTATGGGTGATCTTATTCCAAGCATTCAGCATGTTCTTCTGACATGTAGACACTTCTGACACTTTATGTTGGTGGTGCAACTGACAGCTTGATTCCGAAAAAAAAAGGGGAAAAAAAAAAAAAAGCATCTGAAAATGCAAAGTCCGTCTGTGTCCGAATTGTATTCATACTTATTCTTCTTCCGTATGCTAAACATGACGAAAACAGCAAAAAAAAAATACACAAACTTATTTTATGCAACCTTGACCTTTTGATCTAGAACCAGAATCGGCTTCTAGATTTTAATTGGTGAACAAATCCAGTGACCCAATGTGCAAATTCTTAAAATTTTAGGTCAATCGGATGAAAATTCATGATTTTATGTGACACTGATCTTTGATATTTTGACGTTTCGCCAAAATTATTAATTTAGCTTCTCCAAATTATCCTAACTAGGGCATGCCCGTACTATATATATATCTAAAATTATATCCCCCCCCTCTATTTACATGAAATGGTTTGGTCCAAAGCGAACGGCTTGCGAGTACGGTGACAATCCCCCCCCTCTATTTACATGAAATGGTTTGGTCCAAAGCGAACGGCTTGCGAGTACGGTGACAACCCCCCCCCCCCCTCTATTTACATGAAATGGTTTGGTCCAAAGCGAACGGCTTGCGAGTACGGTGACAATCCCCCCCCTCTATTTACATGAAATGGTTTGGTCCAAAGCGAACGGCTTGCG
This sequence comes from Myxine glutinosa, assembly GCF_964187855.1. Classification (NCBI taxonomy): domain Eukaryota; kingdom Metazoa; phylum Chordata; class Myxini; order Myxiniformes; family Myxinidae; genus Myxine; species Myxine glutinosa. Next base: position 49,181,888 of record NC_136272.1, on the reverse strand, counting down.
GAGTTTGGTAAAGAAATCGCCATAGCTCGGTAACTACTTGTCCGATTAATATGAAACCTTGAAAAGGCACATCCTCAGGTCCCCAGCAATATACCTGGCAAGTTTCAAGTATATCGGACCCGTGGTTGTCAAGAAACAGCGGTCACAGACAAACATACAAACATACAAACATACACACAGAGATTACTGGAATTATAGATAGACTAGGGCATGCCCGTACTATATATAAGCTAGGACGTGCCCGTACGTGGGTGCCCGTTCCTTGCCAAAAAAAAAAAAAAAAAAAAATTGTGTAGGGGTGTGTGTGTGTAAACATCCTAGGGCGTGCCCGTACGTGGGTGCAAAAAAACATGCGTGCAAACAACAACAACAAAAAAAAACTTTGAAACCACGTGGCAGTACGACCACAGAACCCCCCCCCCTCTATTTACATGAATGGTTTGGTCCATTCGCAACGACCACAGAACCCCCCCCTCTATTTACATGCAATGGTTTGGTCCATTCGCAACGCCAAAGCGAACGGCGAACGGCTAAATCGCCATAGCTCGGTAAGTACTTGTCCGATTAATTTCAAACCTTGAAAAGGCACATCCTCGGGTCCCCAGCAATATACCTGGCAAGTTTCAAGTATATCGGACCGGTAGTTGTCGAGAAACAGCGGTCACAGACAAACATACACACATACAAACACACATACAAACACACAGAGATTACTGGAATTATAGATAGACTAGGGCATGCCCGTACTATATATATGCCCGTACTATATATCTATCTAAAATTATATCCCCCCCCTCTATTTACATGAAATGGTTTGGTTCATTCGCAACGCCAAAGCGAACGGCGAACGGCTTGCGAGTACAGTGACAATCCCCCCCCTCTATTTACATGAATGGTTTGGTCCATTCGCAACGACCACAGAACCCCCCCCCCTCTATTTACATGCAATGGTTTGGTCCAAAGCGAACGGCTTCCGGAGTTTGGTAAAGCAATCGCCATCGCGTGCACAAACGCGCAGGAAAGCGAATGAATCGCAAATTCGTTTTTATTAGTTTTAAAACTTTATTAAAACATAGTTTAACGCCAACATAGTTTGCAAACGTGAAATAAATGAATACGCTCTCAAATGTGCCATCCGAGGCAGAGTGTGCCCGCCACGTTCGGCACACGCGATCGTTCGCTGCTCTCTGATTGGTTGAATCGTTTTTTGGACATAGCTCGGTAAGTAATTGTCCGATTAATATGAAACCTTGAAAAGGCACATCCTCGGGTCCCCAGCAATATACCTGGCAAGTTAAAAGTATATCGGACCCGTGGTTGTCGAGAAACAGCGGTCACAGACAAACGTACAGACAGACAGACAGAGATTACTGGAATTATAGATAGACTAGGGCATTGCCCGTACTATATCTATATCTAAAATTATATCCCCCCCCCTCTATTTACATGAAATGGTTTTGTCCAAAGCGAACGGCTTGCGAGTACGGTGACAACCCCCCCCCTCTATTTACATGCAATGGTTTGGTCCAAAGCGAACGGCTTGCGAGTACGGTGACAATCCCCACCCTCTATTTACATGCAATGGTTTGGTCCAAAGCGAACGGCTTGCGAGTACGGTGACAATCCCCACCCTCTATTTACATGCAATGGTTTGGTCCAAAGCGAACGGCTTCCGGAGTTTGGTAAAGAAATCGCCATCGCGTGCACAAACGCGCAGGAAAGCGAATGAATCGCAAATTCGGTTTTATTAGTTTTAAAACATAGTTTAACGCCAACATAGTTTGCAAACGTGAAATAAATGAATACGCTCTCAAATGTGCCATCCGAGGCAGAGTGTGTCCTCCACGTTCGGCACACGCGATCGTTCGCTGCTCTCTGATTGGTTGAATCGTTTTTTGGACATAGCTCGGTAAGTAATTGTCCGATTAATATGAAACCTTGAAAAGGCACATCCTCGGGTCCCCAGCAATATACCTGGCAAGTTTAAAGTATATCGGACCCGTGGTTGTCGAGAAACAGCGGTCACAGACAAACAGACGTACAAACGTACAGACGTACAGAGATTACTGGAATTATAGATAGATTACGCCTTGTTGAAAATTTGACGACAAAAGCTCAAATGGTAAAAATGTTGGCAGCCGGGGGGGGGGGGGTGGGGGACGCTGCACGGGGGACGCTGCACGGGGGACGGGCTAATAACCGGGGTTACATGCATGAGCCAAAAACATGGCGACCGCTTATAATTCAAAACACCTCTGCATTGGAAAACGTGGTCATAGGAAGACTGGGCCTGTAAGGCCTGTAAGGTCATAGGAATACACATTTACATGGAGAATTGGCATCCACCCCCCGCCCCCCCACCCCACCTCAAGACTACTGGCAAAGATAAAAACACCCATATATGCCAATTGGGGTCATGGGTCATACTGATCATATGTAGCAAGTCTGGATGTAATCGGGCCAGGACTGTATGAGGAGTAGCGCGACAAGCACACACCTGTCCGTAAATTAAAGTAAGGATTATTGATTCAGACTCTGTCTTTTCACAAAAAACTAAATAAATTGTTTTCATTATGTTCAAATTCCGATATCATGTTCCTATATCATGTTCCTATATAATGTTCATATATATAATGTTCCTATATAATGTTCCTATATCATGTTCCGATATCATGTTCTTATATCATGCTCCTATATCATGTTCCTATATCAAATTCCGATATCATGTTCCTATATAAAGTTCCTATATCAAGTTCCTATATCAAGTTCCTATATCATGTTCCTATATCATGTTCCTATATCATGTTCCTATATCATGTTCCTATATAATGTTCCTATATAATGTTCCTATATCATGTTCCTATATCATGTTCCTATATCATGTGCCTATATCATGTGCCTATATCATGTGCCTATATCATGTGCCTATATCACGTTCCTATATCAAATTCCTATATCAAATTCCTATATCATGTTCCTATATCAAGTTCCTATATCATGTTCCTATATCATGTTCCTATATGATGTTCCTATATCATGTTCCTATATCATGTTCATATATCATATTCCTATATAATGTTCCTATATAATGTTATTGTATCATGTTCCTATATCATGTTACTCTATAATGTTCCTGTATCAAGTTCCTATATCAAGTTCCTCTATCATGTTCCTATATCATGTTCCTATATCATGTTCCTCTATCATGTTCCGAAATCAAGTTCCTATATCATGTTCCTATATCATGTTCCTATATCAATATATCATGTTCCTATATCAGTATATCATGTTCCTATATCATGTTCAAATTCAGCAATTCTCTGTTTATATTTATTTATGTCTGTTCCGCTTGTATGAACCTCCTGGAATTGAAAACGCCGGATTGAACCAAATGTTGTATAAAGTGCTCGGGATACCCAAGGTAAGTCCAGGAAGGTCCGCGAGCCGCAATCAATGTCGTTGCTCACCGCCGAACCGTTTCCATGGCAACCGTATGGACCCCTCCTCATCCTCAGATATGGTGACCAAAACTGAACACAATGTTCCAGCCGAGGTCTTCCTAATCCCCATCCTATAGATTTCCCTTCATATTCATTTGTTTTATGTCTTTATGACTTTCCATCTTTTTGACACAATAAAACAATCTCGGTGGAATAAGTTTGCATCTCATGAGGGATGTTCATAATAAAGTTATCGACTGTTATTTTGTCTTCGGGGAGGTGAGCGCGTGTGCCATTGGGATCGGTATCGGCACAGGTGTACATCTGAACACCTGACGCGGGCAGCGGAATTTTGATTTCCAAATTCGAAGACCCCATGAAGCACTTGGTGAATATTTAGGATTCCGAGACCAGTCGCGTGGGTGGAGAGGGAGGAGGCCGCGCCATCATCGTCCATGATGAACCGTAGTGCGTAAACCGCCGTCCACACACGGTCGTGGAGCACGGCGGGGACGTGCGAGTACGTCGCCCCCCTCCCACCCCCACCTCGTGCACACCGTGCGTGGCGCTCCGTGCCGCGTCGCATCAGCACCGAGGTTCTCCGCGAGCCGTGCATCACCGTGCGCACATCGACGCCGCGTGATCGTGCTTCGCGCGTTGGCATCGCACGGGGAGGCACGTGCTCTTACCGTGCACCGTCTCCCGCTCCGAGCCCGCGTCCTCCGTCCCCACCACGTCCTCCGTTCCCACCGTCTCCACGCGCAGATCCCGCGTCCTCCGTCCCCACCGTCCCCGCCACGTCCTCCGTTCCCACCGTCTCCGCGCGCAGATCCCGCGTCCTCCGTCCCCACCGTCCCCGCCACGTCCTCCGTCCCCACCGTCTCCGCGCGCAGATCCCGCGTCCTCCGTCCCCACCGTCTCCGCGCGCAGATCCCGCGTCCTCCGTTCCCACCGTCTCCGCGCGCAGATCCCACGTCTTCCGTCCCCACCGTCTCCCGCTCCGACCGTCTCAGCCATGTGGACACCCACCGACCAGGAGAAATTCGGAGTCGGTGAGTTGGCGCCGCGATTCGGACTCCAGTATTGACTGATCCGTGCTCGGAATGATCGCTACCTTTTCCCTGTTTGTCCCGTCCTGCACGTATTCCCATTCCATACCATGCACGCTCCTGATTTTCGTGTTACCGCACAAAACGGAGCCCTTTGTTTATTCTCGACGCGGTAAACACGTCGTTATCCAGGTTAAGGGTCCGGTGAGCAGACCCTTCGGGTGATGCATCATTGACCCTCCATGTACGTCGTCCGACAGAGGGAGAAGGTAGCACATACCGGTACACCTGCCTACCTGGGAATTGGCCACCTTTCGTGAAGCCTGACGCTCTCACCATGAGGTCGTGCGTGATCTTCATACGCAGACAAGATGAGGACATTTTATGTTATAGCCACCATCTCGCATGATCACGTGGTATAGTTGACATTCCAGGGGAGTCTCACCTTTAGCTCGGCCACAGTGTTTTACTGCATTGAGGTCTTCTCCGGTTGTTGCCTCTACCTTGTATTCACTAATTACGTCTAATTGTAAATCTGCTTGAAATGCCTGTGGAGTGATACAAGTGAAGCCTTTGGGTCTTCGTTTTCGTCCGCGGCGGAGTAATACAACATACAAGTGAAGCCTTTTGGCTCTTCGTGTTGTCCGTAGCAGAGTGATACATGTGAAGCCTTTTGGGTCTTCGTGTAGTCCGTAGCGGAGTGATACAACATGTTAAGCCTTTTGGGTCATCATGTAGTCTGCAGCGGTGTGATACATGTGAAGCCTTTTGGGTCTTCGTGTCGTCCGTAGCGGAGTGATACATGTTAAGTCTTTTGGGTCATCATGTAGACTGCAGCGTATAAATGCAACGAAATGTCACCATACACCTGTTTTATTTCCGTGGCAATAACAGGTCACTGATTTGGGTGACATTGACGACCGGTTAGAATCGGAAACCATCTTGGATCTTCAAAGGCAGGCTGTTGTAACCGAGAGTACCGTACACCATTCTGAAGTGGGACTGCACATGCCGGCTGCCTCGTGTGCTGGCATTCAGGTGTGGAGGTTAAGTATCCTACATCATCCATGCCCTGCGCAGAGTGCCAGGGCTGCCGGAGGAGTTGCTGGGCGACAATCCTGGACCGGTCGCCATTCTGACTCACGAAAAGGTCAATAATTTGTAATGTTCAGGGTGCCAGTGATAGCTCGCCTACTCTTCACGAAGGGTACCGTGTAATCTTGGACGGACACCAACTAATGCTGGCAGATTTGGCGCCCAGTTTAACGTCCATCCAAGGGATGACACACACATTGATGCATCACCCGACCTGCGAAACACCAGGATGGCAGTTTATAGCTGGGTTGGGATTCAAACCCAGGTGAGACGGCTTGGAGGTGAGTGAGCGTACCTCCAGGTCATCATTGACAACGCAAATACCCAACAAAAGCGTTAGGTTTACCCAGGCCAAATGCCCAATCCCTGCTCCGACTACCGCTTAGTGTGACAGGAAGGGGGTGGAGGGTGATTTGGTTTTGGCAATGCATCCATTGATTCCTGCCATTGAGAGTGTGCCATAAGATCAGGAGAGACCCAAGAGTGTGCCATCAGATCAGGAGAAACCCAAGAGTGTGCCATCAGATCAGGAGAGATCCAAGAGTGTGCCATCAGATCAAGAGAGACCCAAGAGTGTGCCATCAGATCAGGAGAGACCCAAGAGTGTGCCATCAGATCAGAAGAGACCCAAGAGTATGCCATCAGATCAGGAGAGAACCAAGAGTGTGCCATCAGATCAGGAGAGAACCAAAGAGTGTGCCATCAGATCAGGAGAGACCCAAGAGTGTGCCATCAGATCAGGAGAGACCCAAGTGTGTGCCATCAGATCAGGAGAGACCCAAGAGTGTGCCATCAGATCAGGAGAGACCCAAGAGTGTGCCATCAGATCAGGAGAGACCCAAGTGTGTGCCATCAGATCAGGAGAGACCCAAGAGTGTGCCCTCAGATCAGGAGAGACCCGAGAGTGTGCCCTCAGATCAGGAGAGACCCGAGAGTGTGCCCTCAGATCAGGAGAGACCCGAGAGTGTGTCATCAGATCAGGAGAGACCCAAGAGTGTGCCATCAGATCAGGAGAGACCCAAGTGTGTGCCATCAGATCAGGAGAGACCCAAGAGTGTGCCCTCAGATCAGGAGAGACCCAAGAGTGTGTCCTCAGATCAGGAGAGACCCAAGTGTGTGCCATCAGATCAGCAGAGACCCAAGTGTGTGCCATCAGATCAGGAGAGACCCAAGTGTGTGCCATCAGATCAGGAGAGACCTAGGTGTGTGCCGTCAGATCAGGAGAGACCCAAGTGTGTGCCGTCAGATCAGGAGAGACCCAAGTGTGTGCCATCAGATCAGGAGAGACCCAAGTGTGTGCCGATTGGGTTCACCAGATCGTCAACGACCGAATAACCAGTCACGCCTCATGTGTCCTTTTTATGAGCTGTGACCACGTGGTCATGCATCGTTATTGTGTCTAACTAGCTATTAGCCTTTTTGTTTGGATTGCACTCCGCGCAGCCAATGATCATTAACATACAGTGTACATGAAAATGACTCGAGACAGATGGAGTTCGGAATACAGAGCTCAGACTCTGCATGGTGATGTCTTTTCCTTCGGGAGTGTTGTACGATGACGCGAAGTGCAACGGTCCAAATGATGGATGTGACTGGACTTGCCTTTTGATACCCCTGCCTAGTTTCTTTCTATTTTAAAAGTGATATTTCCCTTTTGTTGAACAAACTCTTGGGAATGCAAGCATCTTCCAGTCCTTTTATGGTGCAAATAGACCATTGCACTAAATTGCAACTTGCGCTTGCATTGCACATACACCTGTGCATGGCACATTGCCATATGCATGTTACCTGAGCGTAACCAATGTATGTATGTATGTATGTATGTATGTATGTATACATGTATATATACATGTATGTATGTATGTATGTATGTATACATGTGTATATATATATATTGTTACGGACACGACTTATTAAGATGTTATGCTGGGCCGAGCGGAATGGCCGCCGTGTTCGCACAAGTTACCCGATTACACTCGAACGTTGGCCGAATCGCGCTATGCTAAATCAATGAAGGAAAGGACACAACGGCTGGGTTAAATGACACGACACCAGGGGTACAGTTCTCAAGACCTCCGGAGGAGGATATAATATGGGATATGCAGAACGTTTAGATTACACGGCACAAGAGGTACAGCACAGAAAGGTGGGCACTTAGACACGGTCTTATCTTAGCCCCGACAGACCACAGACAAACGGGACAAGACTGACTCACACAGGGATTGATGGCAAGGAAGGGCAGGTAGACGGTGGCTCAAGGTGCACCTTGGCTCAGGGGCAGAATCGACTCGGTCCGGTCCAGAGAGGCGGGAGGTATCTCTCAGCGCTAGGAGGTGACGTCCTTTCTTCTTCGTAGCTGAGGCGCATCTGACGTCACCTCCGTCTTCCTGCGCATATCCAGCGGGGAGTGACACGCCCATGGCTCGTTAGCTCCGCCCCAGATGGAATCGGTCCGCCGCTTCTTATTGGGTGCGGGGGGTTACCGGGCTCCGCCCTTGACGAGGGGCTGACAGTGAGCCCCTGAGTGGTAACCCCGTCGGAGCACATGGTCAATGGCGGCTAACCAAGCCGGAGTGAGGATGCGCACTCCCCGCGCCGCTGTTGTTGTTGTTGGTGTTGTTGTTTCATGAGGAAGAGATGCGGGGAGGTATTGGGAGGTCCTAAACTTACTACTGGTGCCATACAATCACATTCTGGTGCAACGAAGAGTCAGAATTAATGGAAACGAGTCCTTAACTGACATAGACTAAGAATAACTAGCAAGATGTCCTATAGTTGTCTACGTGAGATGCGGTGAACCTGGGTACGACATTTAATGGGGGAAAAAGGGGAAGGTCGGGGCTACAGAGTGTTGTTTACAGACAATGGGACTAGGGAATGGGGGATTGGGGATAGTTGGGGAGTATTGGGGAAATAGGGGAATATTTACAAGCGGATATGGATGGAGGCCAAATCCCATATCCGCAACATTGCACCCTTCTCTACCTCGGGGCGTCCCGACCCGATAAATTTTTACCTACTTTAGTGTGGCACTCAGATGTAGTTCCCTCTACTATTAACTCTACCCTGAGTGCGACAGTTTTACAGATGTTCACAAATGAGTAAATATGTCCCCCTGCGACGTTGCACCCTTCTCCTCACAGAAACACACCCACAGGATAACCGAATCGCGGAAAGAATTCTCAAACTAAACATACAGCCGGTAGGGAGCATTATTTACACAAGACTACACTGATATTTACACTACGATCCAGGACCTGTTTTTTGGAGGAACACATGCAGATGTTATGCAGAGAGAGAGCACGCATGCCAGCATCGATACACCAACCCACGAGTGCTCTGTGGCCCTACGGCCTTTAATAATGTGCAGAGCACCCCTTCCAAGCACCAAAAGCACCACCCCATCATGTACAGTCAGCACCATCCGGTGCACCAATAAAGTGTTCAACAATCACCGGTGGTGTCGCAGCCGGCCGATGTTCTGCCGCTGGTCTTGCCTTCATGTGGTGCACTTGGCCTTCTTGCTTCCTTCAAAAATAAAGAAAGGCGCCAACCGCGTCCATTTCTAAATTGTGGCCGTCAGGGGGCCAACTATTAGTGGTTCACCTGTATGGCATAGGTGCCACGTTGACCCATAGGTCCATCAACGGGTGGTGCTTGCCCGCAAAAGAACTGCGGTCCATGGTGGGCGGCCACAAACATTGCGGTCCATATGGTGTATCGATCCAGGCAGCAAGCAGCGAAAGTACAGGCCCACAACTGCGGAGCCAGCACCTCTCTCTCTTCTCTCTCTGCCCCAAAGCCAGATCCTCGGAGGTGGGAGACAAAAGAAGAAGACAAGTGAGTAAGGTGGTAAGGGCGCAAAAGTGCACGCAATACAAGGTAATGCACACTGGGGGCACATGGGAACCAGGTGAGACAGGTACGTTCCTACCGTACGCCCCCCCCCCCACCAGGTAACCTACATTGCCCCTCCCTTACCCCTTACTGTATCCACAAAACACAACACTACCCATAAACATCTACTTTACAAATCAACAAACGTCCCTACTGTCTTCCCCGTTCCTCCCATAAACCAAATTCGTCCTCTCTCCCTCCTAACCAATCAAATTTGCCATTTCCAACTCTCATCAAAATTTGCCATCTCCAATTCAACATCAAAATTTGCCATCACCAATTCATCATCAGTCCCTCCTAAGGAGGGAGAGATGGAATCACCCCAATGTCTCATCCACGTCGTGATGCGTCTCACCAACCCACACAGCAATTCTCATTTCCTGCACACAGAACAAAGAAAACACAGGTGTGGAGTCATCATCATCACCACAGGTAAGTGGCTGCGTATGGTGCGACAGGTTCATCAATCCTAACTATTTCCTAAATGACTTTAACAACTTTACATTACCCGGGGTCTTTCTCCTGCCAAACCATTGGCCCTCTTACACTATGGGTTCTAAAAGCCAATTCCCATTGACCAAACTGTGGTGCTTTTCAATTTGGGGTCTCACTCCCCCGATTCATCTCCCGGTGCCCTCGCACAATTTCTGGGCTGCGACGTGTAGCTCTCCCAGCAGGTCTACCCACCTGCACACCTCCACCACTGTAGTTGCCACCCGAGCTTACCTGCTCCTCACCCTAACCTAACTACCTGGGGAAGGCCCTCTGGCGCTCTCCCCACTCGGTGCCCTCTCTGGCACTGGGCTACCCGGGTCCGTCCTCCGGATCCTCGGGCCCCATCCACAACTCTACCGGCTCCCAGAGCCCACCTGCGGCCTCACCTGGCCGACATCCTCACAGTGGTGGAGTGCCCAACCAACTACACACACTAACAGGCTACACGCCCAGCCATTTCCACAACACTAATGCACCCATCCACAATACCATTCTGCAACCGCACCACAAATGCCAATATCCAACCACAATTTACCTATACCCTCTACCTAACACTTACACTAACCGCCCCGGGTACTCGTGAAAGGGGTCCACTCTTCCCCCATCCACACCTTCGCACCATGCACACCACTCCGTACCACCTACTCCAACTCTCTCCACACCACCTTTACTTGCACACCTGTGCTCTCACACCTGGTGCCACCTGCACCCTTCTCTCCCCAAGCGCATTCGCGCTGATCCACAACACTCACTGCTCCACACACTGCTCCACACACCTGTCCAGTTCTCACACAGCATCATCTCAGCTAACTACTCCCCTCTGAAACTTGCGCTTCCCAGTCGTCCCTTTAAACTATTGCGCTCCCACGTCATTATCATCCACTCTAATCTACCTGCGTCCTCTCTACAGGTATCATTGTCACTAACTAACCTTAACGTTACCTAATGTCATCTTCGCTAGATCCCTAACAATATAACCTAACCCACCCGGGCTAGTTTTCACTGCCATAAACCCCATAATCTATAGCTCCTTTGCCCCACATGGGAAGGGTGGCAGGGATGCCACCCTTACCCACCGGGCCCATCGCTCACTACCAATTTTGCACATCAAATTTCAACAAATCAAAAATTTGCCAATCACTACCCATCATCTGCCAATCATTACTGCCAATCCATTGCCAATCATCAAATTTTGTTTTTCTCTAATTTCGGGGCCAAAACACTATCCTCATCACCCGTCTACTCACTAATGCCTCTCGGTGCGCCAATTCCTGTCCAAAGCCCGGCTTCGTAAAGCCAAGCCATGAATGCGGGTTGTGTTGTGCCAGCGGCTGGACGCGTCCGGCACTCGGTGCAGGGACCTGGGCTTACCCGGGCCGAGATCCCACACACCACCCCGGCGTGGAGCCATCCAATGTCCCGATCTCGACCTGCCGGAATGCCTCAACAAAAAGTGGTCGCCATGACGACCCTTCCTATCGGGCTGCCCGCTCCGCCTAGTGGAGCCCGGACGCGGCCGTTCCACGCGAGGCCCAGCGTGGATCGCGCACGGCGGTCCTGTCGAACCCGCCGTGGCTCGGATCCCCGCTGGTTCTCGCGGCACGCGAAGCCCGGCACGCACCGAGGGCCCGCTTCGGCTAAAAGTCGACCTAACCTCTAACCCGGTTACCATCGATGCCTCACCTGGATGCTTACAAGCATACGCTACCCCTTTCGTGCTCATACATCCAGCCGTTTCCATGCTCCTCGTCGTACCTTCTCTAACACACCCAGGTACACTCATTCCACTCCCAGCCTTGGTCACACACCTGACCACCGAACACTTTGGCACACATTCGTCGCTCGCACACCTCACCAACACACCTCTTCGCGCCCCTTCCTCGGTCACCTCCTCTGTGACAATCACAGGTGTGCCCTCACTCGCACACCCAACCACGTGCCTCACTACCAATTCCAGCGTGCATTCCCACTCACGCTCTACCATTCCAGGTGTGCATCCTTCCATTCCAGGTGTACATCCTCGCTCACCTGTCACAACCAACTCACGCTCCTTGTCACTCTCACTACTCTCACCTCCATTCTTGACAGCGCACTCACCCTTACTCCCGACAGCGCACTCTTTCCTCAGGCACCTGTCCGTTACACACCTTTCTCGCGCACACTCTTGCGCACACTCTCCCGTCACACCCTCTGTAACACTCACCACCGGCGTGCATTCTTCCTTGCCTTTGACAGCGCACTCTTTCCCCATGCACCTGTCGGTCACTCACCTTTCTCGCGCACACTCTTGCGCACACTCTCCCATCACACCCTCTGTAACACTTACCACACCGCGCTTCCATGTGCTCCCTCGCACACGCGCTACAACCGACTCACTCTCGCCAGCACCTTCACTCCTTGGCACGCACTTTTTCCTCACACACCCCAGAGTCGGACTTTCTCGCACACCTCCTTTTTCGCACACCAGACCTGTCGCACACTTCACCAACGGCCTCTCACGAACACCCGGGTCCATCTCGACCCCCAAGCTCATTAAATCACCTGGCGCATCATACGCACGACCATATTGGTCACCACTTACACCGGGTCCTCTTCCTCTTCGCTTCTCCTCCATCACCTGCGAATCCCTCATCCGGTTAATGAGCACATCATCACGATCCAAACACAGACTTTGGACCAATTATTTTACCTCCTCTTTTATCTCTTTCTTATCCCCTCTCCGTCGCTTCTTAATTTCGCTCACCCCTTCTTCCACTTCTTCTAATTTCTGCTTTACCTCTTTTATTTCCCGGTACGTCTCCTCAAGTTCGTCCTCTAAGGCTACCTTGACCGTTTCCATGTGCGTCCTCACCTGCCGGTCCTTCGTCTCCATTACCTCTGTCACCTCGTCCAACCTCGTTGTCAGTCCCTCACGTACCATCTGACATTCCCTCTTCGTCGCTATCAAGTCATCTTTTAGTTCTTTCTGTGTCGCTTTTAACCCTCCTAATACCGCAGTGTTCCTTTGAACCTGCTCCGTTAGTCCTTTTTGTCCCTCCGTCAGCTGTTCCACCTCCTGCGTCAGGTCCTCTATGCCCCCCTTGTAACTTTACAGTCCCCTTTCTCACCTCCTTCTCCATGTGCTCCTTACAGTGCCTCACCTCCTCGCGCACTCCTCCGACCTCCTCACTCACTCCTCTTCTGATCTCCTCTCCCATCACTTGCATCTCCTGCCCAGATGCCACCCTCATCTGCTCCATTTCCTCCCTGTGAGCATCCAGTTTAATTTCTACCCCCATTCTAACCTCCTCTATCTGCTGCCCCATTTGTTTAACTTCCCTTTCCGCTTGGTCCCTCATGTCCCTCAATTTGCCTTCCATACTGTTTTCTAACCCCTCTAACCCATTTTTCACTCCCTCTATCTGATTCTCCTGGGCAGCCATTCTATTTTCCACCCCCATTAACCCATGTTTCACCCCTTCTATCCCATTGTCTAACCCCTCTAATTTCTTGTCTAATCCCTCACCGGTACCCCTCGCTTCGTCCCTCATTACCCCCATTTGGCCCTCCAATCGCTCACCCAATCGCTTACTATCAGCCCTCATTTGCTCACTATTCTGGGCCATAAGGGCCTTCATTTGTATTAAAAAAAGGTTCAAATCTACCAGCGGCGCTACTACGGTCGCGGGCGTGGTCGCCGTGGCCATGTGCGAGGCGCCATTTTGCGCGCCCGTAACCTCGTGCGCGACGACGCTATTTTGCGACCCTGCCACCCTCACTGCTTCGCTCTCCTCATGTCCCTCAATTTGGTCCTGGATCGACCCTGCCTCACTCTCCTCTACCGGAACCCAGCTGTCTTGATCTGCCATAGCGCGACTTCAAAATTCGGGTTTTTATTTTTGTAAAACACAATCAAATTTCGCCGTTATAATTTCGAGCGCGTGAAACGCGCTCCGGGACCGATCCCACTTCCCGACACCAATTGTTACGGACACGACTTATTAAGATGTTATGCTGGGCCGAGCGGAATGGCCGCCGTGTTCGCACAAGTTACCCGATTACACTCGAACGTTGGCCGAATCGCGCTATGCTAAATCAATGAAGGAAAGGACACAACGGCTGGGTTAAATGACACGACACCAGGGGTACAGTTCTCAAGACCTCCGGAGGAGGATATAATATGGGATATGCAGAACGTTTAGATTACACGGCACAAGAGGTACAGCACAGAAAGGTGGGCACTTAGACACGGTCTTATCTTAGCCCCGACAGACCACAGACAAACGGGACAAGACTGACTCACACAGGGATTGATGGCAAGGAAGGGCAGGTAGTCGCTGGCTCAAGGTGCACCTTGGCTCAGGGGCAGAATCGACTCGGTCCGGTCCAGAGAGGTGGGAGGTATCTCTCAGCGCTAGGAGGTGACGTCCTTTCTTCTTCGTAGCTGAGGCGCATCTGACGTCACCTCCGTCTTCCTGCGCATATCCAGCGGGGAGTGACACGCCCACGGCTCGTTAGCTCCGCCCCAGATGGAATCGGTCCGCCGCTTCTTATTGGGTGCGGGGGGTTACCGGGCTCCACCCTTGACGAGGGGCTGACAGTGAGCCCCTGAGTGGTAACCCCGTCGGAGCACATGGTCAATGGCGGCTAACCAAGCCGGAGTGAGGACGCGCACTCCCCGCGCCGCTGTTGTTGTTGTTGGTGTTGTTGTTTCATGAGGAAGAGATGCGGGGAGGTATTGGGAGGTCCTAAACTTACTACTGGTGCCATACAATCACATTCTGGTGCAACGAAGAGTCAGAATTAATGGAAACGAGTCCTTAACTGACATAGACGAAGAATAACTAGCAAGATGTCCTATAGTTGTCTACGTGAGATGCGGTGAACCTGGGTACGACATTTAATGGGGGAAAAAGGGGAAGGTCGGGGCTACAGAGTGTTGTTTACAGACAATGGGACTAGGGAATGGGGAATGGGGGATTGGGGATAGTTGGGGAGTATTGGGGAAATAGGGGAATATTTACAAGCGGATATGGATGGAGGCCAAATCCCATATCCGCAACAATATATATATATATATATATATATATATATATATATATATATATATATATATATATATATATATATATATATACACACACACACACACACACAGTGTGCATATGCCATACACGTGTGTGTGTGTGTGTGTGTGTGTGTGTATGTATGTATATATATATATTGTTACGGATCTCTCCGTCGGCCTTTTTCCCCTTAAGAAGGGGGGATCAATCCCCTTGTTCGCGACTGAACAACGTGAGTCCTGGGGGTCCCAACGCTCCTCCCGATCGGGAGCAGCCAGGGTATTTGGTCTACAAAAAGTCCCAAGGACCTGAGTGCCACTCCTGACCGCGGGCAGGGGAGGGACTCCCGCTCGAACCCCGGTTTTAGATGTTATAATTGCCGAGCGGTGTTAGCAACACGACGTTCGAGCCATTACCAAAGACTAAACCCGATCCTGAAACGTTGGCCAAAATCGCGCCACAGGTTTTCAATGGGGAAATCACTAAAGCGACCGGACGAGCATGAAGAAGAACGAAGGTAGGAAATACAAATATAATTTATTACCAACTATTATCTACACCATCAAAAGAACCAAGGAGAAGGAAGGATAAGAAAATAAAGACAGAAAGAAGCCAGGAGACACAGTGCAAATATTAGCTTACCTATTGCAGACTTACTTAAACCCAGGGACAAGACAAAAGACAGACTACAAGCACACTTACATGGGGGATGATGACAGGAATGGCAGGAGGTGGATGGCTGGAGGGAGAGGAAGGTTCAGCTGGAACCGGAACACGGTCGGGCCGGGAATGAGCAGCCGCCGCCCTTTCTCGATCGGCGCGTTCAGCAGCCGCCGTTCCTTCGTGGCCACGGTCGAAACTGCCGTCAAAGCCCCGAAGCTGTGGTGGTTCAAGCTGTGATGGTTCCAAAGCTCCTGCGTGCTGGTGCGTCGCGTGCTCTCCAAGGACTCCTCTCAAAATCATCTCTCACAGCCCGTCTCGTCTCAACTCATCTGGGGGCGTCCCGCCGCGGGTTTTATGCCACGCCTTACCAAGCCATACCCACCGAGCCTGTGGTTGGTCGTTCGGGGCTCCACCCTTGATGATGAGGTGGGGGCCACGCCTTTCTTCCCCGAACCGACCGCATGCGTAATGGAGGACGAATGCAGTTGGCAATCGAGGCTTTGCACCTGACAGGGGATTTGCAAGGGGATCTACCTTATTTAAATTCGGTGCAATGCAGTGTCAATTAATGGAAGACACAGCCTTAAACTAATACACTTAATAAGGAAATAACTACTGAAAAGGGAAATCTATGATTTGCTACGTGATTGTATATGGACTAACTAAGGGACGACCTTTTGACCTTTACACTACGGAGGGTGATATTTACACAAAAAAACCACAATTCTCAAATCCACAACAATATATATATATATAAATATATATATATATATATACAGACTTGGCATTTAATATGGAATTTTTTTTTTTTCTTGACTTGGGTTTACTTTCTGAACTCAGTATATCAATCTGGTGAGTTTCTTTTACCCTTCGGTGATGTCTTTGTTGAAAGAACCATGTCACTGATTGTCTTTCGCAGCAAGAAGTCAATAACAGGATTATATCACAGGTGGCGTGACAAAATGTAAGGACAGGTACATTTGACGAATGGCTTCACAATCGTATATATAAGGGTTGTTGCGTTCTGTATGAGTGGAAAACAACTGCTGCACGTCTACAAAAGTTATTGCCGCTTCCTCTGGAGATGGTCCGTCAACTTGACAATGCTGTTTGTCATGGAGTGGTGGCTTTACGAAATTCTGGCATGAAACAGCGTGCTATTGCTCGGCAGTATGGCATCACTCAAGGTGAGGTGTCAAAGATCCTGAAACGAAATGCTCAGAGGGGTGTCCCTACTCCAATACCGAGGCCAGGACATCCACGCAGAACCACAAGGAGAGATGATCGCCAGGTGCACCGGTTAGTCTGCAATGACCGTACCAAGTGAGCTAATCGGCTTAGGGCTGAGTGGCAGCAACTGACAAATGTGCCTGTATCAAGAAGGCTAGTCAACGAACGACTGGTTCAAGCAGGCTATCGTGCCCCCTGAGAAAGCCACGCCTGACCAGACAACACAGCCAGCGCCGATTGCAGTGGGCCAGAGAGCACCGTCAATGGCAGCCAGGACACTGGAATCACGTGACCTTCAGTGACGAGTCTAGATTTCTGTTCTATCCTCAAGATGGCCGCGTCCGAGTGTGCAGACAAGTGCATGAAGCCCACAACGAAGATTGTATAGTGCCAAGAGTCCAAGCTGGAGGTGGTGGGGTGACCGTTTGGGCTGCTTTTCATGCAGGGGGCAAAACTGACCTGGTTGTTCTGAATGGAAACCTGAACCAGTTAAAGTACAGGGTCATTCTGGAAGAAACATTGCTTCCATTTGCTCGTGCAGCCTTTCGAGGAAACTTTTTCTCCAATATGACAATGCATGGCCTCATCGTGCTCGCATGAACCAACACTTTCTTGCTGACCGTGGTGTAGAGCATATGGAGTGGCCTGCCATGTCCCCGGATATGAATCCGATAGAGAACTTGTGGGCAGAATTAACGCAGCAAATCGACAACTTGGTCCAGCAGCCGACCTCTGTGCGTGAATTGCAGCAGGCTATTGTCACTGCATGGCAAGCGATTCCTGTCCAAACCTTGGCAAATCTCGTGAACAGCATGCCTCAATGTGTACGTGCTCTCCTGAATGCTCGTGGGGGTTACACGAAGTACTGAACTATAATTTTACTGTCCGTAATCTCAGTCATAATTTAGCTTTTGTTTTTGTTGAAAACAAATTTGGATAATGTTCAAAATAAAGAGATACTTCTGGAAAACGTACAGAAGTTTAACACAGTACTGTCCGTGAATTGAGTTCGATATCAGTTTACATCACTTTCAAGGATCAATTTATTTGCTTCGAAATGTCAAATGTGGTTTTTGTTTCTTTTAAAGCTCACATTAACAAAATCTAGAATAATTTCAACATAATTCCAATGAACTTTTGGTTCTAAGTCATCTTGAAAAGTAAGTTCACCCCCACAAAAAAATATTCCATATTAAATACCAAGTCTGTGTATATATATATATATATACATATATATATATATACCCACATAATATATATGTGGGTATATATATATATATGTATATATATATATATATATATATATATATATATATATATATATATATATATATATATATATATATATGTATGTATGTATGTATGTATGTATATATATATATATATATATATATATATATATATATATATATATATATATATATATATATATATATATATATATATATATATATATATATATATATATATATATATATATATATATATATACATATACAGTATATATTGTCGTATGATTCCCCAGGTGAACACCACAGGGATCACGAATGGCCAATAGCAAGGTTTTACTCCGAAGCGTTCAGTTCAATTGCGGATTTGATACACGCAGGGAAAGAAAGGGAAAAGGGGAGGAAGCTGAAGCACTTACCTGAGCGATCCCGCCGGGCGGTCTTCAACCTGCAGAAAATAACTCGACCAAAAAGCAAAACATTTTCACGGGTTTGGAAATGTACAGAAAATAACGAAAGGATTTATTAAAACGGATGCCGATGACAAGAAAACGTGACGGTAAAACTAAAGTCCTAAACGGGATCCTCCACACCAGACTTAAACACATGCGAAGGGATAAAATAACTTTGGATAAAATTAATTATGTGTGTGTGTGTGCTTATCTCTAATCACTGGTGAAGTCTCGGCAGGGTCTGTAAATGGGACTGGCGTCGTTGCGCCCGTTCGCGCTGCAGCGCTCGTACACTCGTCCACGCACGGAGAACCACAGTTCCCGGGCCGCTGGCTCCTCCCACAGCCTCTGCACGTCTCCGATGGCGTTTCTGAACACGGTCCAAGCACAATCGCGCGAGGGAGAAGAAGCAAGGAAGCAAGGAAGCAAAGTAGGGCAAGAGCAGGGCAAGAGAAAAGCAAGTGAGAAAATGTCGGTCTGAGAGTTCTTTTAACGTCGGGTCGTGACGTCATCAGCACTTCTCCACCAATCAGCCCTCAGGCCACCAATGCCTGCCCAGCTCTCCATGAGTCAGTGTGCCGCTTCTTGCTCACCCTTCTTTCACCAATCGATGAGTGCCTTCTTGCTCCGCCCTGGCCAATCAGCGAGTCCTTTCTTACCCCGGCCTTCCTGTTGGTCAACTCGCGCCCAATCACTGTCCTTCTGGGCGTAGATCTCGTGCTGCCCGAGCGATGTGTGCCTGCCAGGCTGGATTGTCAGCCCCAGTGCCTGATGCCTGGCTTCCAGTTGCTTTTATTGTTATGTGTGGTCTAATGGGCAATTCCTGCACTAGTGTCTATTGTGATACCATAAGGGACAATGGATAAATCACCAGGGTAAGACGTACAAGGGATAATTTATCCTTATGCCCAAAGCTAGTTAACATGCCCCGCCCCCTCATGACAGGGACAGATATAATACACTTATCCGACATTCGGCTAAACAGAACTTATTACATGGTGATGGTTCTTACCCGACATCCGGAGCATGTTAATTTATACAAATCTACCTGACTACATATCACTGCCTTCCCCACAGACATAACAACATATATATGTATGTATCTGTGTATATGTATGTATGTGCCTGTGTATATGTAGCCGAAAGCACCCGGCATTGCCCGGGTTATTTTTGAATGAATTTACTACTCTAATTCAACTTTTACTTGCGGCCGTAGAAGATTGACTACTATAATTCAGCACAGCTTTTAATTGCGAAATGTGCCCAGCCCGGCCGAAGCGGCCTCGACCGGCATCGTCACCAAGCCAATAACCTTCCCGGGGCCCGTCCCGACATTTTTAGTTCTCTTTGAATGAATTTACTACTATAATTCAGCTTTTACTCGTGGCCGTAGAAGATTGACTACTATAATTCAGCTCAGCTTTTAAGTGCGAAATGGGCCCAGCCTGGCCGAAGCGGCCTCGACCGGCATCGTCACCAAGCCAATAACCTTCCCGGGGCCCGTCCCGACATTTTTTGTTTCAGAGGTTTCCTCCTATTTTTCACCGTTCAGGAGACTAGCGCGACTAGCGCGTGCAGACAAGCAAACAATCAAAAACTTTCTTTAATATATATATATATATATATATATATATATATATATATATATATATATATATATATATATATATGTATATGTATATATATATATATATATATATATATATATTGTTACGGACACGACTTATTGAGATGTTATGCTGGGCCGAGCGGAATGGCCGCCGTGTTCGCACAAGTTACCCGATTATACTCGAACGTTGGCCGAATCGCGCTACGCTAGATCAATGAAGGAAAGGACACAACGGCTGGGTTAAATGACACGACACCAGGGGTACAGTTCTCAAGACCTCCGGAGGAGGTTATAATATGGGTTTGCAGAACGTTTAGATTACACGGCACAAGCGGTACAGCACAGAAAGGTGGGCACTTAAACACGGTCTTATCTTAGCCCCGACAGACTACAGATAAACGGGACAAGACTGACTCACACAGGGATTGATGGCAAGGAGGGGCAGGTAGTCGATGGCTCAAGGTGCACCTTGGCTCAGGGGCAGAATCGACCCGGTCCGGTCCAGAGATGCGGGAGGTATCGTCGCGCTTGGAGGTGACGTCCTTTCTCCTTCGTAGCTGAGGCGCATCTGACGTCACCTCCGTCTTCCTGTGCATATCCAGCGGGGAGTGACACGCCCTCGGTTCGTTAGCTCCGCCCCAGATGGAATCGGTCCGCCGCTTCTTATTGGGTGCGGGGGGGTTACCGGGCTCCGCCCTTGACGAGGAGCTGACAGTCAGCCCCTGCGTGGTAACCCCGTCGGAGCACATGGTCAATGGTGGCTAACCAAGCCGGAGTGAGGACGCGCACTCCCCGCGCCGCTGTTGTTGTTGTTGGTGTTGTTGTTTCAGGAGGAAGAGATGCGGGGAGGTATTGGGAGGTCCTAAACTTACTAATGGTGCCATACAATCACATTCTGGTGCAACGAAGAGTCAGAATTAATGGAAACGAGTCCTTAACTGACATAGACTAAGAATAACTAGCAAGATGTCCTATAGTTGTCTACGTGAGATGCGGTGAACCTGGGCACGACATTTAATGGGGGAAAAAGGGGAAGGTCGGGGCTACAGAGTGTTGTTTACAGACAATGGGACTAGGGAATGGGGGATTGGGGATAGTTGGGGAGTATTGGGGAAATAGGGGAATATTTACAAGCGGATATGGATGGAGGCCAAATCCCATATCCGCAACAATATATATATATATATATATATATATATATATATATATATATATATATATATATATATATATATATATATATATATATATATATATACACAAAGAATTAAGTTAAGCACCCCCCCCCGTTTTTTTACAACTTCGCACATTACAAGTTTGTTGTCGTCAAAACAGTGTAATATACCCATGATATTGCTATATTTTCTGGAGAAGTGATATTATGGTCACATAAAAACATAACAATCATGCCGTTTTCAATATTTTATTCTGAATAATTTAAGGTGAAATTTTTTGAGAATTTTAGGCATATTTTCACCTCAATTTAAGTATGGAGCTATAGGTCCATCACGGACAGTGTGGATGACGTTTATGTTTTCTAACGTACAGTCATTGTTCTGAGAAGACCTCTAGCGATCTTTGCGTCAATAACGTGTGTAGGACCCACGTGATCGGATCACTGACTCAACCCTACGTCTCATAGACCCTGTAAGCCGTCGTATGCGTTGCTGTGGCAGGTTGTTCCATTCCCGATGTAATGCACGTTCCAATTCATCCAGATTGGCTATTGGAGGGACCATCTTCGCAATTTGTCGTCCCAACATGTCCCAAACGTGCTCGAGGGGGTTCAACCTGCCACAGCAACGCATACGACGGCTTACAGGGTCTATGAGACGTAGGGTTGAGTCAGTGATCCGATCACGTGGGTCCTACACACGTTATTGACGCAAAGATCGCTAGAGGTCTTCTCAGAACAATGACTGTACGTTAGAAAACATAAACGTCATCCACACTGTCCGTGATGGACCTATAGCTCCATACTTAAATTGAGGTGAAAATATGCCTAAAATTCCCAAAAAATTTCACCTTAAATTATTCAGAATAAAATATTGAAAACGGCATGATTGTTATGTTTTTATGTGACCATAATATCACTTCTCCAGAAAATATAGCAATATCATGGGTATATTACACTGTTTTGACGACAACAAACTTGTAATGTGCGAGGTTGTAAAAAAACGGGGGGTGTGCTTAACTTAATTCTTTGTGTATAGATAGAAGATAGAGATACATACAGTATATGTACAGTATATATATATATATATATATATATATATATATATATATATATATATATATATATATATATATATATATATACCCACACACACACACACATATATATATATATATATATATATATATATATATATATATGTGTGTGTGTGTGTGTGGGTATATATATATATATATATGTATATATATATATATATATATATATATATATTTATATATATATATATATATATATATATATATATATATATATATATATATATATATATATATATATATATATATATATATATATAAACACCACATGGCCAAAAGTATGTGGACACCCGAACATCACACCCAGATGTGCTCGTCGAACATCTCGTTGGGCAATAATAATAATGGGCAATAATATGGAGTTGGTCCCCCGTTTTGCTGCTACAACAGCCTCCATTCTTCTGGGAAGGCTTTCTGCTGGATGTTGGAACATTGCTGTGGAGATTTGCTTCCAATCAGCCACAAGAGCATAAATGAGGTCAGGTACTGATGTGGGGCAATTACGCCTGGCTCGCAATCAGCATTCCAATTCATCCCAAAGGTGTTCGATGTGGTTGAGGTCAGGGCTCTGTGGAGACCAGTCAAGTTCTTCCACACCGATCTCGACGAACCATTTCTGTATGGACTTCAGTTTGTGCATGGGGGCATTGTCATGCTTTAACAGGAAAGGGCCTTCCCCAAACTGTTTCCACCAAGTTGGAAGCACACAATCGTCTAGAATGTCATTGTATGCTGAAGCATGCAGATTTCCCTTCACTGGAACTAAGGGGCCCAGCCCAAACCATGAAAAACAGCCCCAGACCATTATTCCTGCTGCACCAAACTTTACAGTTGGCAGTATGCATTTGGGCATGTAGCGTTCTCCTGGCATCCGCCAAACCCAGATTCATCCGTCGGGCTGCCCGATTGTGAAACGTGATTTATCACTCCAGAGAACGTGTTTCCACTGCTCCAGAGTCCAATGGCGGCAAGCATTATACCACTCCAGCTGATGCTTGGCATTGCCCATGGTGATTTCAGGCTTGTGTGCAGCTGCTCGGCCTTGGAAGCCCATTTCATGAAGCTTCCAACGAACAGTTGTTGTGCTGACGTTGCTTCCAGAGGCAGTTTGGAACTCTAGTGAGTGTTGCAACCGAGGACAGCCGATTTTTATGCGCTTTGCGCTTCAGCACTTGGCGGTCCCGTTCTGTGAGCTTTTGTGGCCTACCACTTCGTGGCTGAGCTCTTGTTGCTCCGAGACGTTTCCTGTTCACAATAACAACACTTACTGTTGACAGGGGAAGCTCTAGCAGGGCATAGATTTGATGAACTGACTTGTTGGAAAGGTGGCATCCCATGACGGTGCCACGTTGAAAGTAACTGAGCTCTTCAGTATGGCCCATTCACCTACCAATGTTTGTCTATGGAGATTGCATGTCTATGGAGATTGCATGGCTGTGCTTGATTATATATACCTTTCAGCAATGGGTGTGGCCGAAACAGCCGAATCCACTAATTAGAAGGGGTGTCCGCACACTTTTGGCCATGTAGTGTATATATATATATATATAATCGTTAGATTAAATAAGACGCGGACGTAGCTTCAGGACGTCCATCTTTAATTGTCGACAAGCTTTCGACCAACAAAGGTCTTCTTTGAGTCTACAAAAACAGCAGGCATGTATATCAGTCAAGTATGTATGGTGATATGTGTGATGTGTGTAGAAAATGCATACAGAAGGAAGAGCCTCACCAAAGTTCACTCACCAGCCCCAAGTTCAACGGAAGTGACCGTTTGCGTTACAGTTAGGGTGCACGTGCATATACAAATATAGAGATATACATACATAAACACACAAGCATATATTCATATCCCATTTATATTCATATAATATATTTATATATTTATATAAATGACATATAAAGGTAGAATGAATGAATGAATGAATGAATGCTGAATGAATGAATGAATGGGTTACGGTTAACAATTTGATTGGGTTGATGTGGGAACATGCTTTAGTCATCAAAATTTATGCCATGAGGGACTTTTGTCCGAAGTTTGTGTATCCAAAAGGACTCACGTTTCAGAATCGTGGTGTGTGATCGATTTGTGATTGATTCAATGGCAGAGATCTGAATGTCATTTATAGAGTGATCCGGTTGATTAAAGTGTATCGTGTAAGGTAGAGATTTGCCCTGACTGGTGTGGAAGTTATTGATTTCTGACCGGGTGTTATTAAATCGTGTAATATAATAATAGAGATTTTTGTCGACTCAGAAGAAGACCTTTGTTGGTCGAAAGCTTGTCGACAATTAAAGATCGACGTCCTGAAGCTACGTCCGCGTCTTATTTAATCTAACGATTATTTATTCAATACAAATGAGACGCCCTGCTCGTACTTTGGAGTTTCTACTATTTGTTACAGTTATATATATATATATATATATATATATATATATATATATATATATATATATATATATATATATATACTGTATATGTATATATATATATATATATATATATATATATATATATATATATATATATATATATATATATATATATATATATATATATATATATATATATTGTTACGGATCTCAGAGACGGCACTCCACTTAGCAAAGGGGGGTTAATCCCCTTGGCCTGTTAAGCTGGCCGTCTCTCGTCCTGGTACTTGTAACGCTCTTTTGCGGGGTGGAATTGATCAGGGTTATTGGTCAAGGTGTTCTCCCGAATACCTTTACCAATCCCTCCGCAAAACAGGGAGACAAGTACCGCTCGAACCACGGACAAGATGGTATTTGCCGAGCGGTTTAGCAATCCGCGGTTCGAGCCGTTATCAATTGACTAAACCCGATTCCGAGCGTTGGCCAAATCGTGCCACAGGTATTCAATCAGGGAAAAGACTAAAGCGATCGGGGAAGAATGAAACTAAAAGGGGAAGAAATAACAGGCATTTATTAATTATTTACAACACCAAAGAAGAGGAGGAAAGAAAGTAAAATACAGAAGAAGAAGAAGACACAGGGCAAGCCTTAAAACAGTCTTATATTATACCCCAGCCAACAAACAGGACAGACAACAGACTTACACGACAAGGGAATTGCAGGCAG
Organism: Myxine glutinosa; assembly: GCF_964187855.1. Lineage (NCBI taxonomy): Eukaryota > Metazoa > Chordata > Myxini > Myxiniformes > Myxinidae > Myxine > Myxine glutinosa. The sequence goes on along the minus strand of NC_136272.1, from coordinate 49,156,314 downwards.
GAATGGCTGGAAGAAGGGATGAGAAGGGTCCGTGTGGGACAGCAGGGCTGGAAGGTTCGGGGGGGGGAAGGCACAGCAAGGAGGTCCGCTCCAGGTCCATGCTCCGGGCTGGACGCGAACAGCCAACGCAGCTCCACGTATTCGGTTTCACACGGTAGGGGCCTTCCGAAGCAGCTCCGCGCAGCTCGTCTCTCATGCCTTCTCACCGGCTCTCTTATTCAGGTTGCATCTTCTCACCCAACTCGTACCTTCTCTCTCTCCTTCTTCAGAACCCTCTCACTCAACTCGTACCTTCTCCGTGAAAAGGCTTCGCGCCCGCGCTTATATTGCGCGTGTTCCAAATCAATGCGTGCTTCACGAAGCCCCGCCCGTGATGGTACCTCGCCAGCCCTGGTTGGTCGGTGGGGGCGTGTTGACTCCGCCTCGGGTGGTGCGTCGGCATGCCATGCCCGTGATCTGGCGGCTCTGCCCCCTTCTTACTCGGCTGGACCGCATGGCTAATGGCGGCTTGGGGCAATCAAACGAGCCAAACCAAGCGGCAGCGAACGCTGCCCGACTGTCACTTTGAAGCGTGGGTGAGGCGAGTTGGGGAAATTGAAACGGACCTATCTTATTTGATTAATGCAACGCAGATTCAACTATTGGGAACAGGTCCTTAACTGAAACACATAATAATGAGATAACAACGGAGCGGTCCTATGGTTCGCTACGTGTTGTTCATGGACTAAGTAGGGTGCGATCATTACCAAGCCAATTGATGGGGGATATTTACAGGGGAACATTTATAAGGGAATGCATTTACTAAAATTTACTAGTGAAGGTTCTAAAAACCGTAACAATATATATATATATATATATATATATATATATATATATATTTATATTTATATATATATATGTATATATATATATATATATATATGTATATATATATATATATGTATATATATATATATATATATATATATATATATATATATATATATATATATATATATATATATATATTGTTACGGTTTCTCAACCTCTCACTCAACTCGTACCTTCTCCGTGAAAAGGCTTCGCGCCCGCGCTTATATTGCGCGTGTTCCAAATCAATGCGTGCTTCACTAAGCCCCGCCCGTGATGGTACCTCGCCAGCCCTGGTTGGTCGGTGGGGGCGCGTTGACTCCGCCTCGGGTGGTGCGTCGGCATGCCATGCCCGTGATCTGGCGGCTCTGCCCCCTTCTTACTCGGCTGGACCGCATGGCTAATGGCGGCTTGGGGCAATCAAACGAGCCAAACCAAGCGGCAGCGAACGCTGCCCGACTGTCACTTTGAAGCGTGGGTGAGGCGAGTTGGGGAAATTGAAACGGACCTATCTTATTTGATTAATGCAACGCAGATTCAACTATTGGGAACAGGTCCTTAACTGAAACACATAATAATGAGATAACAACGGAGCGGTCCTATGGTTCGCTACGTGTTGTTCATGGACTAAGTAGGGTGCGATCATTACCAAGCCAATTGATGGGGGATATTTACAGGGGAACATTTATAAGGGAATGCATTTACTAAAATTTACTAGTGAAGGTTCTAAAAACCGTAACAATATATATATATATATATATATATATATATATATAAAAATATATATATATATATATATTTATATATATATATATATATTTATATATTTATATATATATATATATATATATATATATATATATATATATATATATATATATATATATATATATATATATATATATATATATATATATATATATATATATATATACAGGACCAGGACTGTCAATTTTTCCCTCCATTTCATCAATTTTGTTAGTTGGGGAATTCATTTTGTTACCCAATCGTTCATTCATTCCCTCAATTTTGTTTTTCCATTCCCTTCATTTCTTCACTATTAGCATTGATTTTTTTCCCTCCAATCCATCAATTTTTTTTACTCATTCCCTTCATTTCTCCCTTCAATTTAAAACAGATCCTTGCAACTCCAGACCAATCAGCCTGCTCCCAATTATCAGCAAAGTCATGGAATCCATCATTGCTTCGGATATGAAATCCTTCCTCTTATCCAATGGCTTGATCTCTGATCATCAATTTGGATTCAGACCAGGTCATTCTACTCTGGACATGTTGCTTCTGCTGTCTCAACAATGGATGGAGGTCCTCAATGCCAAACAGGAAATCAGAGCTGTCTCCCTTGACATATCACATGCCTTTGATACGGTGTGGCACCCAGCTTTGCTCACCAAACTCTCCTCCTATGGTATCCATGGAAATCTCCACGCATGGCTTGTGGACTTCCTCTCTGCGTCGCAGTCACTGTGTGGCCCTGAATGGATTTCTCATCTCCCCTTCCTGTTCTGGCTGGAGTTCCCCAAGGTAGTGTTCTGGGCCCTGTGCTATTTCTGGTCTTCATCAATGACCTCTCCGACTCTCTGGAAAATCCTCTCTATCTCTTTGCTGATGGCTCCACTCTCTGCTGCTCCATTTCTCATCCCTCAGATCAGCAGTCTGCAGCCCCCTGACTCTCTGCAGACCTGGACAAAATCAAAGACTGGTCAAACAAGTGGAACATGTCTTTCAATCCTAACAAATCTCCCACTCTCACTATGTCTCTCCGAAAAGACCGACTGGAAAACCCTCCCATCTACTTTCTCAACAATCCTCTCCAAGAAGTTCTGTCGCTCAAGCTTTTGGGGCTCACTATCTGCCATGATCTTTCTTGGGAAAACCACATTTCCAAGCTGGCCTCCAAAGCCATTCGCCGACTGGGCATCCTCCGTCGTGCGAAGTCCTTCCTAGGCACATCTGAGCTCCTCACCACATACAAGGCTTTCTTCCACAGCTCAATGGAATAATATTCCGCCCTCTGTGCCGGTGCTCCTGCCTCACACCTAGCTCGGCTTCACGCTGTTGAAACCAAAGCTTTCAGAATCATTGGAACCCCCTGTGATGAATCTAACTCCGAGGGCCTTTCATTCACTCACCGCAGGCAGGTTGGTGGTCCTTCTGTCTTCTACCGACTCCTCTCCGGCCTTGCTCCCCCAGCTCTCTCTGTCCTCTGTCCCCTATTCCTACACGTCGCACAAGATCTGCCAGCAACCCTCTTATGGTTAAACTGCCAAAATCTAGGCTCTATGCTCACCTTCACTCTTTCATTCCCCTTTTCTCCCGCCTCTGGAACAAACTCCCCTTCTCCCCTACTCCCTTCAATCCCAATCCTCCCTCCAGGTCTTTAAAACAGCTGTGCACCACCATCTCTTATCTTCCCCCATCCAAAACCTTGATCTTTTCTACCCCCGCTAATTCACCCCAGATACACCTTTTTGAAATTACAACTTCTTTCCTGGAAGTCCTTGCAGTGTCCATATGTTTTATACCTCTCCCACCTCCCCCCAAGCCCTCTCCCTCCCACATTTCTCTCGATGTCCTTGCTCTCAAATGTTGTGTTTGTGTCCTTCCTTCTCTCTCTCCCCATCTTGTCTACCGCTCCCCTTATTTTGTGTTTTATGTGTCGGTTTGACTTTTTGTGTGATTAATGTTAGCTCTTTCACGAGCCTCGATCTTGTATGCAAAAAAAAAAAAAAATTCACCCATAAAAATTATTATCATGGCCTGGAAAGCCATCGGGTCTGTTCCCTGCGTCTCAAACTCTGACATTACGGGGGAGGGAGTTGGAACGCTTGGCACGGCGAAGGCTCCAGCCCTACCCTCGTAAAAATCTACCCCGGCCCGCTTCCTTGCACTTTGGAACCTTCGAGCTGTTCCTCCATTTCATACACGTCTGTCATTACATGACGAGGTGCCTCTCCGCGCGCACTCAATTTGCCTCAGGGAAAAAAACTTTTTTCAATTTTCCAAAATGCGATGTTGCATTTTCACACACCAATCGACTAAAAATTTCGACACACCAGTACTACAATCAATCCTCCCTCCGAGGGAGAGAGGTGATCGTTAAAATTTGAATTCTGAAAGCTGAGCACAATTTGCACTCAGCGGGCATCGCACTCGCAACTTGTGTCTCCCAGGGTTCGAATCCCACTCGACTGACACCATTGTTTTTTTTTTAGAGGGTTCGAATCCGACTGTACTGACGCCAGTTTTTTTTTTTTTTTTAGAGGGTTCGAATCTCACTCTACTGACACCAATTGTCGTGTCCTCAGGGTTAAGACCCCAAAAGGATGAATGGCCTTAACGAGCTTTAACTCCGAGGCGTATACCCAACTTGGCGGTATTATCTTTTCGCACGCGTGAGAAAGTTTGAGGCCTTATCTGAGCGGGAACACAGGCAGGGGTTATCTGAACCCACAAACACAAAGACGGGACAGCAAAATCCACAATACAAGGAAAGTAAAATTCGACAAATAATAATTTAATGAAAATAAATGCAAGTAATAATGAAAGGTGAGGTAAACTAAAATTCCGAAATGATTAACCCTCCAGTTCATATACAAACAAGGGAAAAACGAAAGTAAAAGAAATTAAATTGGTGTTTATAGTGACGGCACTTGGCGTTGTTGTTCAAGCGAGGCCGTCAAATGCAGTGGGCAGCACAAAGGGGCCCGCAGCCGCACGCAGGAAGATGCACAATATGGCGTGAAGCTCCTCTCCATGTCGCCATGGACATGAAGGGATTGCATGTGGCTGGTCCTCTCCTGCTCTTGTCTCCTTTTGACCGACGCGACAAGAGCGGCGGAACATCTCCGCAGGTGCACAGGAGGCCAAGTGGTCCAGGTGGTCAGAAATATACATTGGGTGGTCCAGAAACCCTCGGCACATTATGAAGAACGATACCTGCAACAAACAAAGTTTATTATTGTTCTTTGTGCAAAACAAAAGATGCTTACTCGTAAATAGATGTGACCGCTCAACACGCACAGGAATCACGTGATACGCAACAGGGTGAGGTGCATCACGTGATATGGATCGGGCTGAGCTTTGCTCACTGTGCTGCACGAGTTTGTCTTTGCATTACTTCAGTTCATTGTGAATTAGACGCCATAATATGATGGAGGATATCGTCAGACAGAAAATTCGCATGGTACGGTTGTATTCTGTATCTGGAAATTCAGCTGAAGTTTACAGACAACTTGTCCAAGAATGTGGCGTTGACGCAATTGGTAAAAGAACCATCATCACAAACGAGTAGTTTGATGAAACCGGCAGCATTCTTCCAAAACAGTCACCAGGTAGGCCTCGTACTGTTCGAACTGAGGAAAGCAGAGCGGTCATTTAACAACAACTCAACAGTAACACACCATTATCAACTCGTTGTTTATCAAAAGTCACCAACATAAGCCGATTATCGATTCGAAGAATAATAAAGACCTTAGTGTGAAACCATACATACCCAGATTAATTCACTAACTATCTGAGGATAATTATGACAAGCGCATTGAGGCATGTGAGACATTGTTTGGGTTAATGAATATGGACAATGATTTGCAGAACAGGATCTTGTGGTCAGATGAATCCAAGTTTACTTTTTCTGTTTAACCACGATTTACTGTTGAGTACAACGTCCAGTATCAAGCTAGTGTTTGCGTCTGGGCAAGCATTTCTTCTGGAGGCAAATATTTTTCGAAGAAAATGTGAATGCTGCAAATTACCTTCTAATGTTGGAGCAGCATGTATTTCCACTCAATAATTACCAAATGCGGTTCATGCATTATGGTGCGCCTGCTCATTATGCTGCAGTGTATGCCAGGCCCTTGATTTGAACTGTACACACAAATGGATTGGCCATCTTGGTCTGGTTGAATTGCCACCACGGTCTTGTGATTTAACAACACCCTGTGATTTCTTCCTTTGGGGTTTCCTCAAACACAAAGTGTATGCAAGGAATCCTACGACCGTTAGAGACTTGAAACAATTCATCTGTAATGAGACTGCTGCCTTAACGACTGAAACATGCAGAACTGTGTGTCAGAGTGTGTAAGAGTGCAGTTTGAACATTTGAACAGATCTGTTTCATGTACATATATTAGAATGATTCGACTGTTTAACGATTAATCATGTTTTGTTTTACACCAAAGAGCAATATTAAACTTAGTTGTTTGTTGCAGGTATCGTTCTTCAAAATCCCCCCCCCCCCCCCTCCCCACACGTCCTGTTCATTCATGAGTGAAATGTTTCGCAGAACAGTACACGCATGGTGACGTCATCGGACTCAGACCATAATGATGATCTTCAACAATATTATCCGATACTTCATCCGGATTCATTACAGCTGCACTTGTATATGTTTGCTGAGCACACATTATCTTCCAATGTGTTTGTTGCTCAGCATCCCGTGCAAGTCTGGGTTAACGTTCATTGGCGGTCTCGTTCTGTTCCCTCAATATTTTATTCATTTTGGAGGCAGTATTTACAAACGCGAGTTGTGACACGTAAATGATGCTCTGCCCTTCTCCCCACGTGCAGAGTACCTAATTGTAACTTTTTATTATGATTACGTCTAAAGAATGAAACATTTCGACTTCATAAAGAATATACAGCTCAAATGGAAAAGAAAAGAATACAGCTGGGAAAAATGTATTATGGGCAGTGTATAAGAACATTACATACACCTTTCTGTCCCGCGAAAACCAAAGTTACACTTTTCATTACAGCATACAAAATGACATTTTTTGAAATAAAGATTTCAAATAAACTTCTTTAAAGTGTACGTTGAGATGGTTTGGATGGAATAGAGCTGTAATAGAGCTCTATTCAGAGCTCTATTCTTTTCCTTCAGTCCATCCATACTTTCCATCTATCCATCCAATAGATGGATGGAATAGAGCCTGTGATTGATGCTGTGAAGACGAACAGGTTGAGATGGTTTGGTCATGTGTTGAGGAAGGATGAAAGTGACTGGTTGAGAAGAGTGATGGAAATGAATGTAGAAGGAAGCAGAGGACGGGGAAGACCGAGAAAGACTTGGCTAAAGATGGTGGAAGGATGGATGGAGGTGCTGGCTAAAGATGCCACTACTATTTGTAGCTGTGATGGAGGTGCTGGCTCAGAACGTAAAGGAGGGTTGATTGCGATGATCTGGTGTTGATTGCGGAAAGTATGGATGGACTGAAGGAAAAGATGAACACGTGGAAGGAATGTATGTAGACAAAAGGTCTGAAGGTGAATATCGGAAAGACGAAGGTGATGGCAAGTGGTAAAGCATGTGGTGAGGTGGAAAGAACTGGGAAGTGGCCGTGTGCTGTGTGTAGGAAGGGTGTCGGAGTGAACTCCATTCAATGTACAATGTGCGCTGAGTGGGTTCATCAAAAATGTAGTGGTCTGAGAGGGTCATTAACAAGTGGGGTAGCTACATTCAAGTGTAAGGTGTGCACAGAGGGAGCTGCAGCTGGAGGAGATGTTGAGTTGAATCTTGGAGACGGCATGAAGCTGGAAGGTGTGAAAACATTTTGCTACCTCGGAGACATGCTGAATGGAGAAGGTGGATCAGCCTCGGCAACGGTTGCTCGAGTGAGATGTGCATGGAAGAAGTTTCGGGAACTGAGTGGCGTGCTGATGATGAGGGGAGTGTCGTTGAAGCTGAAGGGAAAGGTGTATGCTGCATGTGTGAGAAGTGTTATGATTTATGGGAGCGAGACATGGGTAATGAACGTAGAGCAGCAACGAAGGTTGGAAAGGGTGGAAATGCGAATGGTTCGACGGATGTGCGGAGTATCGTTGAGAGAGAGGAAGACAAATGATGAATTGCGAAAGATGATGGGAATAGAGCCTGTGATTGATGCTGTGAAAAGGAACAGGTTGAGATGGTTTGGTCATGTGTTGAGCAAGGATGAAAGTGACTGGTTGAGAAGAGTGATGGAAATGAATGTAGAAGGAAGTAGAGGACTGGGAAGACCAAGCAATGCTTGGCTAAAGATGGTGGAAGAAGAAATGCGGGCAAGGGGGTTAACAAGGAGAGATGCAGAAAATAGGGCAAAATGGAGAAGATTGTCATGGGGACCGCAAGGCTAACCCCCGCTCTAGCAGGGAAAATGGCCTTAAAATGCATGTTGTGTGTTGTTGTTGTAAAGTGTACGTGCATATAGCTTATAAAATAAGAACGAAAAAATATATCAGCAATTTCCAGTCTGTGTTTATTTATTTATTTTACACATGCGAATTACATGTCCATGCACACTTGAAATGGAGTTTCTTTATTAATTCTGGATGTGAACATGATTCAGCCTTGAAAACTCGTGTGGAAAAAAACCAAAAAAACCGATGGAATGAATGGAAGTTTAAATAGGTTTACCTTTACCTCCGTATAATAATGATGAATGATGATGATAACTTATAATATAAGAATGACGAAATATCTGTCGGCAATTTCCCGTCTGTGGTGATACGTGAACGAAACTCCGCCCCTCTCCACATTGTTGACTTTATATTGACTATGTCTAAATTAAACATTTCGTTGTGACGATGGAAAAGTCTGCCGCAAATTTTTCATATATCTCGCAATTTCCCGTCTTTGTTATTTTAGGCGGTGTAAGATGTATCGAGCCACGAAAAGCCGCGATTATTTAATATATCAGCAATTTCCCATGTGTGGCGATACGTGAACGAAGTTCCGCCCTCTCCCCACATTGTTGACTTTTTATTGTGACTCTGTCTAAATTAAACATTTTGTTGTGACGATTGAAAAGTCCACTGCAAATTTTAAATATATCTCGGCATTTTCCGTGTGTGTGAGAATTTTCTCAATTATTGCTCAAACCGAGTCTAAAACCATGTTAGCGACTGTGAAAAATGAAATGAGATATCGATTTAGAGTTGAAACAAGCATTCTGAGTATTGCGCTGCAATACATGTCCCCTAACGGCGTTGGGTAGCACTATCATAGAAGACAGTATAATGACACCGCATTCCAAATTATAGTCCGGAAAACTGTTGGGGAAATTCCCAAAGTTCAAAGTGCCATAACTTTGTCAAAAATGATCGAAACGTCGTGAAGTTCGAACTTGATCTGTAAATTATCATGACGAAACCATGTACCAAGATTGAAATCATTAGCATTAAGAGTTTAGGAAAAAAGTCCGGAAAGCTGTTCTTTGTGTGACGGACTGACAGACCGACAGACTGACAGACTGATAGACTGACAGACTGACAGATGGAGGGACGGAGTGCAAACCTATAGTCCCCTTCGGTGTACACTGGTAGGGGACTAATAAAACTGTGAGAGAGAGCAAGATACTGCAGGCCGAACAAAAGAGGCCTCAAAGCTAGGCAAGTAAACAAAATGGTGGTGATTTGTTTTTGAAGCCCCTCCCAGACTGGGTGTAGCCACTCCCCCGGACAGACATATCACAGACAGACAGAATCCCCTACGGAGAATATTATAGATTTATATATATATATATATGAATATTGTGTATATATATATATATATATATGAATATTGTGTATATATATATATATATATATATATATATATATATATATATATATATATATATATATATATATATATATATATATACAGTCACGTGAAAAAGTAAGTACACCCCATGTAAAGTTTTGACTATTTCAACATTCAGCTATTTGATCTTCATTTCAACAATATTGATAGATAAAGGTGATATAATCCAACAAATATCATGAAACATTTACATTTTGTAGTCCATTGTATAATTTAAATAAACATAAATAATACAAATTTTGCATGTGGAAAAAGAAAGTACACCCTTGGCTCTAATAGGTGGTATTGCCTCCTTTGGCAGAAACAACCTCAAGTAGGCGTTTCTTATAACTGTCGACCAGTCTGTGACATCGACTGGGAGAAATTTTTGTCCACTCCTCCATGCAGAATTCTTTCAGCTGTGCAATGTTTGAGGGGTTTCTTGCATGCACAGCTCGTTTCAAATCCCCCCACAACCTCTCGATGGGATTTAGGCTTTGACTTGGCCATTCCAGAACCCTCCATTTCTTTCTTTTCAGCCATTCCTTGGTGGATTTACTGGTATGTTTAGCGTCATTGTCATGTTCCAAGATCCACCTTCGGTTGAGCTTCAACTTTCCGACAGATGGCCTCACATTATCCTCAAGCACCCTCTGGTACAATGAAGAATTCATAGTGGATTCTATGATGGTGAGCTGCCCAGGCCCTGATGCAGCAAAGCTGCCCCAAACCATAATATTTCCACCACCATGCTTTACAGTTGGTATCAGGTTCTTGTAGTCAAATGCTGTCTTTGGTTTTCGCCAAACATGTCTTCTGGTACTGTAGCCAAATAGCTCTACCTTTGACTCATCTGTCCAGAGCACATTGTTCCAGAAGTGCTGGTCTTTGCCTCGGTGTTCATTGGCAAATTTTAGTCTTGCCCTGATTTTCTTTCTGGACAGTAAAGGTTTCCTCCTGGCACACCTCCCATGTAGATCAAATTTGTGCAGCCTCTTTCAAATGGTAGACTCGTGCACTTTGATGTCAACAGTGGCAAGAGCTACCTGTAGGTCCCTTGATGACATTCTGGGGGTTCTTAGAGACTTCTTTCAGCATCTTGCGGTCTGATCTCGGGCTGGACTTGCTGGGGCGGCCTGGCCTGAACAAGTTGGCAGTTGTTTGGGATCTTCTCCACTTGTAGATGATCTTCCGGACAGTCAAATGATTGATTTCATGTGGTTTGGAGATCTTTTAAAATCCCTTCCCAGACTCGTCGGCATCTATAACCTTCTTTCTGAAGGCCTCAGAGAGCTCTTTTGATCTCGGCATGGTGAAGCCGCACACTTCAACAACAAAGAGCAAACCAAACTAAATGTCTGAGGTTTAAATAAGACTGGTTCCTCCAAGATCCTCTCCAATGATGTTCTAATCATTTGCACCTGAGCTGGTGCACCTGATTCTAATTTTAGGTATTTGAAGTAGTGATAAATGTCGGGATGTACTTACTTTTTCCACATGCGAAATTTGCATTTGTGTTTATTTAAGTTATACAATGGACTACAAAATGTAAATGTTTCATGATATATGTTATATTATATCACCTTTATCTATCAATATTGTTGAAATGAAGATCAAATAGCTGTATGTTGAAATATGTTGAAAAAGTCAAAACGTTACACGGGGTGTACTTACTTTTTCACGTGACTGTATATATATATATTTATATATATGTATATCGATACATTCATTACTAACATAATTGCCTTCGCCGATTTTCCTCGTCGACGAATGGACGCTGCTCCCACAACACGTCGACACAACGACGCCGAAGTCGTGGATACCACTGTTCCAGGCTCCTCTGCCGATCACCCACCGTAAATGGGGGGTAGATAAAAGAATATGGGGGGTAGACCCTTCACTCAAAAGGCGAATAATTTTCGAATTTCTACAAATATTCCTCATCGATGCGGTGGTTGTAGTAATACCAATCTAGTTGGTTTCATGTTACACCAATGGCCGAAAGATCCGAGAGTTGCTAGGAATTGGACGAGGTTTGTCCGAAATACCCGAGTGTGGATCGGGCATACAAAATGTTCGCTCTTGTGATCGTGACATTTTATTGAGCACTGTTATGAAACAACAGAGATGGCTATAGATGTTGTGGTTATCCCCCACGATTGAAAGATTTATGCCACCTTCACGATTAAGCAGAACAAACAGTCGACGCTTGAAACTAAGTCCATCTCTGCCGAGCTACCAGCATATGGGCACAGGCGATCTGAATGTTGAATCAAACACCTTTGTTGGTCTGCTGGTGACCAATCTCACCTCGTTCGATGTGCTGGCTAACATTGCGTCCACATTGCCCAACATATCTGAAGAGCTCAACAACCATAGCTAACAATACTCATGACCACCCTCCACCCCTCTCCCCTCCACAATCCCCTTACAATCCCCCCCATCAACCATCACCGCCACAATAGCCACGACCATCCCACACAAACATCTGGACAAACTTGATCTTTAAAAGTTTTTCATTCTGAAGGACAGTAGATGTAATGTAATGCTGTTCCTGTTCCGTGTCTTGTGAAATAATGTATATGCTCTTACGACTTGAACGGGATCGTGCGTGATCTCGTGGGAGTACGCTACGGCATAGGCCTGACGAATAGGGCATTTAACTTACACCACCCAACAGCCCTCTCCATCCCCCATCAACCATCACCCCCACAATACCCACCACCATCCCTCACCCCCCTCCACAATCCCCCATAAACCGTGTTCCTGGGCAGTGTCGTTGTTGAGTCCATTCCGCATCATGTCCGTGCCATATTTCTCTTCTGGAATTAAATATAATGCATTTTATTTATCAATTCATACAAAATCCCTGATAAACATTCAACTGAACGGAAAAACAAACCTATCAAACTCTCGTGAACATTCGACCGGCGTTTTCATCTGCACCACCAACAACGCGATTTCATGAACACTATCTTCATCTGATTTGCTCACACAAGGCTCGAAACGATTCGGATCTACAATACCCACAAAAGCATTCCCATCACTAATTTTGTCTTCAATAGTTTCTTCAAAATCCCACTGATCAGTTTCAACATACTGGGAACCTTCAGCGTTGCTAATGACGGAGGAAACAGTATTGGATTCCGAGCTCGACATGCAGCTTCTCTTTGTAAATCTGCCATTTTGATCAGGGTGAGTTCATAATGTGACGTCATAGGCGAAATCGAAAATCGACACTCTTGGGTTATTTTTGACACTTTCTGATTAGCAATAAATAAATAAATAAATAAATAAATAAACACCTTTCAAATTAGACCGTGCTTAATGATTTTCAATTGCTTTCAGAATTTTTTTTTATCTCCCGTGATGAAGCCGAGTCTATTGGTCGATCACTTCACCATCACAGACAGGTCGGTGGTCTCTCTGTCTTCTACCGCCTCCTTTCTTGTCTTGTACCCTCTGTTCTTCTCGTGCTTTGTGGCTCCCAGGTTTCTGTAGGGCTCACACAGTCCACCATCAATCCCCTCTGGTGAAGCTACTGTACGTAAATCCAGGATCACTGCTCACTTCCATGTATTTGTTCCTCTTTTCACTTGTGGAACCAATTTTGAAATCTTCTTCAATGTCATTGTTCCCTCCAGGTCTCCAAGACAGCTGTTCACAACCATCTCAGATCATCCCTGATCCAATACCATGATCTCATCTACCCTCGGTTAACTCCTCCTCCCCCCCCCCCCCCATCCCACACCAATCCCTCTTCCTTCCTAATTTTCCATATTTCCTTCTGAAAGTTTTCTTCTGTATCCATCATGTCCACTCCATGCATCCTCTCCTGTCCCCCATTCCTTCCTACATCCATAGTTTGTCCGCCTCCCTCTGTCTTGGCCTTTGACTCTGCTGTAGGTGTTTCTCTCTCTCTCTCCTCTCTCCTCTCTCCTCTCTCCTCTCTCCTCTCTCCTCTCTCCTCTCTCCTCTCTCCTCTCTCCTCTCTCCTCTCTCCTCTCTCTTGGCATATTGCATCCTGATCCATCATTGTACTAGCACTAGTACTAGCTACTCTTCCATGAGCCTCGACTTTGCACAGGAAAAAAAAGAAATGCTTACATTGATATATATTTTTATAAATCTATATTTTCTCTCTTTTATATCTTATGATACACACAGTATTGAAGATAATCGTATAACCTCGAGTGAGGCACTTAAAAGATTGATAAAAAAACGAGTACCGTTAATCGCAAGTGAAATGGTGAATATTGATATAGTGCTGATATTATAGATTATCACTGAAAAATGGTTTATATGGACTCGAAGCAGTCTGTACATGAGTCCTTTGCTTTACTGGCAATTTGATGGCTTGGCTGCTATATGGCCTTGCTTCATTGTCCTCACTGGTGTGGGTTAAATTGCCAAGGCTGCTCAAGAGATGGGCACCACTGGCTCAATTTGCCCATATCAACACCACGATGGTGCCCCGATGACTCACGTTAATATGGTTATAGGGCCTCGACCACCAGCTTTGCGTTACACAGAGCAATATAGCTCCTTTTAATGTTGCCATTCAGTTTATAAGTGTACAATTGTGGAATGTTGGTGGCACAGGTAGCTGTCTCATCTGGTATCTGATCCAACGATAAAACTATCCTACTGGTGCTTTTCGGGCAGAGCATTGCATCAAAAAAATGCGCAATCCTAGATAGGACGTTAAGCCAGATGGGTGAGTACATGCCCCCATTCATTTGGGTACATTGAAAATTTGCTTTAATTTGAAAAGAGGCCATTATGGTAGCTTGGTCAACTTACATGTACAGTACCTGCCATAACGTAAAGCAGTACTGCATCAGTGGCACAGCATACACTGCTGATGATGCAACCAACCGACGAAATTTGTTACCGACATTGGTAAAGGATCAATCCAAATCAAATATATGCTTTTGCCAGAAGAATGGGTCGAATGGTCTTGAATGTATTGCAAGCTTATTCCTATACTCATACCTGCACATATCATGAAAGTCTGAGTTTGCCTCATGAATATAGTAACAATATTCCAGGTTCTCTAGAGAATATTGTCATCTACAACACAAGAACTTGCTCCATGAGCCACACAGTGCTTCACCCCGGGAGTATCCAATGAGGACCACAATTTTGGCTGCAGCCGGTTAATGATAACACTGTTTGCTTATATTTCTGAAAATTATAAAATTAGTACAATATATGACATGAGAAGAAGGCACGGTTGGGATTATGCGTTGTTGAGAAAATGCCACAGCTAACCAACAATTCGTACCAAAGCGGCATGCTACCGATTTTAAACCAAACAGGAAAGAGCAGACTTTGTCTCAGGAGACATCGTAGTCGATAAACTTCCTCGAGCTTTTGAATCATAGGCTGGAGGCAGTTAAAGAACCACAGATGAAATGTATGTATATATTTACATGCAGTCACGTGAAAAAGTAAGTACACCCCATGTAAAGTTTTGACTTTTTCAACATATTTCAACATACAGCTGTTTGATCTTCATTTCAACAATATTGATAGATAAAGGTGATATAATATGACAAATATTGTCGTGAAAATCATCCACAGACACGACTTGTACCTTGGGTAGGTTTAATATCATTTAGATCTGTGGTAACATCCTGTAAAATACATTCATGCAATAGACATCAGAATCGGAGTATTACATGGGAAATGACTGATATCAATAGGCAAAGCAAGCAAGTCCAGCATATAGGTGCGTACATACCATTCAGACTACAGGACTATATGTCACAGTAAGTGTCGCTGGAGTGTCCTTGCGTCGCGGTTGTCCCGGGTCTTATAGACGCCCCTTTATTGGGATAAGCTAGCACTCCCGGGTTCACCTTCAGTATAATTTCACTACATTCTCCCTGCCGTTAAAACGATACTGCCGCTAGGCAGGTCGCAAGCATGCGTCAGCAATAATCGATTGGGGTACGTCATTCCACGTCAGTCGGTCCACCCGTAGCGGTCGGGGTGGCGAACTACCCTGCCAGTTTGTGTCCGGAGACTACCGGGTACGGCGTCCCCAAGCCCGGAGTCCCCCGTGTCGGAATAGCTGCCGGAGGTGGGTGTCGGAGGGGGCACCCCAGAGCCATCAGGCAAGGGAGTAGGCGACGATGGAAGTGACGGAAGTAGTTCCATAGAGGAAGCTTCGGTAGAGTCCATAGACTCGTAGATCGGTTCGTCGATATCCCTGTCGTCGACCCCACAAGGGGCGAGATGGCGTACAGAGACAGTAGACTCGCGTCCGTCTGCCATTATCACACGAGCATGCTCGGGATTAGCCTGGAGTACCCGCACCTTATCAACAAAGGGGTCGTACTTGCTAGCGCGAACCGCTCGTTTGAGATAGGCCGGCCCCGGCTCAGCGAGCCAGCTGGGTAAAGATTGGATACTACCCAAGCTTCTAGGCTGGTGGAACAGTCTTTCGTGAGGAGTCTGGTTGGTGGCTGTACATAGGAGAGCCCGGATCGAGTTTAGAGCCGCAGGTAGCGACCACGCCCATTTATCGAGGCCCCGGCCGAGGGTCCTGAGGCTTAGCATGACGGCCCTCCATATAATCCCATTAAAGCGTTCGATCTGCCCATTCGCCTGGGGCCGGTGCGGGGTGGTGTAGCTCGAAGCGACATTATTTGGAGCAAGTAGCCCCTCACCTCCTGAGACAGGAACACCGCACCCCGATCGGTATGCACGTAGGCCGGATACCCAAACATAGAAAACTAATTTTGCAGGCACCGTATAACCGTGGCAGCCGACATATCCCCGCATGTATAAGCAAAGGGAAATCGCGAATACTCATCAACGATAGTGAGCAGCTAACGAGAGTTACTCGACACCGGCAGCGGCCCTTTGAAATCCATCGCCAATCTCTCCGAAGGTCTAGTAGCCCTAACCAGCGTCCCCATAGGAGGGTTGTAAAAACGCGGTTTGAGCTCCGCACAAATAGTGCAATCACGGCAGATCCGGCGGATGTTCTCAATCGAGTACGGCAGATTACCACTGCGCACAAAATGCGCGAAACGCGCCACCCCGGGATGACACATAGTGCCGTGCAAAGCGCGCAGTCCCTCCAAAGTTACAACCCCCGCGCAAGTGGCCGGCCTCGATAAGGCGTCGGCGACCAGGTTATCCTTCCCCGGGCGGTATTTGATGGTGTAGCAGAAGTCGGCGAGTTCGATACGCCAGTGAGTGATTTTCTCATTTTTAATGCGTTGAGCATGTAAGGTGTCGTACATGAATGCAACGCTTTGTTGGTCCGTGATGATTTGGAAACATCACCTGAGCAAGTACGGCCACCATCGCCGAATTGATTCGACGATTGCGTACGCTTCCTTTTCGACAGACAAATGCCTCCGCTCAGCGGAGGTGAGAGTCCGCAAAAAGAAAGCCACAGAGCGCCCCCCTTGGGAGAGAGTCGCCGCTATTGCATGATCCGAGGCATCACTTTCCAAGACGAAAGATGCACTCTCGTCAATTGTCACTACAGCGGCACCAGCGATGTCGGCCTTAAGGCCCCTGAAGGCCGCCAAGGCGGCCGGGCCCATGGGGAACGTGTCGCAGGCCACAAGGGGGCGGAGCTTTGTGGAGAAATTTTGCACCCACTTTTAATAGTGGGCGAACAGCCCAAGAGTGCGTTTCAGCGAAGCCCGATCGCGAGGCGGAGCCATATCGAGCAAAGGTCGCAGACACTCCTTATCCGGAGAGACAGAGCCATGGGTCACGGTGTACCCCAAAAGATCTACCATGCGTAGAGAGTAACGACACTTAGCCTCATTCATGGTTAGGCGATATTTCTGCGCGACCTCGAGGAAGCGCTTCAGATTAGCATCGTGATGCCCCTGGTCATACCCACAAACCGTAAGATTGTCCAGATAGACAAAGACATCGGTCAAGTTCTCCTTCGTAACGAGGTCATCCATAGCCCTCTGAAAACATGAGACCCCGTTTGTTACCCCAAAAGGGAGTCGAGTGAACTGGTACAACCGTTGACCCAATTCAAAGGCTGTATAGACGCGATCATCCCTAGAGATGGGGACCTGATGATACGCACTACGCAGATCGAGAGTGCTGTAAACGGAGTACAGGGCCACCTGGCGTACCAGTGCATCCATCCCCGGTAAGGGGTAGGCATCCAGCTGTGTAAAACGATTAATCGTCTGTGAGTAGTCGATTACCATGCGCCGGCGATGGGCCTCACTTCGCACCACTAAGACTTGGGCCCGCCACGGCGACCGACTGGGTTCTATAATACCGTCCTTTAAGAGCTGGGCCATTTCTTCCGCAATGAATTGTGCATCTGCGCGAGAGTAGCGCCGCGATTTTACGGTTACAGGGGTACAATCAGTGGTCAGGTTGGGGAACAGCGAGAGAGGCTCCACGTCCATCTTAGCGAGTGCGCACACAGCAAGCATGTCCGGCCCACCGAAGTCCATTTCCAAACGTCCATGTCGCTTAAGGAAATCGTGTCCTAACAGAACGTCGGCACATAACGCAGGTAATACCATGAGATACACGTCTGGGAACATGCGTCCCTTTATCACAAGTTTCAATCGACATGCCCCTTTTGTGCTCAGCCGAAGTCCTTGGGAGGCCATGAAGATCCGTCGTGTAGTCCCGAGAACCGGCCACCCATGTTGATGCACTAGTCGTTGATCGATAAAACTATCCGTAGACCCTGTGTCGATTAAGGCTTGCGCAAAAACGCCCTCGACCTTGAGCGGAATGATGGCCTGGGCAAGGCCGGAAGATCCGGCAGGTATTGTGCCGTCCGGGCGAGGATATCGCGCCTCGCGAGTGGATCCCACACCGGCTGCAGTTTTCCGGTCGTTCGGGCAGCCCGTGGAGGACCCCCGTAACAAGGGCATAGTTGGCCGCGCTGGAGCAGGAGCATGTAAATCGTAAAAGCCACTGTCAGAGGACGTTCCCACGCCGGCTGCAGTTTGCCGGTCGTTCGGGCAGCCCGTGGAGGACCCTCGTGACAAGCGCATAGTTGGCCGCGCTGGAGCAGGAGCATGTAAATCGTAAAAGCCACTGTCAGAGGACGTTCCCACACCGGCTGCAGTTTGCCGGTCGTTCGGGCAGCCCGTGGAGGACCCTCGTGACAAGCGCATAGTTGGCCGTGCTGGAGCAAGTGCGTGTAATTCGTAAGAGCCGCCGTCAGAGGGCGCTCGAGTCACGCGTAGAGGATCACTGCCATCCACCGTTTCATGAGCTGGTGCGATAGCGTGTAATTCGTAAAAGCCGCCGTCAGATGGCGCTCGAGGCCCGTGCAGCGTTCGCTGTGAATCCAGAGGAGTTTTCAAAGCAGTACCTCGTTGCTTGTTTGAGGTGGGCGTCCGGACGCCAGCCAAGGCCGATCGCTCTGTGGCCAGTCGTGGTCGCGCCAGTTGTTTAGGCAGCCCGATGTCCCCAACCAAGGTCGAGCGTACAGCCAGGGGCCCACGAGGAGGGGATATGCTCATCAAGGCTGGGCGGGGCGCTCCGCTCGGTGTGCAGTCCGTTGGCTCAGCGATAAGCCCATTCAAGGCCGCGCGGGCTCGCGTACCTCACGCGGACTTCTTGCAGACCTTCGCGAAATGGCCCTTGGTGGAGCACAGATGGCATATTGCCTCCCGAGCCAGGCATTCTAATCTGGGGTGCTGCCGATTGCCACAAAAATAACACTTCGCGTACCGTTCAGGCTGTGGCCGGGCAGCGGTAGCAGCTGTCAGGCCGGAAGCCGAGTCCGCTTCAGGAGCAGCCAGAGACTCGGCCGTGGTCGAGTCCTCCCCCATATCCTCGGCGGTAACCCTCTCCGGTCGCGCGAGTTGAGAAGTCCCCGCCATGACTCGTGGGTGGTCATAAGCGGTAGATTGTTCACGGGCATCTGTAAAGACGTGAGCCAACCGTAGTGCCTCCGTGAATGTCAGCTCCGCGGTCTCCAAGAGTCGGAGCCTTAAGGCTCCAGAGCTGATCCCAGAGACAAAAGAATCTCGGAGAAGGTCATCCTGAACTTGCTCGTGTGTCCGTACCTCCTGAGCGCTGTCCGCAAGGAGGTGTCGCAGCTCCTGTGCGTAGCGATCGATTGATTCCGATGGTTGTTGTCGCCGCTGAGAGAGCTGATGCCGGCCGTACACGGTGCTCCGTTTCTTTATGTATATTCGCTTTAGCTCGGCCAGAGCAGTGGCGTACGTCGCAAATCGAGCAATGCACCGGTAGACGCGGTGATGGACTTTCGACTGTAACACGGACAGCTTCACCGCGGCGGTGGGCTCGGTTTCATGCGCTGCGAAATAATTCTCCAGCATTTTGAGCCAGTGGGTGAACTCCGACCCCGACTCCTCGGCTTGTGCGTCGGCATCGAGGATCGGTACCATGATCATCTTGTGTCCAGCCATTTCGTAGATTTAAATGATATTAAATGTCGTGAAAATCATCCACAGACACGACTTGTACCTTGGGTAGGTTTAATATCATTTAGATCTGTGGTAACATCCTGTAAAATACATTCATCCAATAGACATCAGAATCGGAGTATTACATGGGAAATGACCGATATCAATAGGCAAAGCAAGCAAGTCCAGCATATAGGTGCGTACATACCATTCAGACTACAGGACTATATGTCACAGTAAGTGTCGCTGGAGTGTCCTTGCGTCGCGGTTGTCCCGGGTCTTTCGACGCCCCTTTAGTGGGATAAGCGAGCACTCCCGGGTTCACCTTCAGTATAATTTCACTACAAATATCATGAAACATTTACATTTTGTAGTCCATTGTATAATTTAAATAAACATAAATGCAAATTTCGCACGTGGAAAAACTAAGTACACCCCTACATTTATCACTACTTCAAATACCTAAAATTAGAATCAGGTGCACCAGCTCAGGTGCAAATGATTAGAACATCGTTAGAGAGGATCTTGGCGGAACCTGTCTTATTTAAACCTCAGACATTTAGTTTGGTTTGCTCTTTGTTGTTGAAGTGTGTGGCGTCACCATGCCTAGATCAAAAGAGCTCTCTGAGGCCTTCCAAAAGAATGTTATAGATGCCTACGAGTCTGGGAAGGGATTTAAAAAGATCTCCAAACAATTTGAAATCAATCGTTCGACTGTCTGGAAGATCATCTACAAGTGGAGAAGATTCCAAACAACTGCCAACTTGTCCAGGCCAGGCCGCCCCAGCTGGTTCAGCCCGAGAGCAGACCGCAAGATGCTGAAAGAAGTCTCTAAGAACCCCAGAATGTCATCACGGGACCGACAGGTAGCTCTTGCCACTGTTGATGTCAAAGTGCACGAGTCTACCATTAGAAAGAGGCTGCACAAATTTGATCTACATGGGAGGTGTGCCAGGAGGAAACCTTTGCTCTCCAGAAAGAACATCAGGGCAAGCCTAAAGTTTGCCAATGAACACCTAGGCAAAGACCAGCACTTCTCGAACAATGTGCTCTGGACAGATGAGTCAAAGGTAGAGCTATTTGGCCACAGTACCAGAAGACATGTTTGGCGAAAGCCAAAGACAGCACAAGACACCACAATAACCTGATACCAACTGTAAAGCATGGTGGTGGAAATATTATGGTTTGGGGCAGATTTGCTGCATCAGGGCCTGGGCAGCTCACCATCATAGAATCCACTATGAATTCTTCATTGTACCAGAGGGTGCTTGAGGATAATGTGAGGCCATCTGTCGCAGAGTTGAAGCTCAACCGAAGGTGGACCTTGCAACATGACAATGACCCTAAACATACCAGTAAATCCACCAATGAATGGCTGAAAAGAAAGAAATGGAGGGTTCTGGAATGGCCAAGTCAAAGCCCGGATCTAAACCCCATCGAGATGTTGTGGGGGGATTTGAAATGAGCTGTGCATGCAAGAAACCCCTCAAACATCGCACAGCTGAAAGAATTCTGCATGGAGGAGTGGGCAAAAATTTCTCCCAGTCGATGTCAGAGACTGGTCGACAGTTATAAGAAACGCCTACTTGAGGTTGTTTCTGCCAAAGGGGGCAATACCACCTGTTAGAGCGAAGGGTGTACTTACTTTTTCCACATGCGAAATTTGCATTTATGTTTATTTAAATTATACAATGGACTACAAAATGTAAATGTTTCATGATATTTATTATATTATATCACCTTTATCTATCAATATTGTTGAAATGAAGATCAAATAGCTGTATGTTGAAATATGTTGAAAAAATCAAAACTTTACATGGGGTGTACTTAATTTTCATGTGACTGTACTGTCCCATGAAAACCGAACATGTAGAATTGGTAATGTAATTGTTGAAGGACTTCCAGTGTTCATTCCAAGCAATTTCTTCTCATGAGGGATGTGCAGAACACTTATTTGTAACTTTCCACAATCGGTTTTTGATGTTACAAGAGGAATTCTGAGTATATTTGAAACAGTCTTTGATAAACACCTGCTTGTCGATCATTTACAAGCACACTGATTCCATTCTTTAACAATTACAATGCCATATCTGTCAGAAAATGAGGGGCATCAAATCAGTGGACACGTTCAAACAGGGTCTTCCATTAGCCATGTTGTAAGGCTCTTTATAATGAGGAGACGAACTGTTTATGACCTCAGAAGACGTTATGAAGCCACTGGATTAACAATGAATATTCCACGAAATGGACGTCCTAATATAATGAGTCTTCGTCAAGACTGATACATCCACATGTCCCATCTACACAATCTGTTTCAAACTGCCCAGAATAAAACACACTTCCTGTGCCATCGCTATTCGCTATGTTAAGTGACAAATCCAGGTTTCTACTTCAAAAGGCATAATGGCTGTAAATACAGATTGGCTATTGTTATGCCAAACAGGCCAACGGCTCACAGACACACACACACACACACACACACACACACACACACACACACACACACACACACACACACACACACACACACACAAGAAGTACATCGCAACCTGAGGTGAGCAAGACCATTTTCTTGGCCAGCTTTGGGAAAATAATGTTGTTGTTTTTTGCAATGTGACAACACAATAAAACATGGAAAGAGTGGCCTGACCAGAGGGATTTATTGCCTGCATTTGTGTTTTGCATTTGCGAGTCTGCAATGCTCTGAGCAGAAGTTGCAATGAGCGATATGCCCCCGTCTGTGTCCGGAAAGCCCCAAATGTTGGACCTGGAAGTGTCAATGTGTCATGATGTTGGGTGGTATGGCTGAAACCTTTTGCCCCAAATTGATCTATATCCGTGACAATCTGATGGGAGATCGATACATTAATGAGACGTGTGTTGCCTAACCTTCAAGAACATGGTCCAGGCATCATCTTTATGCACTATAATGCTCCTGCTCACATAGCCATTTGAGCAAGGAAGGTTCTTGTAAATGTCAAGTTAATGTCATGACACCCTGGTCTGCCATGCTAATGTATATCATGCATACGAGATAAGGATTGTGAACTAAAATTGCTCACAAAGCTTCTAAAATAAGCTAAAAATACTTGGAAAAGTACCTGAGAGGTAGAGAGTGTGGGAGCCAGATTTATCAGGTAGACTTTCCTGAGTGAGACAGCATATCGGGTTTGGGTGGTTCTTCACAGCGAGGGAAAGTTCATATATTGGACTTGTGAATGCTTAGGGTAAGTTTAAAATCAATGATGATATCAACTGTTAATCATGTTGGGGGAGTGGGAGCTGCGGGGGCCATGAGGGTTGTTATAAATATATTGCTTTTTTGGTTCTGGGGCCACAAGATAATTTTACTAGATTTTTGCATCTATTGCTGAAAGGAGTTGTGTGTGTACAAGCCGGTGCAATGATCAGGCAAACTAGGCGGTCACCTGGAGGGGAAAATTTTTGGGGCGCCAAAAAGGAATGAAAGAACAGTTTATGAAATGACACAAGTAAATCGGCAGACTGACTACCTGTGTGTTTTTCCTTTAATAGGAACTTATATTCATGGCCATATCCGCACGCCAGATGAAACTGCCCCCCTCTCCCACTCGGGGAAGCCAGAAGTACAGCCAGAAGTCGTATGCAGCACAAGGCTGCGGGGTGGCACCATTGGCTGAGGGTGCGGCTGTGCTGCTGATGCAGTGCCCTCTGCTGGTTAGGGCAGGAACTTGGCCATGCTACTGCTCATAGCTCACCTATTCTTCGGGACGCAACCAATTATAAGCCATGCTGATGCTTGCTTCAAGGCTTTACTCATGCCCTCGCTGAAGTGTAAAAGTTTCTTTATTATTTAGTTGCTTGTGATTAAGTTTTGATGGTGCATTTGATAATCACTCTTCAGATTAGATAATCACCCTTCTGCGATGGGTGACTAACTTTGCAAGGTTGATCATCACACACGATCGGTGATTCTACACGGTCTAACTCTTCTTTCTTTTTTTATGTTGGAGGCTCCAGGCACGGACTATGTAGCCCTCATCAAGGCCAGGCCTTAAATAGAAGAGAAGAAAAGTGTATGATGAAAAATGTATGATGTTTGTTTGTGAGAAAGAGATTGAAGCTCGCCCGGTAGCTGTAGTTTGAGTGAGACAGAAAGGAAATTCAGCAATCCTGACATGGAGCATGTAAGATGGTTCCGGGCACCACTTTAACGCTCCTAAGTCCGAACGGTAGTGCCACTCTCAACGGTTGCTGCCTTCAACCTACTACCTAAAGAACCCGTCCAACCGGATGAGTGTTTTTTTGGAGACACCATCTCCTTCCTGGATGGCCGTTGGCTCCCAGAGGGAGCTCATCCGCCCTTTGAGAGGTATTGTTTTTAGTCCTGCAGGGTGTCACAGTCACCCTCCCCACTGGCGAGCCAGTGAGGGTAGCCAGATTAGTCGCCGACTGCCCGATCATGCGTCAGGTAGCACTGGGTTACATGTTACCAGTGGCAGTCAAGAGACTGACCTTACCTGAGAACTGACCTCTTAAACACCTTTCGTAAATTCGGCCCTAAGTGTTTGGTCGCTGCACGAACACTCCATCCATATGTACATATGAGATCCAAACGAAGCAGTAGCAAACAAATAATCCGATCTGTTCTGAAAACAATCTCTATTATAAGAGAGATGTTTGTCGGTCTGTGTGTAAATCACTCTATAGTGCCTAATCCTTTATAGCTATGTGAAAGGTAATATTATATGATCCCTGACCCCATTCCTTAGTGGGTGTAGGGGTGTGTTGTAGGCCCCCACAAAAATAGATAAAAACAAAAAACAAAATTTGATTTCTTAAAAATGCCCACAGGATTAGAAAAGCAATGGCCAATGCCAGGAACCCTGGATTAGAAGAAGTA
Source organism: Myxine glutinosa (assembly GCF_964187855.1). Lineage (NCBI taxonomy): Eukaryota > Metazoa > Chordata > Myxini > Myxiniformes > Myxinidae > Myxine > Myxine glutinosa. The sequence goes on along the minus strand of NC_136272.1, from coordinate 49,131,629 downwards.
CCCAAAGCAGAACAAATGGCATGTGAAGCCTGCCTGGCATTTGGAAAGTTCTGAGTGGGTTCAGAAGGATTAACATCATGATAATACTGTGCTACAATTTTGATAAATTAAAAACATCATTTTAATCCATTGCTCAAAAACAGCAGGGGAGGGCTTCGTCAGGTATGCCGCCCCTCCCCAACCCCCATACCCACCCCTCTTCCCAACCCCCATACTCCAACCCCCTCCCCGTCCGGTCACTGAAAGGGAGAGAGGGCTCAAGCATGACTTCCCCACCTCCACTTTCATTTTCACCAGGGAAGAACACACTGACTTGGTGTGTTTTATGAATTTAACCTTTACAGGTAAATGGCTCATGTCTGCAAGAACATTGCGAACTTAAAAATGGATCTCAGAAATCCACTTTATCATTCAAATGTTTTATTTATTATATCTCTTTTTGGTTGAAGCGAGAGTGGCTTGGTGATTGAGTGGGTAAACCCTTTGTCTGTTGCTTTTCTGGTGTGGATTCAACTCCCATGGCTGTTCACCAGAATTTTGCAATTCCGAATGGCAATTGTCCAGGATTGCTTTTTAAGAGTAGAAATATTACGAGCTACACTCTAATGCCCTGTAAAGAGTATGGATCTCCACCACCATGTTTGAAATGTCAGGTGAGGTTTCTAAGCCAACATAACTTTGTGATTATACATTTCTCCAGTGTTTTGCCGAGTAACTCACCTATGAAATGCGAAGTTTACATTCAAACTCCATTGTTTTATCATCCATATATTTATTCTCTACATCAGTCATTTTTGATATCCCTTCACTTGTCTCAGATTTTGGAAGTTTCATTGGTGTTGTTGATATGTGCCATGCCCTTTTTGAATATTTAATTGGATGATTGCTGTCCATAAAATAACTTTATGTGTGGCACACTTTAAAATAACTTTAAGTGTGGCACACTTCAAAATAACTAAGTGTGGCACACTTTTCGATGAAAAGTTCAGAGGTTTATCGGGTTTACCTATCGAGGTAAATTCCATTGGTTTGGTTTGGTGTGGTGTGGTTCCACACACCAACCTTCTAGTTTTGATACGCCAAATGCCAAAATGAACAAAAAGCATCTTAAAAATGTAAAGTCCGTTTGTATTTAGATGTCTTCTTCTTCTTATTCCAAATGCTCAAAATAACGAAAACAGTGAAAAAAAATACAAAATGAAAATTGATGATTTTATGCAGTCTTGACATTTGACCTTTTGATCAAAAAAACAACAAATCGACTCCGACGTTTTGATTAGTGAACAAATTCAGTGACCTGATATGCAAATCCTTTAAATTTCAGGTCAATCGGGTGAAAATTGGTGATTTTACGCATCCGTAACGTTGTCCTTTTGATGTATAAAATAAACAATCTACTCCTAACTTTTGATTGTTGAACCAATTCAGTGAACCAATATGCAAATTCTTAAAATTTCAATTCAATCGGATGAAAATTGACAATTTTATGTGACGCTGACCTTTAACCATTCAACAAAATTATTAATTTGTCTTCTCCATGTTATATAATGAAGCTTTGTTGAAAATTTGATGAGAAAGTTCAAATGGTAAATTAAAATTTCAGATGAATCGGATGAAAATTGATGATTTTATGACGCTGACCTTTGATCTTTTGACCTTTCGACAAAATTATTTATTTTCTTTTCTACATATATTATCATAATAAAGTTTTGTTAAAAATTTGATGACAAAACTCAGATGGTAAATTTAAATTTTATGTCAATTGGATGAAAATTGATGATTTTATGTGACACTGACCTTTAACTTTTTGATTTTTTGACAAAATTTTTAATTTGTCTTTTTGATATTTGATATTCTCATAAAATTTGATATTCTCATAATAACGCTTTGTTGAAAATTTGATGACAAAACTCAAATGGTAAGTTTATATGTCAAGTCAATTTGAGGAAAATTGATGATTTCGTGATGCTGACCTTTGACCTTTGACCTTTTGACAAAGTTATTAATTTGCCTTCTCCATATATTATCATAATCAAGCTTTGTTGAAAATTTGATGACAATAACTCAAATGGTAGAAAAGTTATGGCCTGGGCAGATACACACACACACACACACACACACACACACACACACACACACACACCCTCGTCTCCTGCTGTGCATAGCTGGGATGGGCTAATAAAATGCTTTTCTGAGAAACTTCTGTCATTAAAACAGACGAACACCTTTACTAATTACAACCTAACAGCATATGGATCCTTTTGGGACATTGTCGCCTGTTGTTGAGTGACTTTGGCATCAAAGAAACATGGACAAAACGCACAAACTTTGCAGTAAAGTTGCTGATGTTTCATTTCATCATTTTATTTGTTCTATCGGGTTGGTTGTTGTCTCATCTCACTTAACATGTTAGATTACAACTAGTGCATGAAACACGATCTGTGCCATTTGAATTAGTGAGCAAGCCTTTGGGGGTCGCACACCAGATACAGAATCGCGATCAGGAATCGGTCACATTTCACTGTGACAAATGTGCAGCAGGTGTTTGTGCATTTGGTAAAACCAAGAACTTGAACTCTCCTCTCATTGTGCCAGACATGAAGGTGTTAATTGTGCCAACAAGATCGCTTAAGCATTCCATTCCTTGGGGTCCGATCCACGTGGATTCTGATTTAAATTGCTTTACGTTTCAGGTGTAGAGTTCAGAAATATCACATCTAAGCTGTCGTCGTTGCCCTGAAAGTTGTCGGTAAGGGGAAAATGTGGGGAATAGTCATGATCTCTGCCGCCAAAGGTGGACCGAGATGATGTTTTTTTTCACTCCTGTGGGTTTGTCTGCCTGTTAGCAGGATATCTCAAAAAGTTATGGACGGATTCGAACGAACCTTGGTGGACATGTTGGGTGTGTGACGATGACAAATCAATTTGATATTTGGTAAAGGTCTGAATACGGATAAAGAGTAGAGTAATCTTTCACAAAGAGCAGGCCAGTTAAGCTAGGGCACCGGGCTTGGGATCCGAAGGTCCTGAGTTTGAATCCCATTCAGTTGTTGAATTAATACCAGGTGGGGTTGACTCAGCCTGTCATCCTTCCGAGGTCGGCAAAATGAGTACCAGGATACTGGGTCCTCTCTCGAGGAGGTTGGTGGCAGGATTTGCACTCCGGTCGCTGTAAAAACACCTCATTCCGTAGCACACAGTGGTGTGTGCCGGGATGGTGCTGAGGAGTCGTCCAAGGATGCAGCGATCTGATCCAGCGTACGCTCATATATATATATATATATAGATATATATATATATATATATACATATGAGTTAATGCCAGGACCTAACCACATTTTAAAATCCTGCCGAAGCTGTTCGGAAAGGCCGAAGAAGGCTGTGCCCCTGCACATTCGCCATGCTTCAGTCATGATTGAGCAATTACAGAGGCAACTAGTGGGTTAACTTCATAAATGAATGATTTTTTTATTATTATTTTTTTGTATACAAGATCGAGGCTCGTGAAAGAGCTAACATTAATCACACAAAAAGACAAACCGACACACAAAACACAAAAAACAAGGGGAGCGGCAGACAAGATGGGGAGAGAGGGGGAAGGACACAAAAGAGAGGGGGAAGAGGGGGAAGGACACAAACACAACATTTGAGAGCAGGGACATCGGGAGGACTTGGGGGGAGGTGGGAGAGGAATAAAACATATGAACACTGCAAGGACTCTGGGGTGAATTACCGGGGGTAGAAAAGATCAGGTTTTCGATGGGGGAAGATAAGAGATGGTGGTGAATAGCTGTTTTAAAGACCTGGAGGGAGGAGTGGGATTGAAGGGAGTGGGGGAGTTTGTTCCAGAGGCGGGAGAAAAGGGGAATGAAAGAGTGAAGGTGAGCAGAGAGCCTAGACTTTGGCAGTTTAACCCTAAGAGGGTTGCAGGCAGATCTTGTGCGACCTGAAGGAATATTGGGGGGACAGAGCACAGAGAGAGCTGGGGGAGCAAGGCCGGAGAGGAGTCGGTAGAAGACAGAAAGACCACCAACCGGCCTGCGGTGAGTGAGTGAAAGGCCCTCGGTGTTGACTACATCGCAGGAGATTCCAATGATTCTGAAAGCTTTGGCCTCAACAGCGTGAAGCCGAGCAAGGTGTGAGGCAGGAGCACCACCCCAGAGGGGGGAACAGTATTCCATTGAGCTGCGGATGAAAGCCTTGTATGTGGTGAGGAGCTCAGGTGTGCCAAGGAAGGACTTCGCACGACGGAGGATGCCCATTCGGCGACTGGCTTTGGAGGCCAGCTTGGAAATGTGGTTTTCCCAAGAAAGATCATGGCAGATAGTGAGACCCAAAAGCTTGAGCGACAGAACTTCTTGGAGAGGATTGTTGAGAAAGTAGATGGGAGGGTTGTCCAGTCGGTCCTTTCGGAGAGACATTGTAAGAGTGTGAGATTTGTCAGGATTGAAAGACATGTTCCACTTGTTTGACCAGTCTGCGATTTTGTCCAGGTCTGCAGAGAGTGAGGAGGCTGCAGACTGCCGATCTGAGGGATGAGGAATGGAGCGACAGAGAGTAGAGTCGTCAGCAAAGAGATAGAGAGGATTTTCAAGAGAGTCAGAGAGATCATTGATGAAGACCAGAAAAAGCACAGGGTCCAGAACACTATCTTGGGGAACTCCAGCCTGAACAGGAAGAGGAGATGAGAGAAACCCATTCAGGGCCACACGTTGACTACGACCAGAGAGGAAGTCCGCCAGCCATGCGTGGAGATTTCCATGGATACCAAAGGAGGAGAGTTTGGTGAGCAGAGCAGGGTGCCAGACCGTATCGAAGGCACGTGAAATGTCAAGGGAGACAGCTCTAATTTCCTGTTTGGCGTTGAGGACCTCCATCCATTGTTGAGAAAGCAGAAGCAGCATGTCCAGAGTAGAGTGACCAGGTCTGAAACCAAATTGATGATCAGAGATCAAGCCATTGGAGAAGAGGAAAGATTTAATATCTGAAGCAATGATGGATTCCATGACTTTGCTGATAATTGGGAGAAGGCTGATTGGTCTGTAGTTGCTGGGATCTGTTTTTGCACCTTTTTTGTGCAAACCGGTGATGTTGGCTGATTTCCAAGCAGATGGCAGATGACCTTGAGCAAAAGAGAGGGTGAAGAGAACAGAAAGAGGGAGTGAAAGAGCAGAAGAACATGATTTTAGGACCCGTGGGCTGATGCCGTCAGGACCAGTTGCAGAATCAGAGTCGAGGGTTGACAGAAACTTTTCCACCTTGTCAAGAGGAAAGGACACAGAGTCCAGGAGCAGCTGGGTACGACTGGGTACGGTGGGTACAGAGAGGGATGGGTTTGGGACACAAGATTTAGAGGCAAACACAGAGTTGAGGCATTCAGCTTTTTCACGTGCGGAGTCAGCCGTTAAGCCGTTTGAGGTGAGGGAGGGGATGGAGGGGGAACAAACACCAGAAACAGATTTGACCAGATGCCACCAGGATTTGGAAGAGGGAGACAGATAAGAGAGTTTGGTCTTGAGAATGGTGAGATATTGTTTCCTGGCTCTCCTGAGGGTGGACACACACTTGTTTCGGGCTTTGTGAAAGGAAATGAGATTTCCTTCCGTTAAATTTGCTTTCCAGGAGACGAAAGCAAGTTGTTTCAGGGAAACAGCCTCACCACAAGATTCCGTGTACCATGGACGGGAGGAAGGGTATGACAACTGAAGACGAGATGGTATAAATCTGTGCATGAGAGAGAGCAATTTACTTTGAAAGAATTCCCAGGATGAGTTGATGTCAGAGGCGGTAGAGATGGGAGACCAGTCCAGATGATTGATGGCTGCTTGAAGACCGTGCCAGTTGGCCTGAGTGAAATGCCAGACTCGTCGACGCTGAGGAGGCTCTCTGAGAATGGTCAGAGAGATGTCCACTTTGACAAGCACATGATCAGATGAGCCGATTGGAGCAGAAGAAGAGCAGCAGACATTTTCAGGGAAGTTTGTCATAACCAAATCCAGAAGAGAAGATGCTCCGTTGACTGAGATCCGGGTCGGGAAATTGACAGATTGTGTCAGTCCAGGTGAGTCGCAGAAGTCCTTTGCTGAAGAGCCATGGCTGGTGAGAGAGGTACCCACCCCCAGCCAACTGGCATGGTGACAATTGAAATCACCACATATGAGGAAGAGAGAGTTGGGATGGGTAGATAGAAGTTGGTCCATATTATCAGACAGTGAGATGTAGATGGAGTCATCGCTGTTTGGTGGACGGTACAACACACATATGAACAAAAGGTGGGAGCGAAGGGGAAGCCGTAGCCAAAGGTATTCCTGGGGGTGAGGTGGCGAGAGGGCAGTGGAGGGCGAGTGAGGAAGAGAGTTTTTTTTATAAAGATAGCAACCCCACCTCCAGGACGAGGCTCAGGTCTATCATACCGGAGGAGGGAGTAACCTGGGAGAGATACCAAGGCATCAGAGACATCATGAAGGAGGAAAGTTTCTGTTAAGCAGATCACATCTGGTTTGTCAGAAGCAACCTGTATGGAGAGGTCAGTCAAGTTTGAGCGAAGGCCCCGGATGTTTGAGGTCCATACCGTTAATGAAGAGGAAGGGGGAGCATCGGGTCCAGAACAGGGGGGGGGAGGGGTAGGGTAAGATGTGGAAGAGGAGGAAGAGGTAGGGAGAGCTGTTGAAGGTGTGTCAGAGATTTCAGAGATTTCAGAATAGCTTGGAGAAAGGGAAGAATGGGGCGGACAAAAGGTTTGATGGAGATTGGGTGAGGCACAGTGAGGTGTTATTTGAGGAGGGGGAAGAGCGAGGCAGAAGGTTTGGGGAGATGAAGGTGAAAGTTGGAAGGGGGAAGAAGCAGGGAGGATGCTTTGAGGAGGTGGGGTGAGAGGGTAGTCTAGGAGGGGAGGTGCGAGGGAGAGTCTCGGAGGGGAGGGGTGTGGGGGGAGTTTAGGAGGGAGGGGAGGGAAGGGGCAAGGGGGGAGATTTGAAAGGGATGGGTGATGGGGAGGATTTGGAGGGGAGGGGTGAGATTGGATTTTGAAAAGTGTACGATTCATGGGAAACGAACATTTTTTGCAAAATGAGTTTGAGACCTTCGAGTCAAAAATACGTTTGAGGACACTGGAGGAGGGGTGGAGTTCTGGATAGTTTAGGGAATGTAGAAAGGAGGAACTGTAAGAGATGGTATTATATATATTTTTTGGAATGAATAGATTTGGTGAGCAAGACGAAAGCATCCTTTTGTAGGAAAAGAAGATCTGCCTTTAGAGGCCATTTTTTCCCCGCAGAGCAGGGGTTGGCATTTTTTGGGCACTGTGGTCACCTTTTTGAAGCAAATGTTTTATGGCCGGATGCCCTTCCTCCCGCCAACCCTGTTGGTCGCCTCTTGCGACACACAGAGAATTATCAGTGAACTGGTACTCAATTTGCCAACCTGAGGATGATGACCCCATCTTCACATGATGATGACGTAACAGCCATCTTCACAAAACGTGCAACATTCAATTATTTCGAGTTACGAAGTTATTTGTTTTCCTTCTGATTGTGATGGTGGCAGCGATTGCCAATAAAGGTGGAATTTCTTTTAAGGTTCTGCCTAATCCGTTATCCTGGCATAAGTTATAAACATCCTATAATTGCACAGCAAATACAAGAATATCCACAGCAAATACAACATCCTATATTTGCACAGCAAATACAAGAATATCCACAGCAAATACAACATCCTATAATTGCACAGCAAATACAAGAACATCCACAGCAAATACAACATCCTATAATTGCACAGCAAATACAAGAATATCCACAGCAAATACAACATCCTATAATTGCACAGCAAATACAACATCCTATAATTGCACAGCAAATACAAGAACATCCACAGCAAATACAACATCCTATAATTGCACAGCAAATACAAGAATATCCACAGCAAATACAACATCCTATAATTGCACAGCAAATACAACATCCTATAATTGCACAGCAAATACAAGAACATCCACAGCAAATACAACATCCTATAATTGCACAGCAAATACAAGAATATCCACAGCAAATACAACATCCTATAATTGCACAGCAAATACAACATCCTATAATTGCACAGCAAATACAAGAATATCCACAGCAAATACAACATCCTATAATTGCACAGCAAATACAAGAATATCCACAGCAAATACAACATCCTATAATTGCACAGCAAATACAAGAATATCCACAGCAAATACAACATCCTATAATTGCACAGCAAATACAAGAATATCCACAGCAAATACAACATCCTATAATTGCACAGCAAATACAAGAACATCCACAGCAAATGCAACATCCTATAATTGCACAGCAAATACAAGAATATCCACAGCAAATACAACATCCTATAATTGCACAGCAAATACAACATCCTATAATTGCACAGCAAATACAAGAACATCCACAGCAAATACAACATCCGATAATTGCACAGCAAATACAAGAATATCCACAGCAAATACAACATCCTATAATTGCACAGCAAATACAACATCCTATAATTGCACAGCAAATACAAGAACATCCACAGCAAATACAACATCCTATAATTGCACAGCAAATACAAGAATATCCACAGCAAATACAACATCCTATAATTGCACAGCAAATACAACATCCTATAATTGCACAGCAAATACAAGAATATCCACAGCAAATACAACATCCTATAATTGCACAGCAAATACAAGAATATCCACAGCAAATGCAACATCCTATAATTGCACAGCAAATACAAGAATATCCACAGCAAATACAACATCCTATAATTGCACAGCAAATACAAGAATATCCACAGCAAATACAACATCCTATAATTGCACAGCAAATACAAGAATATCCACAGCAAATACAACATCCTATAATTGCACAGCAAATACAAGAATATCCACAGCAAATACAACATCCTATAATTGCACAGCTTCACATTACGATGACCTCCCTCCAAAAACCACATACCCCCTTATACACCACATAGCCCCATATACACCACATAGCCCCATATAAACCACATAACCCCATATACACCACATAACCCAATATACACCACATACCCCCTTATACACCACATAGCCCCATATACACCACATAGCCCCATATAAACCACATAACCCCATATACACCACATAACCCAATATACACCACATAACCCCATATACACCACATAACCCCATATACACCACATAACCCCATATACGCCACATAACCCAATATACACCACATAACCCAATATACACCACATAACCCAATATACACCACATAACCCCATATACACCACAAAAACCCATATACACCACATAACCCCATATACGCCACATAACCCCATATACACCACATAACCCCATATACACCACATAACCCCATATACACCACATAACCCAATATACACCACATAACCCCATATACACCACATAACCCCATTTCCACCACATAACCCCATATACACCACATAACCCCATATACACCACATAACCCCATATACATCACATAACCCCATATACACCAAATAACCCCATATACACCACATAACCCCATATACACCACATAACCCCATATACACCACATAACCCCATATACACCACATAACCCCATATACACCAAATAACCCCATATACACCAAATAACCCCATATACATCACATATCCCCATATAGACCACATAACCCAATATACACCACATAACCCAAAATACACCACATAACCCAATATACACCACATAACGCAATATACACCACATAACCCCATATACGCCACATAACCCCATATACGCCACATAACCCCATATACACCACATAACCCCATATACGCCACATAACCCCATATACACCACATAACCCCATATACACCACATAACCCCATATACACCACATAACCCCATATACGCCACATAACCCCATATACACCACATAACCCCATATACGCCACATAACCCCATATACACCACATAACCCCATATACACCCCATAACCCCATATACACCACATAACCCCATATACGCCACATAACCCCATATACGCCACATAACCCCATATACACCACATAACCCCATATACGCCACATAACCCCATATACACCACATAACCCCATATACACCACATAACCCCATATACGCCACATAACCCCATATACACCACATAAACCCATATACGCCACATAACCCCATATACACCACATAACCCCATATACACCACATAACCCCATATACACCACATAACCCCATATACACCACATAACCCCATATACACCACATAACCCCATATACGCCACATAACCCCATATACACCACATAACCCCATATACACCACATAACCCCATATACACCACATAAACCCATATACGCCACATAACCCCATATACACCACATAACCCCATATACGCCACATAACCCCATATACACCACATAACCCCATATACGCCACATAACCCCATATACACCACATAACCCCATATACACCACATAACCCCATATACACCACATAACCCCATATACGCCACATAACCCCATATACGCCACATAACCCCATATACACCACATAACCCCATATACGCCACATAACCCCATATACACCACATAACCCCATATACACCACATAACCCCATATACGCCACATAACCCCATATACACCACATAAACCCATATACGCCACATAACCCCATATACACCACATAACCCCATATACACCACATAACCCCATATACACCACATAACCCCATATACACCACATAACCCCATATACACCACATAACCCCATATACGCCACATAACCCCATATACACCACATAACCCCATATACACCACATAACCCCATATACACCACATAAACCCATATACGCCACATAACCCCATATACACCACATAACGCAATATACACCACATAACCCCATATACACCACATAACCCCATATACGCCACATAACCCCATATACACCACATAACCCCATATACGCCACATAACCCCATATACACCACATAACCCCATATACACCACATAACCCCATATACACCACATAAACCCATATACGCCACATAACCCCATATACGCCACATAACCCCATATACACCACATAACCCCATATACGCCACATAACCCCATATACACCACATAACCCCATATACACCACATAACCCCATATACGCCACATAACCCCATATACACCACATAAACCCATATACGCCACATAACCCCATATACACCACATAACCCCATATACACCACATAACCCCATATACACCACATAACCCCATATACACCACATAACCCCATATACACCACATAACCCCATATACACCACATAACCCCATATACGCCACATAACCCCATATACACCACATAACCCCATATACACCACATAACCCCATATACACCACATAAACCCATATACGCCACATAACCCCATATACACCACATAACCCCATATACGCCACATAACCCCATATACACCACATAACCCCATATACACCACATAACCCCATATACACCACATAAACCCATATACGCCACATAACCCCATATACACCACATAACCCCATATACGCCACATAACCCCATATACACCACATAACCCCATATACACCACATAACCCCATATACGCCACATAACCCCATATACGCCACATAACCCCATATACACCACATAACCCCATATACGCCACATAACCCCATATACACCACATAACCCCATATACGCCACATAACCCCATATACACCACATAACCCCATATACACCACATAACCCCATATACGCCACATAACCCCATATACGCCACATAACCCCATATACACCACATAACCCAATATACACCACATAACCCAATATACACCACATAACCCAATATACACCACATACCCCCTTATACACCACATAACCCAATATACACCACATACCCCCTTATACACCACATAACCCCATATACGCCACATAACCCCATATACGCCACATAACCCCATATACACCACATAACCCCATATACGCCACATAACCCCATATACACCACATAACCCCATATACGCCACATAACCCCATATACACCACATAACCCCATATACACCACATAACCCCATATACGCCACATAACCCCATATACGCCACATAACCCCATATACACCACATAACCCCATATACGCCACATAACCCCATATACACCACATAACCCCATATACACCACATAACCCCATATACACCACATAACCCCATATATGCCACATAACCCCATATACGCCACATAACCCCATATACACCACATAACCCCATATACACCACATAACCCCATATACACCACATAACCCCATATACACCACATAACCCCATATACGCCACATAACCCCATATACGCCACATAACCCCATATACACCACATAACCCCATATACGCCACATAACCCCATATACACCACATAACCCCATATACACCACATAACCCCATATACACCACATAACCCCATATACGCCACATAACCCCATCCTCCTCCCTTTTACCAGCGTTAACCTCACGACGATTTTGATCCGAGTGATTATATCATCACCGATTAGCGTTTTAGCGTTTTCATCCAAGACTCGATGCGGTTTATTAGCGGTTTCCGATGCTATTATTTTGGAGTACTCGCTCTGTCACGCAGCGAAATTACATGGATATTGCGAAGCACATTCATTTCAATAGCCAAATGAACATGAATATTTCAATAACCACCAGCTTCGATCGTGTAATGGTTCGAGCGTCCTCTCGGAGTTTGGGAGAGTCTTTTCTACTAAAAAAAAGGCAAAGGTAAAAAGTAAAATCGATACAAAATCAAGAAAACCAGAAACAAAAAATCTAAACAATTAATCAAACAAATTCAATAAAACAAAAGTCAATAAATCCAACAACAATCAAAAAATAATTAACAGATGAGAAAAACAAGCAACATTAATTAATCAATTACATTGAGAATCCAACAAACAAGAAAATATTTAAAAACAATAATCCCAAAAGAAACCTACCCACACCCCATTACAAAAGACACCCACCTTTAACTAAACAAATGGAAGGAGAAAAAAGACCCGTACTCCCCATCCCTCACCAACCAACCATTCCCAAAGCAAATAGGGAAAGGACATCCGAAACAACTTTTCAAAGGGTCATTTTTTCGTTAAATATCAGAATCTACAATATTCAGGCACAAGAAACGTCAAAACCTCTGGAAATAATACGGATAGAAAATATATATCAATCCAAAGCAAAATCAGGATGAAACAAAAGGAAACCCAACTGCCCGGACCCCTCTGGGCCGAGACCGTGAAGGACTCGCCCAGGAGTAAGGCACCTCCAGAAGTCACTGGCTCCCCTCGAGGAATTATGGAGTAACCAACCAGGTTCACGGCTTCATAGGGCTGGTAAGCATACCTTTTAGAACACCTCAGACATATCTGAGCCCACGCGGAAAGCTCTGTCGGGAACTGCAGCTGCACATAAGCACCACACATGCTCATGTAGAATATTTTTTCGTGATAATTATGACGTCATAGGTCACATGGCACATGCACCATCTTGAACCACCTTTAGAGGCCATTTTTCCCCCACAGAGCAGGGGTTGGCCTTTTTCGGGCACCATGGTTCCCTTTTTGAAGCAATGTTTTACGGCCGGATGCCCTTCCTGCCGCCAACCCTGTTAGGCACCTCTTGCGACACACAGGGAATTACCAGTGAGCTGAGGATGATGACAGGCTGTGTCAACTCCCCTGGCATTAATTCAGCGTTCGACCAGGATTCGAACCCAGGATCCTAGGATCCCAAGCCGGCACCCTAACGGCTAAGCCAACACCAGGCTCAACATGCACCATCGTGGAAAACCGAGAAAACTTTGCACCTCTATATCTCTGAAACCGCTCCATGGATATAATTGAAACGTCGCTCATTGTAAAGAACTCGGCACAGGGAATAACTGCTCTTATCGATGATGTCATTGGTGCCTTCATTATGACACCATCATTTAGTAACTACAATGCTCTGCAACAATTACATTGGAGAATGTAAATTTATGATGTCATAGGGCATGTGGTCTGGCAGCCATATTGGATCAAAGAAAAAAAAACCCTTAAAAAACAGAAGAGTTGGCTCGCACCAAGTCGACTGCGCAGGGTAAGTGTTCTATGAATACCATAGTTATTATTGTTGAACAATTTTATTTGTTTCCATATTCATTATTGGTCCTAGGTTATCCAATCAGTAATACATAATGCGACAATGTGCATGGAATCTTCGATTGTAATCATAGCACGAATTGTAATTGAACAAACTCTAAATATCACTGAGTTTGCTCAGTCAATCCAAGGCTGCCCGTTTCTTTACAAAACATCTGATGTTTAAAACACATCACATAAATGTAACGTCAGATGAGTACTTTAAATTAAGCGTCGTCACCGTGCCTCGGTGGTGTTCATTCAACATTACCTCTATATGACGTCATTGATAATAATGAAATAAAAATGTAGGTGTTATGGAATTTGCAAATCATTGTAACAAAACATACTCTGCTCCATGTTAATTTTTTTTTTTTCAACCAAAACTCAACCTTGTTGTGCTACATTTTTACCTTTTAATATTGATTCACCTCCATGGAATTTTTTTTTTTTTACCAAAACTCACCTTGTGCTACATTTTTACCTTTTAATATTGAATCTACTCCATGCATTTTTTTTTTTTAAACCAAAACTCACCTTGTGCTACATTTTTACCTTTTAATATTTAATCTGCACCATGGAAATTGTTTTCTTTTTAAAAACAAAACACCTTGTGTTACATTTTTACCTTTTAATATTTAATCTGCTCATGGAATGATTATTTTTTAAACCCAAACTCACCTTGTTGTGCTACATTTTTACCTTTTAATATTGAATCTGCACCATGGAAATTGTTTTTTTTTTAAAACAAAACTCACCTTGTGTTACATTTTTACCTTTTAATATTTAATCTGCTCCATGGAATTTTTTTTTTTACCAAAACTCACCTTGTGCTACATTTTTACCTTTTAATATTTAATCTGCACCATGGAAATTGTTTTCTTTTTAAAACAAAACTCACCTTGTGTTACATTTTTACCTTTTAATATTTAATCTGCACCATGGAAATTGTTTTCTTTTTAAAAACAAAACACCTTGTGTTACATTTTTACCTTTTAATATTTAATCTGCTCATGGAATTATTATTTTTTAAACCAAAACTCACCTTGTTGTGCTACATTTTTACCTTTTAATATTGAATCTGCACCATGGAAATTGTTTTTTTTTTAAAACAAAACTCACCTTGTGTTACATTTTTACCTTTTAATATTTAATCTGCTCCATGGAATTTTTTTTTTTACCAAAACTCACCTTGTGCTACATTTTTACCTTTTAATATTGAATCTGCACCATGGAAATTGTTTTTTTTTTTAAAACAAAACTCACCTTGTGTTACATTTTTACCTTTTAATATTTAATCTGCTCCATGGAATTTTTTTTTTTTACCAAAACTCACCTTGTGCTACATTTTTACCTTTTAATATTGAATCTGCACCATGGAAATTGTTTTTTTTTTAAAACAAAACTCACCTTGTGTTACATTTTTACCTTTTAATATTTAATCTGCTCCATGGAATTTTTTTTTTTACCAAAACTCACCTTGTGCTACATTTTTACCTTTTAATATTTAATCTGCACCATGGAAATTGTTTTCTTTTTAAAAACAAAACTCACCTTGTGTTACATTTTTACCTTTTAATATTTAATCTGCTCATGGAATTATTATTTTTTAAACCAAAACTCACCTTGTTGTGCTACATTTTTACCTTTTAATATTTAATCTGCTCCATGGAATTTTTTTTTTTACCAAAACTCACCTTGTGTTACATTTTTACCTTTTAATATTTAATCTGCTCATGGAATTATTATTTTTTAAACCAAAACTCACCTTGTTGTGCTACATTTTTACCTTTTAATATTGAATCTGCACCATGGAAATTGTTTTTTTTTTAAAACAAAACTCACCTTGTGTTACATTTTTACCTTTTAATATTTAATCTGCTCATGGAATTCTTATTTTTTAAACCAAAACTCACCTTGTTGTGCTACATTTTTACCTTTTAATATTGAATCTGCACCATGGAAATTGTTTTTTTTTTTAAAACAAAACTCACCTTGTGTTACATTTTTACCTTTTAATATTTAATCTGCTCATGGAATTCTTATTTTTTAACCAAAACTCACTTTGTTGTGCTACATTTTTACCTTTTAATATTTTATCTGCTCCATGGAAATTGTTTTTTTTTTAAACCAAAACTCACCTTGTTGTGTTACATTCTTGCATTTTTTTATATTTTTTAGCCATCTGCAGCTTCCACGCCACTGTTCCCTTTGCTCTTTTTCTGGAGATTGGAGACAACGTACAGATACTGGAAAGATCTGCAGGTTGGTGAAATGCCAAATCTCTTGTCTTATTGCACCTCCGTTACATGACAGTTTGCAATGACGTAAGCTCCTGGAGGCTTTTATAGTGCAAAGCACTTTCACAAGGCCCAAAGGCACCAGCATTGCCTTTTTGTCAGCATAAATTGCAAGTGGTACCATATAAATTATGTGGATTTAAGTTCCCAGACATATGTGGATTCAATCTACTTCCCTTTCGTCATCCATTTCCAAAAAGGCAATGAGCGAATGTCCAGTCTTTGGAGTCGTATTATAAGATGTGATGTGCTCCTGAGCATTGCATTTGAGGCATGCACATCCTGCCTGGGCTTGCACACTATCAGGGACCATTTGTATGTATATATAGCAACCCAAGGTGTGACGTCATACTTGTTTTGACTCTCCTTTTGTCTATTTCAGGCTGGTACCGGGGGTTTAGAATTGGCCATGCCTGTGCTAAGGTATAGCAATGCAATCTTTACTTCCTACACATTCATTGCCTACATCGCGTTATTGAGTGCAGACATTGTGCAGACGTTGTGCAGAATGTTCTGATGTGCATGGGTCCTCATGCCCATTTAAATGTCCCTTTCTCTGCAGGGGATTTTTCCAGTCAATTACATCCACATTAAGAAGGCACTCATTAACAACCGAGGGTAAGACAAAGGAGAAATTGAGGATTATGAGCAATTATCATTTCTCCAAATATTATAACTGTTTATCACCTCCGCCATCAGAGGTGGACAGAGGTTATGTTTTCACCCCTATCTGTTTGTCTGTTTACGAGCAAGATATCTCAAAAAGTTGTGTGTGGAATCGATTGAAATTTGGTGGACAGGTTGGATGTCTGACAAGGACTATTCGATTCGATTTTGGTGAAGATCTGAATATGGATTCGGATATGAGAATTATTTAATTTTTAAAGCGATTCTTCACCATTGGGAGATCAGGGCAAAAACGATACATAGCAGGATATCTCAAAGCGTTATGGATGGATTTGGATGTAACTTATTGGACAGGTTGTTTGTGAGACGAGGAAGAATCCATTCGATTTTGATGAAGATCTGAATATGGATTCGGATATGAAAATTATTTAATTTTTCAGCGATTCTTCACCATTGAGAGATAAGACCAAAAATAATATATCACAGGATATCTCAAACCGTTATGGACGGATTCGGATGGAACTTGGTGGAGAGATTTATTCTGTGACGAGGACCAATTGATTCGATTTTGGTAAAGATCCGGATACAATAATTAAAAAAAAAATTTAAAGTGATTCTTCGCCATTATGGGATGCGGCCAAAAACAATATATAGCACAACATTTCAAAAAGTTGTGGACGAATTATGACAAAACTTGGATGAGTGGGATAGGTGGAAAGAACAAGCTGATTCGATTTTAGTGTGTGTGACACGGACGAATGGTCTGGATGCAGATTCAGCCTATCAGGGGGATACAAAACATAAACTGTTCAGCCTGGCGGAGATATACTCTCTTCCGAGTGCCCTTCTGGTTGTACAAGTGTCATGAATTTGTGTCGAGGATTTAACTGATGCAGGATTCATTCTTCCTCAGAATTTCGGAAACTGTGACACCAATCGACGATCCAATGGCGATTGAAATAACGACGACTCTCAAAGAATGGGGTGTTCTTTGGAAAGAACTCTTTGTTGTAAGTTGTGATTACTTTTGGATTTTTTTTTTTCCTGCAGCTTTCTGTTTCAAAGTGCAATTCAAAAATTTCACTTGCTCGCGCAAGTTAAGACATACATAGAAAACGGATGATTGAATTATCCATGGTGCTCATGTTCCCAAATTGATTCCAAGCCTTGATTCCTTGCGCATATTTTACATTTTATGTTTACATTAATTGAGAGGGGTAAGTAAAAAAAACGAGATTGTTTTTTTTCCACTGCCCTTATAGGAGAAAAATAACTTCCTGTACCACTGCCCTTATAGGAATATTAATGGGTTTTTAATAGTATGTAAGCACCATACTGTCTAAAATCACCAAAGCAGCCATGTTTGATTTGTGAGAGAGAGAGAGAGAGAGAGAGAGAGAGAGAGAGCGAGAGAGAGAGAGAGAGAGAGAGCGAGAGAGAGAGAGCGAGAGAGAGAGAGATAGAGAGAGAGAGAGAGAGAGAGAGAGAGAGAGAGAGAGAGAGAGAGAGAGAGAGAGAGAGAGAGAGAGAGAGAGAGAGAGAGAGAGAAGAAGAGAGGAGAGGAGAGGAGAGGAGAGGAGAGGAGAGATAAATAAATAATACCTTAGCCCTTTATAAAAGATAATACATTCTATTAAAAGTCCATTAACCTATAGCCTCGTAATGAATCTGTGCTTGGTTTGTCTTTGCTTGTTATCTCCATATGTTTCAGAAGATGGAACGTCTTTCTCCCAGGGCTCGTGCGTTAAAAACAAAAAATCAGCATTCCGTGTCGAACGTGCATCTTTCCTCCTTTGTTCTGTACTGGATTGTCTCACATGATGTACCCATGAGAATGCTTGGGTTCTTCATCTCACTTTGACATCCAACTTCTTCCACGTAACAGCCATCTTCACAAAACGACGTGCAACATTCAATTATTTCGAGTTACGAAGTTATTTGTTTTCCTTCTGATTGGGATGGTGGCAGCGATTGCCAATAAAGGTGGGATTTCTTTTAAGGTACTGCCTAATCCGTTATCCTGGCATAAGTTATAAACATCCTATAATTGCACAGCAAATACAAGAATACATCCTGAACAAACTCGATCCATCATCGCAATTTTCATAAACATTTCAATAAACTATTGATCAGTCACGGTCTGATATTCAAGGTCATATACTGATGACAAAAGTTCCTGAACATGATTTTCAAACTTTTTAATTAAATAATTTGTTTTATTTCCTTAACTCTGTGTAAAACTGGAATTTGTACTTCCATGCCAAATACTCTTTCTCGCTCCTTGAGCACGTTCCCACATGACCACTTGCTAACACGTATGCATATGTCGATGCCCCTAAAGCTTGTATGACATTCTGGAGTTGAATATATACAGGTGATCTATAAATTACCAAATCTATAAAATTTGGTATAAAATATCCCCCCCAAAATAAAATCAAACAAATCTATAAAAAATTCAATAATAATTCAAATCTATAAAATTGATGATGGTACATATTTGAAATATACCACATTATTGATGTATCAATAAAACACCAAATTTTTTTTCCTAAAAAGTCATTTATTGCCGTTTTAATTTGTGAAAATCAAGCTTCAACACAAGCTCCTGCATTTGACAAAAAAAAAAATTCCAATCATTCGACAACATTTTCGTTCAACAATGTTTTCTGGTGGTCTCACTGTGCTATGTCTTTCTGATCTTCTCAGGTCCTTGACTGAACAGTTGTTTTTGGCTTTTGGTAACATTCTAAATCGTTTTTGGATCTAAAGTGGCATGTCTTCCCATTTCGTGCCAACACCATCTTTGAACTGCAATCTCAGTGCCAAACCTCGTACCGAGCAGCAATTCGTGCTCTTTCAGCAACAGTTAATCTCTCAGCCATCATGGATCAATCTGAAAGCAAAGAGAAAATAATATTAATGGCAATAAACAAACTTTCAAACCAAAAAAATAAAAACAATACTCCACCCGTAATAACAAGTGTTTCTATGTTTAAAATATGGACTTAATCATGGATCACCATTGTATTTCATGTGTGCTTTTTCTCACCTGTTTGTTTTGTTTTCTTTGTTACTATTTTGATAATTTTTTTCAATTTTTTTTGTCTTTTTGTTAAACATGGTAAATAAAATAAAAAAACACAGGAATAAAAAAGTTATGGATTGGACAGACATACTGAAATTCAATGGTAAATAAATAAAGAAACACGGAAGTGATTAAAAAAACAACCCATCTGTCTCATGCTGACGCGTGGCAGACAGGCTGATAAGACCGATTTCTATTCGCTGTGTCTTTGCCCTTCGACATTTTGACACAATTATTAATTATTCTTGTCCATATTCTCAATAATAAGAGTTTGCTGAAATTTGATAACAAAAGCTTTAAAAAACAAGGTTATGCTCTGGACACACACACACACACACACACACACACACACACACACACACACACACACACACACACACACACACACACACACACACACACTAAGGAAAGATTGAAATACCAGGAGTGAAGATACATCGAGGAATCTTCCAGGGAGACAGCCTTTCACCCCTCCTGTTTTACCTGGCCCTGCACCCACTGAACAACCTCCTTAATGAGCAAGGGCATGGATACACCCTGACGTCAAATAAGAGAACGCCCAAAGAGACAAAAAAGGTGACACATCTACTTTATATGCATGATTTAAAAGTCTTTGCACCAAATGACGAAAAATTGGCAGAACAACTCAAATTAGTGAAACAGTACTCTGATGACATTCAAATGAAATTTGGGATGGATAATGCGCAAGTGTCAAGTGCACATTCATACAAAGTAGACCATCAAAAACGGACAACATAAAAATGGACACAAATACAACAATACTGGATCTAGGCAATGAAACGTCACACAAATACCTCGGAGTAAAAGAGGGCCACCAAATATGTCACAAACAAATGCGTAAAACAATTACCAAAAAATACCTGCATATGATGAGGCTGATCCTGAAAACACATCTTATGCTCACAAACAAAATAAAAGTCATAAACCAACTTACAATACCAGTATTCCAGTACAGCTGTGGAATAATAAACTGGCCACAATCAGAAATCAATAAACTGGATATCAAAACCAGGAAACTCCTCACTATCCACAAAATGTTCTATAAAATCAGTGCATCCCGAGAATGTGCCCGAGAAGGAGGTAGCGGCCTGATGGAACTCAACCAAGGGCACAGAATGACAATTGTGGTTTTGGCTGAATACATAAAAAGTGCAACAGACAACTTAATCCAATTTGCAAACACAAAGACAACAAACCAGGAAAGGTATCCCTAACCCACATAACAAAAAAATTCCAAAGACGTGCAAATGCAAGATGCCATGCTTGAAACCGAAGAGCAACACATACAGCCCCAACGAATGCAAAAAAAAAAAAACTGAAAGAAAAATAAAGTAATGCATCAACAGATATACACAGACAACTGGGAGAAAGACAAAAGAGCAGGAATACATACAAAAAAACAGTTGGACAGATTGAGAGTAGACGAAAAAGGCTCTTTGGAATGTCTAAGAAGAGGTCAGCTCAACTGGGATGGAGAACGAATCATTAATAAATGCCCAAGACCAGGGAAACTACACCAATGGCTTTAAGAAAATGGTGGGCCTGAGGCATTCGGACAAATGTCGGTTCTGCAATGTAGAAACAGAAAGTACGAGCCACCTCCTATTGGGATGTAAAATAAACTCATGCAGAGGAGCTGTAGACCCAAATGCACAAAAGGGTATGTAGAGTAATCCACTGGCAAAAACTTAAATATCCAAGCCCCAGAAAACTCAGGGAAATGTGAACCAAAAGCAGTAATTGAGAGCAAGGAAGTAATGCTCACATACAACCTGGTGATCTCATCGAGCGAGAACATAGAAAACAAAGCATTGTGACTGGGCATCGTACTTGGTATGAAAAAGAAAAAAACGGCATTGCTAATCGAGGTGTCAGTTCCCAGCGATTTTGGCATAAAGACCGCAGAAATCAATAAAATGACCAAATACTAAGACATCAAAAAATGAAGTGAAAAGACCCTGGAATCTGGAGAATGCCGAAATTGTACCAGTGATAATTAGAGAAATGGGATTGATGAATAAGAACATTATAAGATTAAAAAACCCAGCCCTGGGAATATTTAAAAAACAAACTGCAATTGAAAGCTGTCCTAAAAAGAGCCCTCGGAACAAAACTTTGAGAATACCAAAAGTTCACACCTTGGTCCATGAATCGTGACTGCCCCCCACCCCTCTTTACTGGAATGGAGGTGGATACTTTGAGATCTATGAGGACTCCACTCTACCTTCTTAAACTCGCATGTGGAAATAACAACCAACAACACACACACACACACACACACACACGCACACACAGACACACACACACACGCACGCACACACACACACACACACACACACACACACACACACACACACACAAACACACACACACACACACACACACACAATTTCAAAAAACCCCATCTCCTGCGCACGGGAAGACCGGCTATTGCAGAATAAGGTTTTTAAAACCTCTTTTCACAGAGAACAAATGTCAATAGTTGCCAGGACATTTCATTTCACATTTAGCTTTTGGAGAGGTTCTCATGGAGCTTAGAAAACCATGTGCCCCCATGAAGAAACGTAAGCCAGAATTTAATCATTACTATAATTCACGGACCGGCGTGTGTTTGTCGCGCTACTCCTCCTACAGTTCTGTCCCGACTACATCCAGACTTGCTACATATGATCAGCATGACCCCATTTAGTGCATACGGTTGTTTTTTTATTTTATTATCTTTGCCGGTGGTCTTGGGGAGGGGGCGAGTGTCGCAAATTCAATATGTAAATGTGTATCGTGTAGCGCCACCTCCAGGTGAGATATGGCATTACAATTCCACACCCTTCACAGTGCCGTATTCCTGTCCCGTTTTCCAGTGTAGTGAGATGTTTTGAATCTTAGCAGTAGGCATTTTTTTCCCTTCATGCATGTAACCAGAGTCATTAAAAAATTATTTTGAAGCATTTGAGGAAGCTGTCAGTTGCCTATCCACCACCCAAAGAAAGGTACATATCAGAAGAACGTGTTGCATGCTTGGAACAGGATCCCCGTAGGATGGGTGCTCTGCTTGTTTCCATTAATCCACTGCATTCTCATTTTTCATCATGTACGATAAGTTCGCAATGTTTCAATATTAAAAAAATTATAGTTGTCTCCTAAAGTCTTCACAAGGCCAGGTTTTATTGGATGTTGTGTTTAATTGAGATTCAAATGTAATGACGCATCTCTGTTCCTCCACACACCCCTGTGGCTTCTTCCAGAACCAACGGCTTGATCTGTTCTTAAAGCTCCGCCACGCCATGGTTGAGCTGCTAGATCTTCGGCGTCAGCTCATGGCACAACACCTGTCACAAGAGCAGGTGCTCGAGATCAAGCGCCTGGCGGCTATGCGCCTCAACTGGGGAAACCAGTAAGTTTGCGATGTTCGTTTGTTTACATCGGCCTGTCAGTATTTATTTCTGTTGTTTATTATGTTGTTGTAAGTAATGTCGTAGTTGAGAAGACTTGTGATACCAATGTTGTTTGTTTAAGTCGCATTGAGTAAAGCCTGATGTTATTTATATTTTATTTGCTCATACCTCCTTTTATATATTTCTTACTATCATTTTAAATGCACTACGTTGTAGCCTTATTTTTTATTATGTGTCTGTATTTAAGCAATTTTCTATTGCAACTTGCAATGTGATAATTTTGTTTACACCAAGCTTACTTTACAAACATCAAGTGCTTTTATAACTTTCCAATAACATTCAGGGCTCCTGCGAAGGCCTGAATGGGTTGGGAAAAGTGTGTATGAGAGGAGAAGGAGAGGGGACAGGCAGGGTGAGGGGAGGGTGTGGGGCATGTAACACACACCTGGGGAAACCAATAAGATCATGTTTTCCCCCTATTTCTTAATCCTTTGCTGAATAAGTAACAAAAAGACGAGTGTATTTGAAAATACCGATAAGTCATAGCGCACGGCCTACAGTTTACAGAAGAATGTGTAGAAGAGGGCCCTTTTCCAGTATCGCTTTGTCATCGTGGATGGAATGTTGGATTGATGTGTCTGATGTCATGATGTCCTCGGATGTTTGGCCTCAATGTCAAATTTTCCAGAATGGTTCAAGCTTTGGTCATAAAGACCATTCCAGTTGATGTCTTCTTGCTTATCCCTCATGCTTCAAATGTGACACCTGCTTCCTTCGAAGCCATTACCAAGTAAATTTATCTTCTAGAGCATCTTGAATGAATGAATATGTGTATGAATGATCGTTTTAAGGCCATTTTCCCCGCTATAGCAGGGGTTAGCCTTGCGGGCCCCGTGACAATCATGGTTCCCTGTTTGAGGCAATGTTTTTATGGCCAGATGCCCTTCCTGACGCCAACCCTTGGTTACGCTCTTGCAATGCGCAGGGATACAGTGTACCTATTCTAAACCGGGGTACACACCGGGATAATTCATCCCAGCAAGGTGGTACTCAATTTGCCGACCTCGGAAGGATGACAGGCTGTCAACCCCCCTGGCGTTAATTCAGCGATCGACCGGGATTCGAACCCAGGATCCTAGGATCCCAAGCCGGCACCCTAACCGCTAAGCCAACGCCAGGCAACGCCATCTTGGTAAGGGGAAAACATGTTGCAAGATATTCTTAGCAGGAACAAGTGCGATCAGTGGCGGATTAACGCACGGGCACACTGGGCACGTGCCCAGGGCCCCCAAATTCAATGACGTCATGCAACTAATGCAACCTGAGATCAAGAGAGACCGATCGTGGTTCATAATCTTTCGAGATGAGACCGAGGCTGGGGTCTCACTTTGCCAACAAAAAATATCACCTTTTGAGTGGTGATAAACACAGCGTAAAGGGAATGCTCCATCTCGAGGAAAGAAAACATTGTCACGTGATGAATCGATCAAAAAACGTTTCCCCTGACGTTTAACTAGACAGAACGATTAGAAAATTAGGAGGTGAGGTTAATATTAGTGGAAAAACCAGGTTAAGTGGAATAATAACTACATTTAATGTATATAAATGCAACAATAATCACAATAAAAAAAAATTGTATAATTCCTAATGTTAATACATATCGATATTGTTTCGCAACTCCGCACTACAATATATTGTACGATCACAAAACATCCCCTAATTAGCAGATGGACCAACCAATGTGCATGGCAGAACATTGCGGTTTATAAAATCAGAACACCTGCACTGAGGATAAAACGATCAGTGTGGACAATCAGCTTTAAATACACATGGGACATTTATTCAAGGGTGCATCCAATCACCAGCATCCAATCTGGTGATTAGTAAAGTCGACTTTACAAGAATAATTTTACATTTGAGCAAATTGTGCATTCCAACACCTTGATAATGACAAAGAGCAAACTGAGAGGATGTGTCTCAATCAGATGAAAATTGATGATTTTCAACTTTGACCTTGAGTTGACCTTTGACCTTTTGACTTTAAAAATAGTTGACTTCCCAACTCAGTGACTCAATCTGCAAATGCTGGTCAACTTTCATGGCTATGAAATGAAAAATGACAATTTTATAAATTGTACCTCAAGATGACCTTTTGAGCTCAAAATCAATAGGCTTTTTCGTTATGGCCAAGTCTACCATTTGGTGAAGTTTCATGAATATCAGTTTAAAATTGTGACCTGCAGGCGATTGACATAAACACAGACAAACAGACCAAACTGGCAAACAGACTGAATTACGTCCAAGATTACCCAATATACAGTAGTTGAAAAATCTTCGATTTTGCAAGTCATAAAAACTTGGTAATGAACACACCAATTAAAGTGCTGGGGTGTGTTCATTACCAATCAGCTAGTCACAGTCTTGGTAGATGTGCCTAGTCCCTAGTGTATCCTTTATTAACTCAGTGTAACATTGAATGGAGTCCATGTATTTATACATTTTCATGTATTCCTATTTTTTGGGGATGATTTGTGTCTAAATACTTTTGTGCCCAGGACCCCAAAAAATGTTAATCCGCCTCTGAGTGCGATAGTGAATTCAATTGTAAGAATTGAACATCGAAATTCCTTGGCTTTACTGTCATGGAATCCATTATTGCTGCTGACAAGGTTGACTTCACATCTGGCTTGCAGACTACCCCCGGCCTGAGTCGCCAATGTAGATTCATGGAAGAGGCTGATAGGAATCTTGAACTGGATTCTGCACACATTTCAAGAATAAAATCCCGATGTATACATGGGTGGATATAACTGTCACATACAACACGCCATGGCCAACTGCACATCTGACGACTTAGCTCTTACAAGTGGCTTCTCAATTGATGATCTTCTAGTGGATATTTACGACTGCTTTGTATAACTGAGAGTTAGAGGGAAATAAAGAGGAAAAGGACACATGGGGTAAAGAATCTGCACACAAGCTGAATGAAACACAGGAAGAAGAGGAAGGGGAAACCGGGGATGAAACAGAAAAGGAACACACCAACCGACAACAAACAAAAATAGATCATGGAGAGGGGAAAATCAGAATAACCTGGAAAAAGTGAGTGCTTGGGAATGGGTCATATGGGATAGCAGTGATCATGAGTATGGATGGGAGGTCACCCGAAGTAGTTGTGGTGAGCAGCATTTGTTTATATCCAGTGGCCTGCAAAAGTTTTCTTCCCCCACCCCCCTCCCCCTCTAAACTTTTCAAATTTTGATGCCACCTGAGCTTATTCCATGATGCTTTCAAATCAAACTTGATATAATCGATGATAGAGACTACACAAATTACTCCAAAGCGAAAAAGCTAAACAATGCAGATAAAATGTGAATAAGTTAAATTTACAGAGATTTCTCAGTCAGATGATTCTCAGTTGCATAAGTAATCAAACTCTTTGCATAATGAACCCTAAATCACTTCAGGAGCAAATTATTTGTTTGAAAGGGAACAAAATAATTAGTTTTGAAAGGTTACAAAAACAAATGTTTCACCTGTATTTAATTAGTGGTTTAACTTAAAATTAAAGTTCTTCTAATTATCTAAGGAGTTTTAAGGTACATCTCTCTTGGTAAACCATCAAGGCAAACGTGGAGACCAAGCAGCTTTCCAAAGAAGTCAGACATAAAATGGTGGAGATGCTCCGTTCAGGAGAGGGTTATAAGAAGATTTCAAAATCACTCATTATCCATTTGTGTACGGTGAAATCGATCATTAAGAAGTGGAAGACGTATCATACTACACAGACTCCACCCAGATCAGGTCGCTCATCCAAACTCAGCAGCCGAGCAAGCAGGAAACTGGCTCGGCATGTCACTTTAAATCCAACAATGACTTTGAAATATTTGCAAGGCTCTATGTCTGAGATGGGGGTCAGTGTTCATCAGTCAACAATATCGTGGTCCCTTCACAAAGCTGGCCTCTTCGGACAGGTCCAAGAAAGAAGCCATTACTGAAAGAAAAAAACACATCTAAAAGGTCACATTGAGTTTGCGGAAAAACATCTTCATGATACTAAAGCTATAGGGATAAAAACACTGTACATTACCCAGTCTACACTATCCCTACTGTCAAGCATGGTGGTGGCAGCATCATGTTATGGGGCTGCTTTTCATCAGCAGGGACTGGCAAGCTTGTCAGGATAAAAGGGACAATGGACGGTGCAAAGTGCAGGAGAATCCTTGATGAAAACCTTCTTGAGGCAGCCATGAATCTGAAACTGGGTAGAAGATTCACATTTCAGCAGGACAATGATCCGGAGCACAAAGCTAAAGCCACACTGGAGTGGCTGAATAAGAATAAAATTAATGTTCTTAAGTGGCCCAGTCAGTCGTGACCTGAATCCAATTTAAGATTTATGGCGACTCTTGAAGATTGCAATCCATTGACGATCTCCATCAAACTTGGCAGAACGAGAGGAATTTTCACATGAAGAAAGGGCAAATATTTCACCATCTCACTGTGCAAAGCTGGTAGAGACCGACTACCCAAAAAGATTTGTAGCAGTTATTGCTGCAAAAGGTGCTTCCACCAAGTACTGACCTAGGAAGCGGGATTGTTTTGCTACCAGTGAATTTTGATTATTTCATGCTTTTGCCAGGTATTCCTGACATGTAACCTCCTTCAACTATAACAATGTTTAGTTTGATCTCTTCACTTATGAATTAAAATTATTTCTACATCTTAATAATAATAAGCTTGTTCTTGTGTCTGGATGCCACAATCCTTCCCACCGATTGGTTGGACAGCTGCCCCGACACTACCCACCCACACACTATTTCATTCTGATGAAAAAGCTTATGGTCACCATTTTAGTGCTCACCGCTATGTGAAATCAAAGACAGCTGAGAGCTGTCATATTCACAATCGCTATGCATTCCTATATGGTAGATGTCTTGGGCCTTGTAAAGATCAGCCTCAGCGATCGAGACAGCAGTCTGTTGACTTATGCACCGCTCAAATAACTATGTGACATTCTCTCAAGCAGAGATTTATCCCATGTCATTAGAACTTTGTCCGAGGTCATTATTTACTTTTTTAAATTTTCAATTCAAAATATTATTCGATTTTTGCAAAATGTTATCGTAAGAAAAACGTCCGGCTTTTAACAGAGGCTGAGTAACGGATGTGTTTTTCTGTGCTGAATCCCTGCCCACATGGGCATTGCAGGCAATGAGGCCTGTGATCAGGCAGCCAAACGGGCACTTTGGTCTGAGTTTGAAACCCCAATCCCTCTGGCCCTGTCAGAACTCTCGAATATAATTAGGAACAACATCAACAAAAAATAGCAATTTCTGTGGAAGACCCCCACCAAGGGGAGATGGTGCTTTTAGGTGCACCCTTTGGTCGAGTCCTCGGTCTCATTTCCTCGACTCTCCCGAGGAGACCAGGCCTTCCTCTGTACTCTATAGTCTATATTGTCACACTCGGATATCGTGCTGAGTGGTATAAGGTCCCCGAGTGGTATAAGCTCCAGACGAAACTTGTTGGACAGGTTGTGTGTGTGACAAGGAAGAATCGATTCAATTTTGGTGACTATCCGGGTCCAGCTAGTATATATTTTTAAGTGATTCCTTCACCATTGAGCGATATGGCCTGTTGTTATTGGTACAACGTACTGCGTAGTGACGTCTGGGGGCTTGGCTTCGGTGGTTGCTGGCGGCATTGCATAATGGCCATGTGTTCTGTGAGAGCTTGGTATCGTCTTTAATAAACAACTTGATTGAAGGAGAGTCCTGAACTTACTACATGGTGGCAGTGGCGGGATCGTGAAGATCAACAAGTAGTTTGACTTTTGGTCTTGTTTTTCTTGGCGGATAACCACGGCGGCACGTTCCATGTTTTTTCAACATGGCGAAGTTCCCGACAATGGACTGGTCCAGCTCGGAGCTGGTGGAGACTTTCAAATTGTTCAAGCAACGAATGAACTTGGTGCTGTCGGACGAGGGCATCGATGCTCAAGCCAGACAGGCCATCAAGATTCACATTGCTGTGGGAGATGAAGGACTGAGGCGGTTTCAATGCATCGACTCTGAGTGAGGATGATAAAAAGGATCCGGATAAATTATATAAATTATTCGAGGATCAGTTGAACATTCATGTAAACTTTCGGATTCACAGGCTGGAAATGATGAGATTCCGGCAGCAAGAAGGAGAGTCCATTGATGATTTCGTCAACCGATGCCGACAGAAGGGGAGGTTGTGCAGTGTTCAACAGAAGGGAAGGTTGTGCAATGTTTATTAAAGACGAAGCAGAACTCTCGGAACGGATTATCAAGTTGATTGTTGCGAGCACCCCACATGATGATTTTCAAAAGCATCTGCTCGACCAGGAGGTCGGGTACGACATGGACCTGGTTTTAAGTGAGGGACGCAAGTACGAAGCAATGGTAATCGGAAAGCAGGCCATCCAGAAGATGGAAGGGCCTTCATCGTCTGTGAATGCCATGACACATCGACAAAAGTGCAAAAAGTGTGGACTATCACATCCACCATGGAACTGCCCAGCATACAATGATTATTGTAAGTATTGTGGTGAACTGGGACACTGGGCCTGTTGTTGTGAAAATCCCAAAGGAAGCACGAGATATGCTGATGGACACGAGTGGAGCCGCCGTCCTGCCAGGGGTTGAAGAGGCCGTCGCGTCAGCAGAAGCAAGTTGAGAGGTATGCTTCGGGGAAGTAACAATAATGGGACCTCGGTGAATGAAGTATCGGGGTATTTTACTGAAGGCGATGATGACAGCTACGAAAGTGACACTGACGCATATGAACACACCAAGCCGTTTCACATGATCAGGGTATCCGCACTGTGTATGAAGGAGACGAGGGATGAAGTGTACACATTGTTGAACATTGTATTCCCTGACATGAAAGGTGTATACAAACTGCAGTTGAAAGTGGATACAGGTGCATTAGGGAATACAGGTGCGCGTTGTGAAGGACATGTATGGAAACAAATGGATGTCAAAACTGACTCCGCTTGGTGGGTCCAAGCTCACTGCTTACAATGGCCGTGAGATAAAGCGTCACGGAATCCTCAAGCTCTTGTGTCGATATAAAGACTCAGATTGGTTCAAGTACAGGTCTATGTGGTTGAAGTACCTGGACCTGCAGTACTTGGACTACCAGCGTGTGAACGGCTCAACATCGTCACCATGAACAGCATTGCTGGACAACGGAGGACATTGCTGAAGGCTGCACCTCCAGCATCAAGGATTCCGAAACCAATGCGCCACAAGGAACAGCCCTACAAGGTGAATTCCGTGGATGATTTGAAAAGGCTGTTCCCGGACAGGTTTGACTGCATTGGGAATTTTAAAGGAAAAGTGAGGCTTCATCTAAAGCCTGATGCAAAGGCATCGATTGACACACCAAGGAAGTGTAGTGTTCACATCAAAGGGAAGTTAAAGGAGGAACTGATGAAAATGGAAAAACAGGTATCATCAGGAAAGTGGACTATCATACGGATTGGTGCTCTTGCATCTGTAATAGTGCAAAGAAAGATGGGAGCTTAAGAGTATGTCTCGATCCGGAACGCCTGAACTCTTGGCTGAAGAGGTGTCCACATAAAATACCAACATTAGACGAGCTGAACCCAAAATTTGCTGACGCCACGATATTCTCAAAATTAGATGCCCGCCTGGGCTGGCTATTGGGCTGTGCATCTGGATGAGGAAAGCCAGGATTTGACCACATTCTGCACACCTTTTGGGCGCTGGTGCTTCAAGAGATTCCCTTTTGGGTTATGTGTCAGCCAGGATCTGTTCCAGCAAGCCATGGACCCCATACTCGAGCAAGCACCAGGCTGTATTGGTATCTCCGATGATGTGGCGGTATCAGGACGAACTGAAGAGGACCATGTTCGTAATCTTCTGAACCTGATGAAAGTAGCACGAAGAGAGGGTCTGGTTTTCAACTCTTTGAAATGTATCACCAAGACTGACCATGTCAACTTCTTCAGCTTGATCTACAGCAAACAAGGAATCTCACCTGATCCTGGGAAGATCTGCGATATCCGGAAGATGCTGTCACCGCAGGATAAGGAAGACTTGAGCCGATTCATTGGACTGATGAACTATCTGTCACCACATATTCCCCACTTTGCGGATAAGGTGGCACCCCTCCGAGATTTACTGAAGAATGGAGTGCCATTCCTGTGGCAGGAAGACCATCAGGTTGCATTTGAGCAACTGAAACAGAGTGTTGATGCAGACGCCTGTCTAACATACTATCATCATGACAAGGAGACAGTTTTGTAAGTAGACGCGTCACAGAAGGGACTGGGTGCATGCCTTTTGCAGGATGACAAGCCTGTTGCTTTTGCGTCACATACTCTGACACCCACTCAGTCTGCATATTCAAACATTGAACGATAAACTCTGGCCCTTGTTGCTGGCATACAGAAGTTACATACGTACATGTTTGGGAAATGCTTCAAGGTATACACAGACCACAAACCATTGGTCATGATCATGAGCAAACCGCTTACAAGCGCCCCTCCACGGCTTCAGCGCCTTCTTGTGAAAATCCAAGGCTACGATTTTGATCTGGAGTATAAGGCCGGCCGTGAGATGATGCTATCGGACACACTGTCGAGGCTACCGAACCCAGAGAACAATCAGGAACTGCAGTGAGACACACGTGTAAGATGGTATTGAGCTTGATGATGTGGATGATCATCATCGCTTTGACCTCATTGATTTCAGCTCAAGGAAACAGGACCAACTCAGAGAGTGTGGAAAGGCTGATAGAACCTTTCGAGCATCGCAGCAGGTTGTTCATCGAGGGTGGCCTTCTCGGATTACAGAGCTGCCTGTGGACTTACGTCCGTACTGGCCATACCGTGATGAAATTGGTATTTGTGACGGGTTATATTCAAAGGTCGACAGGTACTAATTCCAGAGCAGCTACGAAAGGATATCCTCGACCAGCTCCATGAGACGCACATGGGGATCGAAAAGACAAAACGTCTAGCACGCGAATGTGTTTACTGGCCAAGCATATATCTGGACATTGATAGAGTTGTCAGAACATGTAATGCATGTCAAGAGAACCAACCAGAACAAAGGTGTGAGGCTGTGATAGCTCATGAGATACCAGCGGTGCCATGGACAAAGGTAGCCAGTGATATGTGTGAGCTACACGGGCAGACCTACCTCTTGGTGACGGATTATTACATCAAGTACACAGTTGTGAAGTGAATGGAAAACACAACGAGCAGTGTAGTAGCCAAGGTCACATCTGAATGTTTCAGTATGTTCGGCCCACCTCTGGAGATCATATCGGACAACGGACCTCAATATGTGGGTAAGCCGTACCGTGATATGTGTTCCAAATGGAATGTAAAACACAGGACAACATTGCCGAGGTATCCATTCAGTAATGGATTGGTTGAGAGACAAGTTCAAACAGTGAAGAACATGATCAAAAAGTGTATTATAGTAAGGGAAACATATGAAAATCTGTTAACTAAATTGTTACCAAAAAATCTCTTCACCAATATGTTTGTAAAGGTGTGTAATAACATGTGTTAAAATGTTGAAGGTCAACTCCCGTGGGAAACCCAGAAAAAAAGCTGTTGAATTCGGGTACCGAAAAATTATTTTCGAGAATTTATATTTTTTTAAATCGGCCCTTAAGTAACTTATGAGGGGTCAAATAAGGGTTTTTCATGATTCTGAGTTGATTGTTAACATTTATATTTCACCACAGACACTCCTTTGTGGAAAAATAATTTCTAAATATATGACTGACATCGATAGTCAGCTGACACTTGTTCCTGCAAGCCTTCAGATGTTCTTGAGACCGATTGTCAAGACAGACGAAAGAGTTACCGTTTTGGGGCAGAATTTTATTAAGGCCTGTCGACCTCGGTCTGGAGTATTGCCACACCAAATGGGGCTTGCCATACAACTTAATCATAGATTTGGGTCAAAATGGATGCTCAACAAGTTCCACCGGCTGGGATACACTGAGTCTTACACGGAGACACAAAACTACAAATACTGCTTCCTTAATAGTAGGAGTGGAGATGATGTTCCAGATACTTCTGGCACTCTTGACACCATTGTGGAGGAAACCGATGAACAGATCAATGATGAGGTTGCGGTTGATGCTGCGCTTGAGGATCAATCAGTGATGACAGCCAAAGTGCCAGCCAGTGAAAGTGAATTGTCAAGTAATGATCAGGTGGTCTTTATGGAGGTTGGGGAAACAAACAATGCAGTCACTCAGTTTGTTGGAGACAATATAGATTTAAACATTTTCTCTATTCACGGAAACACTCCCTTTCACTCAATGGGTTGGATCGAAGTCACCTCTCCGGCACCACCTTTGCCAGATCCACAGACAACAGCAGCTTTCCCCCGGGTGAAGTTGAAGGCACTCGACAAAGCTAAGATCCTGAGAGGAACTGAAGTAAAGATTATTCCATTTACGAACAGGAAACAGATAGGAAGGAACGCGATCATGTTTCTCCCCCTCGCTGAGCTTTCCTCCTCCCTGGCTCATGATCAGCCACTCCTCACTCCAGGTGACACACTCTGGGCAGCGGGGTGGGTGATCAAAGCCAACGATCCTGAGTTCCCACACTCCAAATGGAATGGCTGGATGAAGAGAATCCATGCTAATGATGCAAAGCAGAGCACATAGATCGAGTTCCTCCCAGTTATTGAAGGAGACCCTAATGACCTCAACACCATCTTCACCACTCTGAAAGAGTGCATACGGCGCGCTGGGGTCGCTATAGTGACCTTTGATCTTCCGATTTGGCTGAAGGCTGTGAATATAATAAAGCAGGCAAATCTACCCGTCATTCCAAGGTTGGGTGGTTTTCACCTGCTGAAGTCTTATCTTGGATCAATGGGTAACATCATGGAAGATTCTGGACTACTAGATGTGATCCAGTTGATCTATCCTGGAAGTACGACAGCCAACCACATCATGGATGGAGGATGTTTTGACAAGGCAATCCGTGTTCACCTCCTCATCGATGCAGCCATCTATCAACACATCATGAAACTTGCCTTCACTGAGGAGGAGCGTGGTGACATGAAGACCTTCATGGAGAAGGTGGCTGATGGGAAGATGGGAGCCAGACACTCAGACCCAGTAGTGCCAGTGTTTGAGCAAAGGTTTGAAGAAACCTTCAAACGACTCGCAAAAGGAGGAAGAACACCTGCACTCTGGGTGGAGTACCACCACATGGTAGATGTGATCAAGGTCTTTATCAGAACCGAGCGACTTGCAGACCACAATGGGCATCTGTCCTGCATTGTTACCAAGATGCTTCACATCTTTGCCGCTGCAGGCCATCATCAGTATGCCAAGGGCGCACGGCTGTACTGTCAACTCATGAAGGAACTAGAAAATTTGCCTGCTTACAAAGACACCTTAGAACGTCTCACTGCCCACGGGAACCACGTTGTCCGTTACTCAAGTCATGAGTGGTCCGGCACATGGTGTGACATTTGCCTACCTGCAGACCCAGGACTGGATCCTTCTACAGAGCATGTCTCTGAACCCCAGTGACTATGGATGGACAATAGGTGTGCATGGGTATGAGCCAGTTCCAACACTGGACCCCACGGCTCCTGAGGAGCTATTGCAGTTCATGAGCTGTAATTGTCATGGAGATTGCAGCAACCGGCGATGCAGCTGCAAGAAGAATGGGGTCACGTGCATCTCGGCCTGTGGAGTCTGTAATGGCATTACATGCAGAAACTGCAGTCATGATGTTGTTGAGTCTGAAGAAGACATTGACAATGACTGTTGAAACTTCTGACATTGTGAATGAGAAATAACTCTTGAGTATTATATATGTATGTGAAATAAAAGCTACTTTGTGTGTAAATGAAAAAGTGAAAATATAAATGTTAACAATCAACTCAGAATCATGAAAAACCCTTATTTGACCCCTCATAAGTTACTTAAGGGCCGATTAAAAAAAAAAAAAAATTCTCGAAAATAATTTTTCGGTACCCGAATTCAACAGCTTTTTTTCTGGGTTTCCCACGGGAGTTGAACTTCAACATTTTAACACATGTTATTACACACCTTTACAAACATATTGGTGAAGAAATTTTTTGGTAACAATTTAGTTAACAAAGCTCTACCATACTATTTCCAATGTGAACTCAAAATGCCAGTGAAACAATGATTCGAAGAATTAACTTCAAGGGGTCAATAAATTTATTCTATAGCCAGATCTAATTTTCCCATCCAATAGTTTGCCTTGCCACATGTCATATTATAACACTTTAATAAACCTTCGAAAAATGTTTCCCATCTCAACAAATTTCCTTTTTACAAATAGCCATGTGTAACTTACGTATTTAACTACAATTTCCTCTCAATTTGTTTGGCCTAGCTGGCCGCAAAAGTGGCTGCCAGCATGCAGTACCGTTCTTTATCTACCAAGGAAGTGCTCGTCCACACAAGACCTCTACCAAAATGTTGTTTGTAAAAACAAATCTGGGATTTCTGATTACATGGATGCACACTCTCAGGACATTTTCAGGCTGCTGTTAACAATCCACTACGATAAATTAATTCCTTTACCCACAATCAAATAATTAGTACAAATTGAGGATATTATCCCTATCACATTCTTTTATAGATTCATTATGTTGGATCTAATATTTTCCAATAATTTTCCACTGCTGTAAGGAAGAACAATAGCTCTCATAAGTCTTAGTAATATCGTACTTAATTTGCCCAGCATCGAATAATTTATTTACTATCCTTTCTCATCTGTTAACCAGTGACTTTGTTTGAACTCCAGAACTGAAAACCCACAATAGTTCAAACCAGCAAAATTTTCTTTACTATTTTCCCATATCATCTATGCCTAAACCACATCCATACATACAGCACAATTTATATGCTGATAAAATTCAAGTTTATATATATAAAAATCCATGAGCAGAGTACTCTGGGAAGTCAGTGTAAGACCTCTCCAAAATTTGGCTAATTTTGTACTCCCACATTTTTATGAAGATCATATCCATAAATAGCTTTGATTCTCATATAAATTCGATCACAATGGAATCCCAAGATTACTTCCAATTTTTTACTATTAATGAATAGCTGCTCATAACTCAGCAAATCAAATCTTTATTCTCCATCTCCCTTGACAAAAGTGATAATTTTCATAATCAAATTATATTTCTATTTTTTTATTATTTTTTTTAATTTTTTTTATGAATTCTCTCGATATGCGATCCCATCCCCATGGAACTATCTATTTTTCAGACAAGGCACACTGTCGGTGTCAACAATCTTGTAAGATTGATACACAAAAACAAAAACAACAAACACAAACATTGATACACAAAACACACACACACGCATGCATTATGCATATTTGTTTGCGTTGGAACCATTATTTACAGATCAGGATGGGTGTCAGTTTTATTTCATTTTCATAAAATTTGTCCTTCAATTTTATAAATGCTAATACGCAAATGGACCAAAAAGTTTATTTTTAGAAAACCCCTATGATGTCACATTGAAATTACCCTTTCAGTTCCCACCATAATTTATCCAAATTTGACTACACACCCATTTGCATGTCAGTCGACCACTGACCTATCAATCATGCGGAACACTAGTCCGAAATTCCCACCTGATCATCATGTGACTCTTGTCACTTGGTTTCAAAAATTTGCAAAGCAATTGTTCCAACTTTGTAAATTTAAAATTTTGTGCCCAACATAAAAGATCCAATTTCGGCATTTGATCAATTAATTACTAATTTGCTTACAAGCAAAAGAAAAAATGAATAATTCTTGCTCCGAAAATCTTTTCAGACACAAGAATCATCGACAGTTATTCATGTTTGTCCAGTAATCTAATCTGTTGAGGCCAATCGTCATTTGGGATTTGCCGCAATGAAGGCTTAATCATTGTCTGAGGTATCGGTCAGCACTGGTATCCTTGATCTTAGTTTACCCTATGAACTTGTCTTCCTTTTGGTATACGGACATCCTCTTTTCCAATGTCCCATCCGTCCACACTTGAAACACCGGTTTCTGTCGTTGCCTGGTCTGTGCACCTGTGCACTTGTATTGCTGGGCTGCATCTCTACATCCCTGAGTTGCCACTGCAATCTCTCGTTATCTCCCGAAACACGAAAAAATTCTCTGTACCGTCCTTTTTGGGGAGACAACTGGAAATCAGATGGGACAACTGTCCCTTTCATTCCTAATTTCGAGGGCAGTTGTGCATTTGTCTCCTCCACTGTATCCTGTATCCTTTTTATTTTAAGTTCTAGATCCGTTATCCGTTCTTGCTGTTCCCGTTGTCTGGATTCACCATCCCAAAGATGGAATGCAAGCCAGTCTACCGTTAGATTCTGTCTCTTCCTGGCTTTCAATCTTTGTTCCAATCTTTCCAATCGACTTCGCTCAAATGTACCATCTCTTGGAAACTCCTCATCATGTCCCTTTGTCCACAAATACCAATTCTCGACCTGCCTTATAGCTTCGGCACCATAACGGTCGTACATATGATGTGTACAAGTACCTTTTTGTGGAATCTCTGGTTGTCCTTGTGTATTCTTGCAGGCTCCATTTCCCATTCTGCCTTTTATCAAAGTAGCGTTGGATGTGTTGTAGTTTGTTCCTCTAAAGCTTCACTCGTACCTCCAGGAAGGATCTCTCCACCTGTTCAAACGGTGATTTCCAGAGAATCTCCCTCACCTGTGGCTTTTGCACAATCCAATCTCACAGATCAGCATTTGCAGATGAGCCAGAGGGTCAGTATGAAATGGGTGAATCCTCAGGTGTCCGCTCTGTTGAAGGGGAAATCACACAATGGTAACCGCACATATATATCTATATATAAACTCACCACCTTGCTCAATTTTCCAAGGTTGTCTTCACATTGATAATATCTCACAAAGATATCAAAGCTTCTTTCTTGAGACCGCATTTTCATCAATCAAACAATCAATATATTCAATTCAATTTATTCAGTTCAATTTATTCAGTTAAATTTATTCAATTAAATTTATTCAGTTCAATTCAATTATTCAATTTCAATTAATTTATCAATATTCATCAATAAATCAAATTAATTATTTTGGATGACTCCTTGCATAAGCCCTTTCCCCAATGATGTCAGGACAGGTCCATCTATTGACTGAGATCGAAGCTCATCGGTCGTCACCTCTGGTTCATACCTCATGTCAATTGACGAATCACTGTTCTGTCCTAGGGTCATATCTGACCTATTTTTCCATTTTGCCTGGTCTTCACAAATTTTCATTGCAACCACTAAAGGCAACTCATCCTTCATTCCTGAGACCGCCAAAATGGATGGCAGATATTAAAGTTCTTTGGGAAAAATATCTCATCATTTTTCTTTTAATAGTACCCAAATCTCTTGGCAATATAAATTTCGTAAAACTCCTGAAATAAGACTGTAAAATTCCTTCAATCATGCTAAATTTTGAAACTCCATCGCTTGTAACACCCAATTTATCCCATAGGGCTTGAAAGTTCTTTCCCAAGTTCATGCAATCATTCTGCATTTGAACCCTATGATATCATTCATAATAATCATCATGATTTTATAGTCATGGTCCTATCATAATCATCTATTTAAAACGAACATTTCCTTTATCACCACAGCTATGTGGTATAATCAACAATAGAATAAAACTGTACATAGCAACAGGCTACCTCATGGCCACTTAGTATACCTATTGACAATAAGTCATAACAATATCGAATAATCATTGAACAATTCAAAAAATCGCTTCCACTGCTCCAGCCGCAGCATTCGTCATTTTGTCTGCTCATCCGCGTGACCAAAACGAAATAAAGGGAGCTCAACCATTACACAGCGCTTTTAATGGCGCATGCCATAGGAACTCAACGCAATTTCGACTCGGCCGGAAAAACGAGCAAATTTTGCAGGATGTTAACTGGAATTAGCCGTGAAAATATATACAAAATACACAAAAATACACACCCACAAAAATAAACAACAAAACCCAAACAAACCCAAGGTCGACCCTCTTACACAGTAAATTACATCATTTCAGCATCGTATTGATTGCTGAAATATTCCAGGGTTTATACACACCTTAAAAGAGGTATGCGTGGTGTTGCCCCCTCCCACGTTTATTCTAGGGTTTATACACACCTTAAAAGAGGTATGCGTGGTGTTGCCCCCTCCCACGTTTATTCCAGGGTTTATACACACCTTAAAAGAGGTATGCGTGGTGTTGCCCCCTCCCACTTTTAATTCCTCATTAAATTCCTCATTAAATTCCTCATTAAATTACTCATTAAATTTCTCATTAAATTACTCATTAAATTACTCATTAAATTACTCATTAAATTACATATTAAATTACTCATTAAATTACTCATTAAATTACTCATTAAATTACTCATTAAGTTACTCATTAAATTACTCATTAAATTACTTATTAAATTACTCATTAAATTACTCATTAAGTTACTCATTAAATTACTCATTAAATTACTCATTAAATTACTCATTAAATTACTCATTAAGTTACTCGTTAAATTACTCATTAACTTAACTTACATAGTTTCAGCATTGTATTGATTGCTGAAATATTCCAGGGTTTATACACACCTTAAAAGAGGTATGCGTGGTGTTGCCCCCTCCCACGTTTATTCCAGGGTTCATACACACCTTAAAAGAGGTATGCGTGGTGTTGCCCCCTCCCACTTTTAATTACTCATTACATCGTTTCAATTAAAAACATCGCTTCTACTGCACCAGCCACAGCATTCGTCATTTTGTCTGCTCATCCGCGTGACCAAAACGAAATAAAGGGAGCTCAACCATTACACAGCGCTTTTAATGGCGCATGCCATAGGAACTCAACGCAATTTCGACTCAGCCAGCAAACGAGCAAATTTGCAGGATGTTAACTGGAATTAGTCGTGAAAATATATCCAAAATACACAAAAAATACACACCCACACAAATAAACAACATTTATTCCGTTCAACAGAACAAACATTTCCTATATCATGACATGCATGTCTTCCAAATTATATGACCAAGAGAAAAAGTAAAACTAATTAAAACTGCGGGCAGTGATAATCCGGGGACCATACCGCTCCATCGTGATTGGACGGGTGCATGCTAGAGTCGTTAATAACGACAGTCCAGATCCGATTGTTCAAAATTTCAACTCAATCGATCGAAAAATGAACGCAGGGATGCATTTTAAAGGTGCAGTGGCACTAACTGAGTTGCCACGAATATGGCCACGAGATTGCCAATATGGCCATCACAAAATATTTTCCTTAATCAATTGGCTCATCACATAACCAATCTGCAAGTATCTCATCCGAAGATGTATCTCTGAGGAATTGTAATTAAATAAGTCATTTATAAATCAACGAGTTAATTTATTAAATGATTAATCAATAAATCAAAATTTTCCTTGACAGCCACATCACTTGGTCAGTGTCATGTCCAAATATCAGCTTCCTTACTCAAAAGGTGCCTGAGTTAATGTAATGTAATTACTGTAATAAGATTACTGCAATTACTGTAATGATTACTGTAATTACCGGAACTGTAATTACTGTAATTACCTCAGGCAATTACTGTAATGTAATTACTGTAATGTAATAAGAAATGTAATTAATTAAATAA
This sequence comes from Myxine glutinosa, assembly GCF_964187855.1. Taxonomy (NCBI): domain Eukaryota; kingdom Metazoa; phylum Chordata; class Myxini; order Myxiniformes; family Myxinidae; genus Myxine; species Myxine glutinosa. Next base: position 49,090,329 of record NC_136272.1, on the reverse strand, counting down.
GTACTTCATTAATCGCTAATAATTAAATAACTCGTGAATTCTTATCCGATTTACTTAACATTTGAGTGTCCCCAAAACGTTGGAGCAAAACGTTGCAACAACGAAAGTGAAACGTTGTGGCGACGTTGTGGAAACGTTAGCAAAACCCAACATTTGAATGTTCCCAAAACGTTGGAGCAAAACGTTGCAACAACGAAAGTGAAACGTTGTGGCGACGTTGTGGAAACGTTAGCAAAACCCAACATTTGAATGTTCCCAAAACGTTGGAGCAAAACGTTGCAACAACGAAAGTGAAACGTTGTGGCGACGTTGTGGAAACGTTAGCAAAACCCAACATTTGAATGTTCCCAAAACGTTGGAGCAAAACGTTGCAACAACGAAAGTGAAACGTTGTGGCGACGTTGTGGAAACGTTAGCAAAACCCAACATTTGAATGTTCCCAAAACGTTGGAGCTAAACGTTGCAACAACGAAAGTGAAACGTTGTGGCGACGTTGTGGAAACGTTAGCAAAACCCAACATTTGAATGTTCCCAAAACGTTGGAGCAAAACGTTGCAACAACGAAAGTGAAACGTTGTGGCGACGTTGTGGAAACGTTAGCAAAACCCAACATTTGAATGTTCCCAAAACGTTGGAGCAAAACGTTGCAACAACGAAAGTGAAACGTTGTGGCGACGTTGTGGAAACGTTAGCAAAACCCAACATTTGAATGTTCCCAAAACGTTGGAGCAAAACGTTGCAACAACGAAAGTGAAACGTTGTGGCGACGTTGTGGAAACGTTAGCAAAACCCAACAGTTGAATGTTCCCAAAACGTTGGAGCAAAACGTTGCAACAACGAAAGTGAAACGTTGTGGCGACGTTGTGGAAACGTTAGCAAAACCCAACATTTGAATGTTCCCAAAACGTTGGAGCAAAACGTTGCAACAACGAAAGTGAAACATTGTAGCGACGTTGTGGAAACGTTAGCAAAACCCAACTTTGAATGTTCCCAAAACGTTCCAACAACAAGTTCCAACAACAAGTTCCAACAACAAGTTCCAACAACAAGTTCCAACAGCAAGTTCCAACAACAAGTTCCAACAAGTTCCAACAAGTTCCAACAACAAGTTCCAACAGCAAGTTCCAACAACAAGTTCCAACAACAAGTTCCAACAAGTTCCAACAACAAGTTCCAACAACAAGTTCCAACAACAAGTTCCAACAACAAGTTCCAACCACAAGTTCCAACAACAAGTTCCAACAACAAGTTCCAACAACAAGTTCCAACAACAAGTTCCAACAACAAGTTCCAACAAGTTCCAACAACAAGTTCCAACAACAAGTTCCAACACCAAGTTCCAACAGCAAGTTCCAACAACAAGTTCCAACAACAAGTTCCAACAACAAGTTCCACCAACAAGTTCCAACAGCAAGTTCCAACAACAAGTTCCAACACCAAGTTCCAACAGCAAGTTCCAACAGCAAGTTCCAACAACAAGTTCCAACAACAAGTTCCAACAACAAGTTCCAACAGCAAGTTCCAACAACAAGTTCCAACAACAAGTTCCAACAACAAGTTCCAACAACAAGTTCAACAACAAGTTCAAACAACAAGTTCCAACAACAAGTTCCAACAACAAGTTCCAACAAGTTCCAACAACAAGTTCCAACACCAAGTTCCAACAGCAAGTTCCAACAGCAAGTTCCAACAACAAGTTCCAACAACAAGTTCCAACAGCAAGTTCCAACAACAAGTTCCAACAAGTTCCAACAACAAGTTCCAACAACAAGTTCCAACAACAAGTTCCAACAACAAGTTCCAACCACAAGTTCCAACAGCAAGTTCCAACAACAAGTTCCAACAACAAGTTCCAACAACAAGTTCCAACAACAAGTTCCAACAACAAGTTCCAACAACAAGTTCCAACAGCAAGTTCCAACAACAAGTTCCAACAACAAGTTCCAACAACAAGTTCCAACAAGTTCCAACAACAAGTTCCAACAAGTTCCAACAAGTTCCAACAAGTTCCAACAACAAGTTCCAACAACAAGTTCCAACAACAAGTTCCAACACCAAGTTCCAACAGCAAGTTCCAACAACAAGTTCCAACAACAAGTTCCAACAACAAGTTCAAAATCCTCAATTTCCATCCGATTTACTTGACATTTGAATGGGATTTAAATATCAAGCACAGGGAGCAGAGGAAAAATACGAAAAAGCAACAGCCCTGGCTTTGCTTCCTGGAAGCTTCCTGCAAAACGCTTTGCTTCTCGCAAAACGTCCGCCAATGGGAACTAGAGGGAGGGGAGGGAGAAGGAGCGGGAGCAAGAGACAGGTAGCCGAAATGGAAATGAGGGACAATGAGGGACAGTGAGGGAGTGTCGGTATGCAATTTTCATCCAATCGCCATCTTTCACAATAATTCTGAACCGGCATGAGATGGCGTTGTCTGTCATTAATTTATATTGTAATCAAACGAGTTTTAGACATGGCGGGAAAACTGAAAAAAAATTATTTATTTATTTATTTAAAACGGGTGTACACGATTGTACACGTGTACGGACCTTACCGAACCTTACCGAACCGGCAAACAAATCGCCTCATGGTGCACTTCATGAGCCGATTTGCCTGCAGACCAGAGCAAGGCTCTTAACACCCAGCGTATAACGTACATATCCTCGCAAGCACACGAATAATAGAATCATTTAAAACGTTCCATCCGTGACTTTTACCTCGGACGGTCGTGACAAAAATACGTTTACACTCCTTGGATTACCTATGGAATGCAAGTCCCACACACACATCCTCCACCATGATTCGAAGAATTAACTTCAAGTTCGTATTTCGTAATGGACCATCCCAAGACGCCATGCTTACCTTGGCGACGTCCACTCGAAATCTCAGCGGTGCCTCCAGATTGTCGTGGAAGTGTAGGGTGAGACTCAAGACGCCAATGGTCGGAAACAGGTTTTACAAAAGGTCACAACTTTATTAACTGGTTATTCACTTCATTCCATTACCAAATAATACCGTTTACCTCAATGGACCAGGTAACTCTATCCGCATAGTCCCTCTTTCGTGGCTGCAGCGCCGAACCCGTGGTACGCGTTCATTCCGTCGGGCAGGGCTTCTCGTGGCAAGTCCCCTTGACTCCAAGTCTCTTCTGCTTATATCGGCAAACTTCAGTTAATCCTCTGTCCGCTGAAATCGTAATCCCTTCTCCGCTGCTTCTAATCCGTTCTCCGCAAACGTTACTGGTCGCCTCACTGGCACCAGCTCGCTCTCCTCCCTGCTGGGAATTTGCTTCATCCACTTTGCATCCCGATGAAAGACAATAGTACGGGCTTGGGAATGTGTGTTAGCCCGGGGTCGTGCTAAAGCTACACAACAGGACTCCCAGCTTCGACAGGGCGAGATGCATTCCTGACATTCTTACGACCACCTGTTCGTACCTTGGTTTGTTACCAGTTCCAACCAATAAGTTACACTGAGTTACACTTCCACAATCAGATTATTTTCATGCCTCCGCCGACATTATGTTTTCGGGTTGTCTGTCCGTCCGTCCATATGTCCGTACGTCCATAGGTCCGTCCGTCCGGGCTAAACCTTGTTTTTCTCAGCAACCATATGTCAAATTGAGACAAAACTTTCAGGGTAGGAGTGACACCCATGCAGAATGTTTTTATGATAATTGTGATGTCATAGGTCAAGTGTTATGGCAGCCATCTTGGATTAAAAGCAGATAATGCAAAAATTATTTCTCGGAAACCGCTGAATGGAAAAATTAGAAACTTGGCACATTGTCAAGTACTCCCAATGGGGAACAAAAGCATGATAATGATGACATCATAGGTGAAGTGGTATACCAACCAAAAAGGTTTTATTCTGCACGATATTCCACAACGTTGTGGACGTGTTCTGTCCAAACTAGGTGGATGAGTTGGTCAGGTGACAAGAAGAATCCAATTCGATTTTGATTTAGGTCCAGATCCAGATCCGAACTATTAGTGGGACTGTTCAGCCTAGCGGAGGTGTACGCTCTTCCGAGTGCCCTTCTAGTTTTTTTTGTGACCCGTTACAAACACTCATTGTTCTGCAATAATGACAGAACCATTGGCTTTGAAAAACCCTAAATTGCAGAAATGTAATTGAGTCAATTATAATTTTGATAAGCTTGATATTCTTACCAAATGATGCCTTTGTTAAATAACTGCCATTTTGTGTTTGGCCGCACTGTGCTGGCTCTGTTTACCACCTCCCTCCGTAAACAGTCCCAAATGACAGCATGGCAGCCCTTTGTGGCTGCAGAACTGGCACAATACCAAAGAACACAGAGGTGTGCCATTTGAATTCGTTGACTTGCTCTGGGCGTCCACAGTTTGAACATGCATCAATTCCCAAGCATTCACCCTTCAAAAGGAAGAAAAATTGGGTTTAACAAGCCATTTGAGAACACCATGCTCTACAGACAACAGGCACCCTTCTTTCAAATGTATTTCCCTTGCAATCCACAAACTGCTTTCAGTTTTTAGATTGCCACCAACATTCCACATGGAAGTGTGAGTAATTTTTGAAGCGGCTCTATTCATATAGAAACCCCGCGATATTCACGGCATTCGTAATCAATTGCATTGAGCCAGCAAGGCTGTTTTCTAATGGGGTGTGAGGCAGTGCGGAAAAGAGATGTGCATGGAATAGCAAACAAGCTCTCACTTGGGCAATACCCTCGGATGTGCTCGTTTTACTCCTTATTCCGTGGCCTCTTGCGCAGGGACGGATTCTGATATAGCAAGAAAAAGGCACCAAATACATTTTCTGCCCTCAATGCAGTAACTCATTTCACACTCTTTAATTCCATCTCACTGGTACAATAGCCTAGAGATGTGCCCACTTGCTTCTGAGCTGTCTAGTCTGGGTTAGAATTCCTACTCAGCTACAGTAGAAACTGTCATCCTGGTGTTTCACACGTTAAACTGGGTGTTCCCTCTGCTGGTATTAGTTGCTGGATGTCAGAGATCCCATGAGGTCCTTCAAGCAATATTCCTGCATATTCATTCATATTTATATTCATATTTATATTCATATTCATATTTATTCATATTCATATTTATATTACATATTCCTGCATATTCATTTGGGTATTCAGTGTATTCAGTTGGGTTGGGTATTCAGTTGGGTTGGAATATAGAGATATAGAGATAGAGAGATAGAGAGATAGAGATAGAATGAGGGAGAGAGAATGAATGAGAGAATGGCTGCATGGTACGTGACCATGATTTTGTCCATCTGATAGCTGTGACTACCTTCGGTTGTAGAAGGCGGTCACAACTACTTTCGCTATAAAGTCGCTAAAATCATTCACCTTTTTATTGTAGTAGTACACCAAGTACATTCACTCCCTACGGGAGCCATGTTATTATTTCCTTTGGGGTTTATAGACTACAGTAGATCTGGGCGCTGGTCTGTTAGTCTGTGGTGTACGCGATAAGTATATCATGCCTCCAGATTTCTATCAGTTTCGTGTTAATCAGCAGTAGCGACTGTTTTTTTTTTTTTGTTTTTTTTTTTGTATACAAGATCGAGGCTCGTGAAAGAGCTAACATTAATCACACAAAAATTCAAACCGACACACAAAACACAAAACAAGGGGAGCGGTAGACAAGATGGGAAGAGAGGGGGAAGGACACAAACGCAACATTTGAGAGCAAGGACATCGAGAGAACTCTGGGAGGGAGAGGGCTTGGGGGGGAGGTGGGAGAGGTATAAAACATATGGACTGTTTACAATGGTAATCACACGTGTTTATGGTTTATAATATATTTTTTACTTCCGTTAGGCTTGCCACATAGTCTGGTGTTGGCTTAGCGGTTAGGGTGCCGGCTTGGGATCCTAGGATCCTGGGTTCGAATCCTGGTTGATCGCTGAATTAACGCCAGGGGGTTGACGCAGCCTGTCATCCTTCCGAGGTCGGCAAATTAAGAACCAGCTCACTTCTAATTCCCTGTGTGTCGCAAGAGGCGACTAACAGGGTTGGTGGCAGGAAGGGCATCCGGCCGTAAAACATTGCTTCAAAAAGGGGACCAAGGTGCCCGAAAAGGCCAACCCCTGCTCTGCGGGGAAAATGGCATTGAAAGGTGGTTCGTTAGGCTTGCCCCACGACATGGCATGATAAGCTATTTATTCATGTTAACACGACATTTGTCCAAGGAGGAAAAACTTATTGGGGATTGTGGTTATTCATACAAGGGGGATACCCGTGCTATGCACGGGTGGAAGGCCAGAAGCAAACGGGCAATGCAGATAAGGCGAATGATAAAGCTTGAAACCAATAAATTCCACATTCCTGCAGCACCTTCAGTCGCACGTCAGACATGGACAGCAAGTTCGTGAAGGACTTCCATGAAAAACGTACCCGCTCGCAAACAAACGGGTACGTTCATGTATAGAAACATCGATCGTGGGACCGTGGCGAATCTGCATATGGAGATCCGCGACGTTCACGTTCAGAACGTAGAAACCATCATGGCATGTCGTCATTCACTTGAACTCGATATCTTTTTTCATTCCAAACAACATAACTCCAATTAATCACAAAATAAACTTTCAACAACATTGTTAATGTTTCCTTCATTGTAAAAACTACCAAATCAACAGTTAAAAGGATTTTGAGCCGATAGCTGTTACGGCCTTGGCAAGATCGATGGAGACAGCGATCTGTTAGCGTATTCACCTCCCAAATAGCTATGTGGAATTCTCTCATGTAGAGATTAAATGTCGTTTGAACTTTGGCCGAGGTCATTATTTACTATTAATGATGTTTATATACGAATGATGTTTAATGATGTTTATATTGGTTTTGGGTCGTCCTTTCCGCATATCTTGTGGGATTGTAAGTTGGAGAGACGGCCGTGATGGCGGGGAGCGAGGGGGTTGGAATTCGCTCAAGCAGGGATTCAACCCGTGTCCTTATAAAAGGTCTTTGTCCATGGTCACCGAGTTCGATCGGTGCAGCCGTGCAGCGATTGGTGCAGCCGTTTGTGCAGCACCCGGGAAAACAACATTGTCACAATGAAAACATCATCACAATGAACGTTATGCGAACGCGAATGTTATGCGGGAGTCCAAACCTGAGAATGCTGGAGACCAAAGCTGAAATTGGGAAAACTAAATAGCCTATTTTACTCCTGGAGATCCCACGATTACCCACCCAAAATATCGTTGCGATCGGTTCAGCAGTGTTTACAGTACCTTCAAACGGACAGACAGACAGACAGACGAACGGACATTTGGTGAATTATAGTAAGATTATATTATATTATTACCCTCGCCAGAGGATAGGGTATTGCATTTGAGTCAATTTGTTTGTCTGTCTGTTTGTCTGTTTGTTTGTCTATCTGTTTGTCCACACAGAATAAATATGATTTTCTCTGCAACTGTTAGTCCGATTGACAGGAAATTTTCACTATAAGTATGCCTCCTTCTGGATAATTTTTTAATCATAATTATGATGTCATGGGTCACGTGGTACATGCGCCATCTTGGAAAAACCGAAAAAGTGCACCTCTATATCTCCAAAAGCACTGCATATAAAAAAATTAGACATGGTTCATTGTAAAGAACTCTCCATGGGGAATAACACATGTTAACAATGATGTCCTTGGTTCCTCCATTATGACCTCATAATTTGACAAGTACAAAACTTCATCCGATCAATAATTTTTTTGAGCGTCATCTATGGATAAATTGGTTTGGTAAAAAATAATATTGATGACGTCATCGGCCACGTGGTTCGGCCGCCATATTTGTTTTAACTCAAAAGCCTTAAAAACCACTAAAAACACGTCCTGGCGAGGGTTTGCAATCTCGGATTGCTCTTTCTTGTTACTTATATATAATTTGAATTTATATTGTTGTGTAATAGCATTCATTTTATGCTATTATTACTGGTGTTGTTATTACTTTTGTTATTTCGAAGCGGCCTAGTAAAAATGCCACAATTATCTATCTTAGCACGGATTTCACCCAAGTTGTAAAATTCACTTTGTGGAGGTGGAGAGGGGGGTAAATACAGTCGCTACAACCTCTATTGTGTGACCGTTAGTGCTCCTGTCAAATTTGGTTGAGATTGGACAAGTATCGACCGAATGTATTATGTTCAGACAGACAGACAGACGGCAAATTGGGTATTTTAGTATGATTTAGAATCCGTACCTGAGGATAAATGTGGATTACTAAATGATGATATAAATGTTCGACGTATAAATGTGGATATTTGATTTGCATTTTTGAAGTGGAACACAGAGAAAATGTTTTTCCTCGACTTAATGACATAAACCATTTGGATTTTTCATTTGCATTTGGTGTGGCTTTTACCATATATGGTTAAAATGTTAGACATATGGCACCAACATGGAGCAGCCACAAATGCTGAGAGTTATGGACTAACTTTGGAAGGTTGTTCAGCTAATCCTAGCAGATTTGCAGCGAAAGACTCTCATCTATAGCAAATCACATGTATTCATTTTGCAAAATAATCTAGGAGAACATGCAGACTATTTTTAACTTCTTTCATCTTTTTCATCTTGATGGGAGCATTTTGACATTTTTCTGGCACCGTAATATCTGGATGACGTTTAGAACATGTGGGCAGGCATTGTCTTGATGTGTCTGTTTCGGGAACGGCAGTTATGTTGCCCCGAGCAGTTTCTTCCTTGTAACTTTTGTCTGATATACATGTCCAGGTACAACATATAAGGAAGGAGTGATCTTGATTGAACATTTTATAGCTCTCAACACAGAATTATGTCAGAGCATGGTTTCATTTGGGAACATATTTCCAGGAATCATTATGTACATCCAGCCAAAAGCAGGATACAGTGCTCTCGTTCTCTATCTATCTCTCTCTCGTCCTCAGCATCTCTCCCTCCATTTCTCTTTCTCTCTTTTTGTATGCAGTGTTGAGGCTCATGGAAGAGATAGAACACGCAACAGCTATGAGATAGAAGCCTCCTTTCTGGTCTTGCACCATCTGCTTTCTGTACTACCCCCCTCCAGGTTTCTCCAGGGTACACACAGTCCACCAACAACCCCCTTCTCGTTGAACTCCCAAAATCCAGGATCACTGCTCACGTCCACTCATTTGTTCCTCTTTATTCAAACCTGTGGAAGCAACTCCCATATTCTCTTCGATCTCATTCTTCCCTCCGTCTTCAAGACAGCTATTCACCACCATCTCAGATCATTCCCCATTCAAAGCCATGATCTTTTTCTACCCTCGTTAACCCCCACCCACAAGTTCACCTCCTTCCAAATTTCCAATTTTGCATAGGGATGGATTTTGATACAGCAAGAAAAAGGCACCAAGTACATTTTCTGCCTTCACTACTCGCTCTCCATTTTCCTACTCTCTCCCTCCCTTCTCCTTTTTTTGAGAAGAATGACAGGAGAGATAGCTCTGATCTCAAATCTAACATTGAAGGCCTCCTTCCATTGATGGAAGCACAGAACCAGCATGTCCAGGTTAGAGTGTCTGAATCCACACTGATGGTCTGAGATGAGGCCATTTGGAGAAAAGGATGATTTTTTTGTCAACTGCGATGATGGATTCCATGACCTTGCTGCTGATTGGAAGTAAGCTAATATGGCTGTAGTTAAGGGGATCGAATTTTTGCAATTTTTATGGAATGCGTCGATGTTGGCTGACTTCCAAGGAGATGGAAGATAACCACGGGCGAGATGATTGGGTGAACAGAGCAGGAAGAAGATGTGCAAGACAAGCAGAGCAGATTTTAGGAAACATGATTCTATCTTTGCAATCTCTCTGTTTCTCTGTTTCTTTCCTTCCATCACTCTCTCTCTGTCTCTCTCTCTCTCTCTCCCCCTCTCCCTCTCTCCCTCCCTCTCCCCCTCTCCCACTCTCCTCCTCTCTCCCTCTCTCCCTCTCTCCTTCTCCCATCCAGCCTCATTTTCCTACTCTCTCCCTCTCTCCCTCTCTCCCTCTCCCATCCAGCCAAATTTTCCTACTCTCTCTCTCTCTCTCTCTCGCTCTCTCGCTCTCTCGCTCTCTCGCTCTCTCGCTCTCTCGCTCTCTCACTCTCTCTCTCTCTCTCTCTCTCTCTCATCCACCCTCATTTTCCTACTTTCTCCCTCTCTCTCTCTCTCTCCCCCCGTCCAGCCTCATTTTCCTACTCTCTCGCTCTCTCTCCCCCCGTCCAGCCTCATTTTCCTACTCTCTCTCCTCTCTCTCTCTCTCTCCCCCCGTCCAGCCTCATTTTCCTACTCTCTCCCTTTCTCTCTCTCTCCCCGTCCAGCCTCATTTTCCTACTCTCTCCCTCTCTGTCTCTCTCTCCCCCCATCCAGCCTCATTTTCCTACTCTCTCCCTCTCTCTCTCTCTCTCTCTCCCCCCCATCCAGCCTCATTTTCCTACTCTCTCCCTCTCTCTCTCTCTCTCCCCCCCGTCCAGCCTCATTTTTCTACTCTCTCTCCCTCTCTCTCTCTCTCTCTCTCTCCGTCCAGCCTCATTTTCCTACTCTCTCCCTCTCTCCCTCTCCCTCTCTCTCCCTCTCTCTCTCTCTCTCTCTCTCTCTCTCTCTCTCTCTCTCTCTCTCTCTATCTCTCTCCCCGTCCAGCCTCATTTTCCTACTCTCTCCCTCCCTTCTCCTTCTCCCCCATCTCCTCTGCTTGCTTTACTCTGCCCAAGGGCAGGTTCTGTGCTACAGAAGCACTCTCAAGGTAAGTATTACACTTGGTGGCTTGCTTTTTCCTCCTCAGCAGCAGTTAGGTGTTCGTGTAATCATTCGGAATTTAATCAGGGTTCAAATGGCAATCAATTTATCTTTGTGAAAGGCCTTATGGGAACTTTATGTCCAGCATCAGCAACCATGTGCTGCCAGACATGTCTTCAGCTTAACGGCTCATCTTACCAACGACACATTAATTAATGCAAACCCCTCTTTACAAAGTGCCAATCTGACAGTTTATAGTCAGGTTCAGAGTCAGCTACCTCGAAGGCCTAAGCTATCCTGCCAGCCCAGTTGAACTACGTATAATATTATTCTTACAGTGGTTTGCAAAAGTATTCACCCCTTACCAATAATGTCACATTTAGATGAATTAAGAATGGTGTATAATTTTTTTTTCCAAATGAACTTTTTTTATTCATAACTGAAAAAACACTTATAGTTGAAGGAGGTTACATGTCAGGAATACCTGCAAAAAACATGTACAAATCAAAATTCACTGATTGAGAAAGTATTCAGCCCCTTAGGTCAGTACTTGGTGGAAGCACCTATTGCCGCAATGACTTCTACGAGTCTTTTTGGGTCGTAGGTCTCTACCAGCTTTACACAGTGAGATGGTGAAATCTTTACCCATTCTTCATGTGAAAATTGCTCTAGTTCTGCTGAGTTTAATGGAGATCGTCGATGGACTGAAATCCAAGTCTCGCCATAAATGTTCAATTGGGTTCAAGTCAGGTCTTTGACTGGGCCACTCAAGAACATTTATTTTATTCTTATTCAAGCACTCCAGTATGGCTTGAGCTTTGTGCTCTGGATCATTGTCCTGCTGAAATGTGAATCTCCTACCCTGTTTCAGATTCATGGCTGACTCAGGTTTTCATCAAGGATTTTCCTGTACTTTGCACAGTCCATTGTCCCTTCTATCCTCACAAGCTTGCCAGTCCGTGCTGATGAAAATCAGCCCCGTAATATGATGCCCCAATACCATGCCTGACAGTAGGGATGGTGTAGACAGGGTGATCTGCAGCGTTAGATTTGCGCCAGACGTAAAGCTTTGAATGTAGACCAAAATGTCCTATTTTAGTCTCATCTGACCACAAAACTTTACTCCACATACCTGCAGTATCATTAAGATATTTTTTTTGCAAACTCCATATAAGCTTTTAGATGCGTCATTTTTAGTAACCTCTTATTTCTTGCTACCTGTCCATGGAGGCCAGCTTTGCAAGGGAATGGGATATTGTTGATTGATGAACCCTGACCTCCATCTTGGGCATAGAGCTTTGCTGATATTTCAGTCATTGTTGGATTTACAATGACATCCCAAACAGTTCCCTGCTTTTCCTGATGCTGAGTTTGGATGGGTGACCTGATCTGGATAGAGTCTGGGTGGTATGATACATCTTGCACTTCTTAATGATGGATTTCACCAACTCAAGTGGATAATGAGTGATTTTGAAATCTTCTTATAACCCTCTCCTGAATGGTGCTTCTCCACCAGTTTATGTCTGACTTCTTAGGAAAGCTCTTTGGTCTCTATGTTTGCCTTGTTGGTTGATCAAGTGAGTTACATGTTAAAACTCTTCAATAAGTTAGGAAATCTTAAGTTAAATCACTGATTACATATCGGTGAAACCTATTATACTTATTTGTAAACTTTCAAACAAATCATTTGCTCCTGAAGTGATTTAGGGTTAATTAGGCAAAGAGGTTGAATACTAATGCAATCATGTGATTTTTCTCTGTTATTCAAACTGGTGTTGGCTTAGCGGTTAGGGTGCCGGCTTGGGATCCCAGGATCCTGGGTTCGAATCCCGGTCGATCGCTGAATTAACGCCAGGGGGGTTGACTCAGCCTGTCATCCTTCCGAGGTCGGCAAATTTGAGTACCAACTTGCTGGGATGAATGATCACGGTGTGTACCCCGATTTAGAATAGGCACACCGTATCCCTGCGCATCGAAAGAGGCGACCAAGGGTTGGCGTCAGGAAGGGCATCCGGCCATAAAAACATTGCCTCAAACAGGGAACCATGATTGTCATGGGGCCCACAAGGCTAACCCCTGCTCTAGCGGGGAAAATGGCCTTAAAACGATCATTCATTCATTCATTCATTCATTCATTCATTCATATTCTAACTAATTCACATTTTATTTGCATTTTGTACCTTCATCACTTTGAAGTCATGCAGGGTGATTCATCAACATGTGTGTGTGCTCTCCCTCAGATGGACGTTAAACCAGGAGTCCTGTCTGCCAGCATGGGTTGGTGGACGTTAAAGATCCCATGGTGTCATTTGCAAAAGAGTAAGCGAGTATGGTGGCACCATGGCCAAATTCCAAATTCCTGCCCTAACTAGGCGAATGTCAGGCATGGCCAGCCGGTTCGTCAATGACTTGGGCCAAGCTTCCTCTGGCCGACGCCACAAGGTGGTATAATAGTGGCCGTTAAAGAGCAACAACACTTTGGAGTAGTTTGATTTGAAAGTTTGATTTGAAAGCATCATGAACTAAGCTCAGGTGGCATCAAAATGTGAAAACTTTGGAGAGGGCTGAATACTTTTACAGGCCACTGTATCTATATTTATTGTCTATTGATGTATAACTGTAGCCTTTGGCAAAATAACTTAAAGTTGGAAAGTATTATTTGAAGTGGATGATATCACCATATTCTCCTTATGAGGTGGCCGATGTAACCGTATTCTCCTTTGCGGAAAATGTGTCATCAGACGTCCTGTGAAGCATGACCTTTGCTGCGCATCTTGCTGTGCAGTAGTTAATTGGTCAATTGTATAATTATGTCTGGAGAGACATCAATCTTTTACCGTTAAATAGCCTTCTCAGAACTCCACTTATGGAAATGTCATATTTAGGATTTCAATAAAATCTATTTTTACCAATGGTGGGAAATTGTGAATATGTAGAGGCCAATGTAGATAGTTCATGTTCTCAAAGCTCATGGTTATCACAACTAGTATTCAATATGTAACATTAGAGGGAGGAAGTATAAAATAAAATAAAAACAAATTACACAGGCATTGAGGGTCATGGAAGAGCAGAATGACAGGATGCAATGGACCAACAGACAAAATGGAGCTAAAGGAAAGTGGTGGGACAGCAACTTATGCATGCACCACAGCACAAGGAGAGGAAATTGTTGAGAAGGGTGAGAACCGAATCTTTACAGGTGTGATGGAGCTCAGTTGTGGAAATGGCATAGACTGTGGGGTGTAGTGGCTGAAATGATATGTGACTAGTCACCGGTCACATTGCTGCTGTTGGACATGCTCGTGAGGTGGTCCTTCCACGTCCTTTTTTTTTTTGTACACAATATCGAGGCTCGTGTAAGATCTAACATTAATCACAAAAAACAAACGGACACATAAAAAACATATAATAAGTGGATCTGGGGTGAAATTAACAGGGGTAGAAAAGATCAAGGTTTTGGATGGGGGAAGATAAGAGATGGTGGCGAACAGCTGTTTTAAAGACCTGGAGGGCAGAGTGAGATTGAAGAGAGTGAGGGAGTTTGTTCCAGAGGCGGGAGAAAAGAGGAATGAAAGAGTGAAGGTGAGCAGAGAGTCTTGATTTTGGCAGTTTCACGAGAAGAGGGTTGCTGGCAGATCTTGTGCGACCTGTAGGAATATTTGGGGGACAGAGCACAGACAGAGCAGCTGGAGCTTGGCCGAAGAGGAGTCGGTAGAAGACAGAATGTCCACCTGCCTGGCTGTGGTGAGTGAGTGAAAGGCCCTCGGAGTTAGCTTCATCGCGGGAGATTCCAATGATTCTGAAAGCTTTGGTTTCAACAGCGTGATGCCAAGCTAGGTGTGAGGCAGGAGCACCAGCCCAGAGGGGAGAACAGTATTCCATTGAGCTGCGGATGAAAGCCTTTTATGTAGTGAGGAGCTCAGGTGTACCAAGGAAGGACTTCACACGACGGAGGATGCCCAGTCGGCGACTGGCTTTGGAGGACAGCTTGAAAATGTGGTTTTACCAGGAAATATCATGGCAGATAGTGAGACCCAAAAGCTTGAGTGACAGAACTTCTTGGAGAGGATTGTTGAGAAAGTAGATCATACGGTTGTCAAGTCGGTCCTTTCTGAGAGACATAGTAAGAGTGTGAGATTTGTCAGGATTGAAAGACATGTTCCACTTGTTTGACCAGTCTGTGATTTTGTCAAGGTCTGCAGAGAGTGAGGAGGCTGCGGACTGCCGATCTGAGGGATGAGGAATGGAGCGGCAGAGAGTCAAAGGTTGGAGTCAAATCAGCAAAGAGATAGAGAGGGTTTTCCAGAGAGTCGGAGAAATCATTGATGAAGACCAGAAAAATCACAGGGCCCAGAACACTGCCTTGCAGAACTCCAGCCTGAAGAAGAAGGGGAGATGAGAGAAATCCATTCAGGGCCACATGTTGACTACGACCAGAGAGGAAGTCCGCAAGCCATGTGTGGAGATTTCCATGGATACCATAGGAGGAGAGTTTGCTGAGCAGAGTGGGGTGCCAGACCGTATCGAAGGCACGTGATATGTCAAGGGAAACAGCTCTGATTTCCTGTTTGGCATTGAGGACCTCCATCCATTGTTGAGACAGCAGAAGCAGCATGTCCAGAGTAGAATGACCTGGTCTGAATCCAAATTGATGATCCGAGATCAAGCCATTGGAGAAAAGGAAAGATTTCATATCTGAAGCAATGATGGATTCCATGACTTTACTGATAATTGAGAGAAGGCTGATTGGTCTGTAGTTGCTAGGATCTGTTTTTGCACCTTTTTGTGCAAAGCGGTAATGTTGGCTGATTTCCAAACTGATGGCAGATGACCTTGAGCAAAAGAGAGGGTGATGAGAACAGAGAGATGGTGTGAAAGAGTGGCAGAGCAGGCTTTTAGGACCTGTGGGCTGATGCTGCCTGGTCCAGTTGCAGAATCAGAGTCGAGCTTTGACACAAACTTCTCCACCTTGTCAGGAGAGAAGGACACAGGGTCCAGGAGTATCTGGCTTCGACTGTGTATGGTGGGTACAGAGAGAGATGGGTTTGGGACACAAGATTTTTAGACAAACACAGAGTTGATGCATTCAGCTTTTTCACGTGCAGAGTCAGCTGTGTCGCCATTTGAGGTAAGGGAGGGGCTGGAGGGGGAACAAACACCAGAAACAGATTTGACCAGAAGCCACCAGGATTTGGAAGAGGGAGACATGTTTGAGAGTTCAGTCTTTAAAGAGTGGAGAGATATTGTTTCCTGGCTCTCCTGAGGGTAGCCACACACTTGTTCCAGGCTTTGTGAAAGGAAATGAGATTGCTTTCCATTGGATTTGCCTTCAAGGAGGTGAAGGCAAGTTGTTTCAGAGCAACTGCCTCACCACAAGGTTCTGTGTACCATGGACGGGAGGAAGGGCAACTGAAGACGAGATGGGATAAATCTTTGCATGAGAGAGAGCTTTGTTCTCATGAGACAGAGCTTTGTTTGCGATAGCATACGCAGCACTTCTCAGCTGATATGTTGGGGATTCTTAGCAATTCAAAACTCTAAATAAAACCTATTCTGCTTGGATATGTATTTGTGGGTCTTGAGAGGGGAAAGCCAAGCTAACAGGGCACGGCCCAGGAACAGACAATCCAGAAGCTGATCATATTGTTGCGGATCTCGAGCCTGTCGACGTACAGAGGGGGGTTAAACCCTTTTCCCCCCTCGGGCCTTCAAGTCCACGAGGCCGTGACCCACTTTACACGAGTGTAAAGTGGAGCAATTCTAGGCGGATTGTGGAGCAATTCCAGCTGCCACCCCCGTAGCGAGCGTGCGGAAGGGTATCCGGTTGAATCCCCAAGTACCTTCTATACACACGCCACCACGAGAACGGGGAATGGACCTCGCACGGGTCACACTAGTCTGATATGCCCGAGCGGTTTGCGTGTCATGTGACTCGTGCCGTTAATTCTTATTGAACCCGAATGAGCGGTTTTATTCGTACAGTGCGAAGCCAATGGTGGGAAATGACGTGAACGTCCAAATGGATGCGAAAGAACACAGGTTTATTATAATGTACAAATGATCAGGGCAAAGAGACACAGAGCAGAAACTTATCGTCCTTACTTAATCCCCGGGCAAGGGCCCTTTCACTCACGCGAGGAAAGGAAGAAAGAAGGAGGACATGCTCAAAGCGTGGCCGTTGGTGCCATTCGCCCCGGTCAGCTCGTTGGGCGTGTCCCTGGGATGTTCGCGGCCCATGCAGGGAGCTCAGGCAGGGAGATCGTTGGCGTCTGTGGCCCCGGGAGAGATCGTCCTCGCAAGCGCTATTAACAGGCAGCAGAGCGCAGGGCAGGGAGAGTTCGTGCACAGAGAGCCTCGATCACAGAGAGAGTTCCAACCACACCTCTTCTCCTCTTGTTTGGGGGGCCCGGGGCAGGGTTTTATAGCCCCTCCCCAGAGTCTTACCCGAATGTTCCAAGCCCCTCCCCTGGCTGTCGTTGTTAGCCACTCCCCTTGAGCTTCCATTGGCTGCTTGCCGCTTACCGGCCACTCCCCTTCAGCTCCTCCCTCGGGCCTCCCAGACTTGTTCTGGGCAGAGCACATGGTATTCCAGCCCAAGGAACAATGAAGCTTACACTTACTTGCCTGCTCCAACGCATACTAACACAGAAAAGGAGACTATGCTTAACATTTAATAAGAAATAACTGAACTAAGTGAGGCTACATGCTGTGGTGCAACTAACTAAGAGGGGGGCTACCTTTAATCTCAAAACTGCAACAATATTTTTACTTAAACTCCGATGGATACATGATCAAGGATCGTGGATTCGCTAGAGCAGAATGGCAGGGAACAAAATGGAAAGGGGGAAAAGCAACAGCAGTGAAGAAGTGAGAGTGAGATCAAGGGGAGGGTAGAAGGACACATTGGGGTGAACAAGCTGCATAGGTGTCTTCATAGGTGAGTTGCTGTCAAAAATACTTTTTTGCATTACGGTAAAAATGTCAAGACTGAATTATGCCAAAGGACAAAGATTTAGGATGCTAATCAGTGTGGAAAGGTACTTTAGAATGACAAGTCAAAGTTTGAAATTTTTGGAAGAGAATGCAGTGTGCGTTAAAAATTTTTTTTTAAAATAAATCTATATATATATATCTGTGCAGTGCCTGTGTTGTGTTGTGTTGTCTTGTCTTGTCTTGTCACTGAACTACTCCCTCAAACTTTTGTGAAATCCTACCAAACTTTTGGTATGCACCTATCTCTCCCGTGGGTATGTCCTAAGGGTATTTTTTAAGAAAAAATTCCCAATTTTTATTTTTAGGGAATTTTTTTTCAACTTAAGTCTTCAACTTCAATTGTTTATAAAATGTAATATCACGTATATTACATTTTTTTGAAAAAATTTCCAATAATTCTTTTTGGGGGAATTTTTGTAGAGTTTTTAATATATTTTTTAACTTAAGTCTTCAACTTCAATTGTTTATAAAATGTAATGTCACGTATATTACAAATACATTTGTGCAAAATAATTGTTTGTATTATGATTGGTGTGAAGTGTAAACCATGACAAAACAGCAACTCAGGTACAGTCATATATCTATATATCTACATATCTCGGCAGTGTCTGTGTTGTCACTGAATCACTGAACTACTTATTCCCTCAAACTTTTGTTTCCGTGGTTGTGAAGTGTTTTTAATAACGTGGTGGTGAGTTGTTTTGAATCACGTGGTGCTGAGGTGTTTCAAATTACGTGGTGGTGAGTTATTTTGAATTACTTGGTGGTGAGGTGTTTTGAATTACGTGGTGGGGAAGTGTTTTGAATCACGTGGTGGTAAGGTGTTTTGAATTACGTGATGGTGAGGCGTTTTGAATTTCGTGGTGGTGAGGTGTTTTTCATTACATGGTGGTGAGGTGTAATCGTTCCAACTTTCCAGTCTGCAACAACCCTCTCCCCCCCCCCTCCCCCCCCACCCCACATATGTATGTGCTGAAGGTTTCTTTTTTTAATCTTTTTTTTTTTCAACCTAAATCTTCAACCTAAATTGCTTATAAAAATGTAATATCACAAACACCACAAATAAATTTGTGCAAATTAATTGTTTGTATAATGATTGGTGTAAATCATGACAACACAGCAACTCAGGTACAGTCATTTTCCTCAGCTAAAATAAGCCCGTTCCTCAGTAACGACGCTTGGTGAGGCGAGCGTAGCGAGCCGAGCCAGGCTAGTATATATATATATATATATATATTTATACGGTATATCAGAAGGAGGGTTGGTGAGAAGTGTAAGAATATGTGCCTTCAGCCTCCTGTGAAACATGGTGGAGGCTCTGTTCATGTTTGGGGATCTATTTCTTCTGCTGGGTTGGTGATTTGGTGAGAACCGAAGGAATAATGAATGCTCACAAATACAAGCAAATCATAATCCACTTTGGTATCCCGTCAGAAAGGAGGCTAATGGGCAACAACTTTGTTTTTCAGCACGACAATGACTCCAAACGTACTGCAAATGTCGTTGGAACATATTTACAAAGAAAACCAGAGTCAGAAACTCTAAAACTAATGGAATTCTCTCCTCCCCTATCCCCATCCCCCTAAAAGTTCTTAACTTAACATCAAATAATCTGGGATTATTTGGACAGGAAGGAAAAAGAAAAACAACCAAAAGCAAAAGCCAAATTATGGGAAACATTTCAGAACAAGTTCCCAATTGAATTTCTCCAGAAATTGCAGGAAAATATTCCAAAATGGATATCTGCTGTTTTGCATGAAAATATTTCCTCAATAAAACATCATTATAACACCTTTTATTTATAAAAAAATATGCCAACGTGACAATAAAAATGTTTATTTTCAAAGTGGCCGAAACCTTTGCACATCAATATAGGCGCACACACACACACACACACACACACACACACACACACACACACACACACACACACACACACACACACACACACACACTCAAGGTTTTACCTTGAGCTTTTTCCACAATTTTTATTATTGTAATTGTTTTCTTTCAATGTTTTTGTGTCTCAACTGTGTAAATGCCATCATATTGAATTGTTTTTTTTACTTTTAAAAATGTGGAAAGCAGGTGTTGAAGTTAAAAACAAATGTTTCCTTATTAATAGGAACACATAAGTTGATCCCCTTATTGTAATCCAACACAAAATTGGGCTAACCTGATCCTGATCGTTTACAACAACAACAACAACAACAACATGCATTTTAAGGCCATTTTCCCTGCTAGAGCGGGGGTTAGCCTTGCGGTCCCCATGACAATCTTCTCCATTTTGCCCTATTTTCTGCATCTCACCTTGTTAACCCCCTTGCCCGCATGTCTTCTTCCACCATCTTTAGCCAAGTCTTTCTCGGTCTTCCCCGTCCTCTACTTCATTCTACATTCATTTCCATCACTCTTCTCAACCAGTCACTTTCGTCCTTCCTCACTCAACACATGACCAAACCATCTCAACCTGTTCCTCTTCACAGCATCAATCACAGGCTCTATTCACATCCTGATCCTAAATCCTGATCGTATCCTGTATCATTCAATACTGAATGTATTACTTGGTCCTTTTTACGTATCATATCATGAGAAGACGGAGGTAATGTGGGTCGGACCGCGGATAAAGGAAATGAGCATCAAATTAGAAGGGAAGATCAGATCTGGCAGAGAAGTAGATTCAAGTATATCGGTGGAACGGTGACGAGGATGATAGTTCAGAGGCGGAGGATGCAAGTGGGTGCATTTGCATCCATGAGGAAAGAGGAAGGACTCATGGTGGACAGGTAAATATCAAGAAATTGAAAAGGAAAATTCTGGGCTGTTGGGTTATGCTGGCCCATCTTTCGGGTCTGGAGATGTTGGCACTGATAGAGAAGGAACACCAAAAACAAACAGAGCTGACTGAGGAGTGCTGAGCGCTTCCTGCAGATTTAGGAACAGAGAATGGCAAAGCAAGTGGACGGGTTGTGCTGGCGGGTACTGTATGAGGAAGGAGGTAGACCTCGGCTGAGATGGGAATATTGTGTGAGGAGGAATGTAAGTAAGATAAGGGCGATGGGAGAGTGAAGACAGTTGGTTAGAGATAGAGAGCAGCCCAGGAATATTGCATGATGGGTGGGGTAGCAGCAACAGCTTGGTTACATTTGGCCTCACACCATATAAAGGGAAGTAAGGAAGAAGAATAAGAAGAAGAAGAAGAAGAATCTTGAGAAGACTATTAGCTCTCCGACACTTCCCAGTAACTCCAGGATGCAAGTGTTCATCCAGTAACCCCTACCAGTTAAAGTTTGAAAATCCAGGCTTACTGCACACCTCAACTCCTTTGTTCCTCTTTTCTCCCATCTGTGGGCCCACCTTCCAGAGGGTTTTCTGTCCCGTTCTTCCTCCCAGGACTTCAAGCAGACAATGTGCCACAGTCTCATGCCATTCCCCATTATTACCCACAATGCGTATTACCCCCATTAACCTTTTCTGTCCCAACCTTATTACTCCCAGGTTTGTGTTTTCCTCCCCGCCTCTCTCTTTTCTCTTTTCCTATTCTTTCCTACCTTCATTTATTGTGTCCAACGCTTGCTCCCACTCCCCCGCAGTCAGTTCGTACTCTCACCTTGCTCTTCAATGAGCTTCAATCTTGTGAAGTAAAGAAAAATAGACTGTACCTTCCACTTTAAATGCAAATAACTTGCTTATTCTTCTTTGTCAATGTTTTGTGCTCAGAAATTGTCTGCCTCGCATAAATAAATTGTATTTTCTGGTGTAGCAGTTCCAAAAACAATCCTGTTGACATGAATACATTTTCTTTGTCTATAATCGCAGCAGCACGTTACTACCTTACTCTTTTCTCTCCAAGGCAGCTGGGACTCGACCTTGTGCCAAGAAAGGATTATGACATGGTGGATCCGGAGATGATCAGTGTGGCTGAGCTCTATCGGCTGGTAGGTCAATGTGGCTCAAAACGTGACCTTGTTTTACCTTTGCTAACAAATCTAAGTTACACCTGTTTCTATAATTATTACAGTGTGTCAGTGAGCATCATATTGATCAATGATTGCGTTGGGGAGTGTGGAAGACATCCTTAACAGTTTGCTCTTGCCCTTTGTTTTGGTATCACCTCACCCTTCGGTGAGTACGTTTCGGTGAGTATCACCTCGCCTTGGTCACGGCAGATGTTGAACATACAGTAATTTATAATCAGGAAAATAAGTCGTAAATCATTCTCAGATTTTCCATTCTTCTACCTGAAATGACATGTCTAAATTAATAATTAATTAATAATAATCGAAATAATAATTAATCTTAATAATTTATTGATTAAATAAAAATAAAAATATAATCATAATATAATAATAATAATAATATATAATAATAATTATATAATCCATAATAATATAGAATATATTATTATTATTATAATATATAATATATAATAATATAATATATAATTATTATATAATATATAATATTTTAATATAATAATATAATATAATAATAATACAATTAAATAATAATTATTAATAATAAATTAATAATAATAATAAATAATAATTAATCAATTAATTAATATAATTAATAATAATTAATAGTAATAATAAAATTATTATTATTAATAATAATTAATATAAATTAATATTAATAATAATTAATAGTCTAAATTAATTAATAATTAATGTCATGTAATTGAAATGAAATGAAATGTCTCAGATAGATATGGAGATAAAGCCAAATACAGCGAAACAATCCATGCAGTTTTAGAAATTAACAACTAGTTAATCGAAGGTAAGTGTTGATCTGCGGCTGCGGAAGGGCAACACAATGGGTGAAATCAACAATACGTTCATTGAAGTTTGGGAAACAAGAAGCTGATGTTTCGGATGTTAACCATTTTTAGCTCCGACTAAGAGTTAACACCCGAAACTGTTGATGTCATACATTTATGTATATAGTTTTCATTTAATCGGACTCACTTATCTTAACCATTGTTATGCCATTTGGCATCCTAAATGATCGATTTATGTCACTGACAGCACTTTAAAAGTTGAATGAAAATGAGAAGTTCAGGATAATATTTCCCCCAAAAAATTGGATATAATACCCACTGGAACTCTTTACAATTTTCATCCGTTACTGTAATTTACGGATCAGTGTGTTTGTTTGTTGTGCGACACGTCACACAGTTCTGGCCCGATTACATCCAGACTTGCTACATAGGGTCAGCATAATGTTTTTATATTTGCCAGTGGTCTTGGGGGGGGGGGGGGGGGGGGGGGAGGAGAACAGACACAAACCTTGTGTAAATGTGTATTGTGTAGCGCCACTCCAGTTGGGAGAGGGCATTGCAAGTCCCATCGTTTGCAGTACAGTGTTACTGTCCCCATGTTTTCCAGTGCAGTGAGGTGTTTTGAACTATACAGTGAGAGGTATTTTGAATTGCACGTTTGAATAAGGATAATAGCATAACCCGACGGGAGCGAGTGCTTCTAGTGTGTGTGTGTGTGTGTGTGTGTGTGTGTGTGTGTGTGTGTGTGTGTGTGTGTGTATATATGTGTGTGTGTATATATATATATATATATACATGTATATTTACATGAACATGTACTCGGTCATGTGTGACAGCAATGATGCATGAAAGGCATCAATGGAAAGCTGAGGATCTCCTCATAATTGGTAAACCACATGTAAATTGTCAAACTAAATAACTTTTGCATATTAAGCCCTTGAATTCGGATTACCTTTTTTGATATGCACTGTATACATATATATATATATATACATACACACATCCCAAATTGCAACCCTTGTCGAATAAATGGTTCTAACCCTTTCATGACTTCTCAAACCTCAACTTTCAATCTCCTTACTAATCATCTCCTTGTTTCCTCATTTAAATGGTACTCTCCGATAATTCTAAAATCTCAGCTTCCTACAGACTGGTCCAAGCAAGTTGGTTCAAGAAATTGCTTCTCATCAGCTTTTAAGTGTTTGCCTTTTGATGATCTCTAAGTCAATTAGCTGAAGTCACTCTTTCCCCTCCTTTGACTTTTCCCTCCAAGGCTCACTTCCTCCCACTCATATTGCAGCTGCTGTGGTTCGACACATGTTTAACTTTATTGTTGATGACATATACTGAGATAATTTGATTGCAGCACCGCATGATAGCCTGGAGCTATGCACGCTGTCCTTTGAGCTGTTGGCCTGAGTTTGAATCTCAACCTAGCATTAAACTGTCATCCTGGTGTTTTGCATGTACATGACGTATCACTGTGTACAATGTCCACCAAAAAAAAGTTTCCATGGTGTCCTTCATAAAGAGGCTATAATATCCAAATTTGTGCCTGTCGAATGTCAGGCCTTGCTTGCTCGCTGGTTCCAGAAGCATTGGGCCAGAAATTTCCTTTACCCTACATCCACCCCCGGCCAGTCTCGCAAGAAAGGTGGGAATAATTGGAACTGTTAAAGAAGAAGAGGTTCATGTTTTTGTTTAGATTAAACATATATATAAATAAGGGGACATTTTTATTCGCATTATTCAGTGCTGTGAGTGCCAAACATAGTGATGTTAATTATGTCAGCATTTTCGTACCAATGACAGAGCAGACACTAAGCTGGTGAGAGAGAAATGCATAAACAAATAATTGAGAATTGCTAAAAACAATGAAAAACTTTTTTCTTTTTTTTGAAGAGAGAACACAGTAGTCAGGTTCACTATGTCAATAAATTATATTTCGTTCAAAATCATGGTAGATTAGCAAACCTATACATTTTTGGAAAGGTTATAGCATAAGGAAACTAAAAATCAATGTTTACATTTGGAGAGATACCTGTATGGCGGCCATTTTGGATTTTCAAAATGGCCACTGTAAAATACATATTTTGTTCTATTTCTGCCTCTAATTACCCTAAAAACTTTCTAAAATATACTAAACATATTTTCAGGGACAAGGAATCCAATGAAAGTATCAAATTAGTGCTATGGGGAATGGTAAGACACGAATCAAAGGTTTTGTATTGCAAAATACTGTCTTTATATTCGCGATAAGTTGCATAATCAAATACATGTTATCATTTTGTACAGGCAGTTAATAACATCAAAATGTGTCACAATAATTCATATCACCAAACATACACAGGCAGTCAGCAAAATCATATATACACATGCAGTCAGTATAACTTCACATCTACACAGACAGTCAGCAAAATCATATATACACATGCAGTCAGTATAACTTCACATCTACACAGGCAGTCAATGACAAAATATACACAGGCAGTCAATGGCATCAAACATACACGATTACAGAATATGCCATTTAGAGTTCGTCATCACTGTCCTGTGTGTCGTATCCGACAATATAGTCCGCATCGTTTTCACAGTCCGTTCCACACAAGCAAAGGTCGGTCGAATGGTCGATCGAATCGAATTCGATGAATCGAATCGAATCGAATCGATCGAATTGGGCGAATGGTCGAATGGTCGATCGAAGCGATTGGTCGAATGGTCCAATTGGTCGAATGGAATTGGTCGATTGGTCGAATTGGTCGAATTGGTCGAATCGAATTGGTCGGAATTGGCAAATGTAAACATTGATTTTCAGATTTTCCATGTAATAACGTTTCCAAAAATGTATAGGTTTGCTAATCTACCATGAATTTGAACGAAAAAAACATAGTGAACCTGACTACAGTCGCCAAAAGGTTTCGGATATTGAAAAGAAACGGTGATATGGTCGACTGTGGGGAAAACTGCCCTTTGATCATGAGTAAAAGTGAACATGATGCAAGCATCAAATTGTAAATGAATAAAGGGAACTTCTTGATTTGTGAGATATTATTATGACGTGTTGTGTAAAATTGAGAGCTTTATCACAGATATGCTATTTGCTTTCGATCTTCATTGGCAGATGTCGGAGATACATCAAAGCAGCTGTCACACACGATGTTAAGTGCTGTGAGGAAGTTCATGCAACCTTTTCAGAAAACTGACGCAGTAGAAAACTTTCCCACAAACGTGAACGAATCACTTTGAGGTGTTTATAATAAACGTGTGTTGCTCGTTAGAGGAGAGGCGTCATGGTTACTAGGACAATTGAAAGGCGTAACTCTAAAGGTCCCTCATCAAACATTTCATTGCTCTTTTGGTGTGCCCTGGATGCGACTCTGGAAATAATAATACTGATGTTACTCATAAGTTCATAAGAAATTAATCACCCCTGCCTTCGCATGCCTCCTCCCCCCAAGCCCTCTCTCTCCCACAGATCTCCCGATGTCCCTGTTCTCTGCTGTTGTACTTGTGTGCTTCCCTCTCTCTCTCTCCCCATCTTGTCTCCCGCTCCCTTTTTTTTGTATGTTTTGTGTGTCCGTTTGTTTTTTTTTGTGATTGATGTTAGCTCTTACACGAGCCTCGATCTTGTATACAAAAAAACAAAAACAAAAAAGTGAAAAAGTAATTAATTCTTAGTAAAAAGAATGGCGTGCACAAAAATGGTCAAAGAGAAAGAAAGGAAAAGTCATGTCTATTCTAGTCGATTCTCTCACTGGTATCACATTACGGCCTCACCCGACTTGTGTAGCACCAGGATGACAGTTCATAGCTGGGCCTCGATGTAAACCCAGGCTAGACAGCTCAGGGGTGAGCAATGCTCTCAAGTTCCAATGTATCCTAAGTATCCTGCCATCAGACGTGAACAACGTGTACCTCAACAAGTCGCTCAACAAACTTGTCCAGGAACACTTCAAGTCACCAGGATGCTCGTCTGTTGTGCAATAAAATGTGACACCAAGTGTTGGCAATAACATGGCGAGGAAAGGCTCGTGCGCAGCTTGTTTTCTATGATATTACATACAATGTAAGTCTCGATGAAATTTACTGGTGCTTGTCTGACATCCCATTGACTTCCTCCACCCTTTTTTCATCTCAAGGTGCTGTTCCATGTAGCAGTTTGTCATAAGCTTCTCTTTCCTCTTGAGATGATTTTTGGTTGTCTTCCAGATCTATGATCAGTGTCGATTTTGTTTTCAGTCTTATCCTTCATGATGACCTTAACCTCGGTTTAATCAGGGATTGATCTTATTGTTTAAATCATTCTGATCTGGAGAATATTGTTGCCCAGTTTCTGAGAGCTGATTATCATTGCTTGTTGGAGATTTTGTAACTCCTTCCCCTGGGACATGATGTTCTGAAATCTGAGCATTGACATTGATTACTGTCTGATTATATATTTATACTTTTTACATATATGCAAATGAGGGCTACCCTATGGATTTGTTAGGTTTATGTTTTTCTTCCGCCGAGTAATGGAAATTTTCTGATATTTCACATCGATCTGATCTTCAATTCATTTATTGATTACATATGAAAAGGGTAAATATCAATCAAGAGGATATACACACTCTCCACCGTAAAAAAAACTCACTCGTGTCCGAAAGAAGTGGTTCAGTTTTGCATTTTAAAGATGAAATGCGAAATGCGAAATAAAGATGAAATGCGAAAAAAATCCCCCCCCCCCCCCCCACTCCCCTTCCCACGCCTCCTGCCCCCAAGCCCTCTCCCTCCCACACTTCTCCCTGCTCTCAAATGTTGTGGTTGTGTGCTTCCCCTTCTCTCCCCATCTTGTCTTCCGCTCCCTCTTTTTGTATATTTTGTTTGTCTGGTTGATTTGTTTGTGAAATAAATGTTAGCTCTTTCACGAGCCTCGATTCAGTATACAAAAAACAAAAAAAAATAAATTAAAAAATAGGCAAAGCCGAGAAACGAACGAAACTCTTCAGAATTGCCCTTTGAACCCTTTAAAATCACCCGTGTTAGAATTATCCTTTTATAACTACCCTTTAGAACCCTTTAGAATTACCTTTTAGAATTACCCTTTGTAACTCTTTGAAACCCCTCAGAATTACCCTTTATAACCCCTTAGAATTACCCCATTAGAATTATATTTTAGAATTACCTTTATAACCATTTGAAACCCGTTGGAATAACCCTTTAGAACCCATTATCATTTATAATTACCCTTTAGAACCCATTATAATTTATAATTACCCTTTATAACCCATTATAATTTATAATTATCCTTTATAACCCATTATAATTTATAATTACCCTTTATAATTACCCTTTAGAACCCATTGTAATTACCCTTTAGAACCCATTATAATTACACTTTAGAACCCTTTAAAATTACTTTTGAGAACCCTTTATAATTAAACATGGCGGTTTAGAAAGGTTCTTGTTATTTATTATTTATGGACATAGCCAAATGTCGAAGCGGCTTCATTGCTTAAAAAAAAAAAAAACAGAACACGTGATTGTCGTTTACACAGTTTATTTTTTGTGACGTCATGAAACACAGACGAGGTGCAAACGTCTGACGGAGATTTTAAATGTCAAGAGAATTATTGCATGAAGTCGAGCATATTTCTTACGAATTCAAATCCGTCCTGATGTTTCAGGGAACTATTTATACCAAAGCAGAGGATTTTCTCCATCACTTTGCCGCCATTGCACTGCACAGATAATTCGTTCACCCCGTAAATTCAAATCCCCGCTTCCGCAGCACCTGCGTGCGTCAGATAAGAAAAGTGTGTTTGTTAAGAAGTTTTCGTTCGTCAGCTCTCAAATGAAGTCCATTGCTACGTATTGGATTGAATGACTTTTTACGTGAATTGTACTGTCCACCTGATTGGGTAAGGAAGAGTTGCTATTGCAAAAAAATAAAACTTGACTTGACAAATTAACTCATTGTGAGCATTCACTATGGAATGAATGAAAAACAAATTGGTGAATTGCTTTCTTAAGAATGACTCACCCAAGCATATTTGTTGGATTCTTCTTCTTCATTTTTCATGCAGCACATGGCGGCGGGTCGTGTGATTGCTGGGTGGTTATAGCTGTACCGCTAATGCAGTGCCCCTTGTATGTTAGAGCAGGAATTTGTAATTTGTTTAGGATGATGATGAGTCGGCCACTCTTCGCTAAGGACACCGTGGGACCTTTATTACTCACCAGCTAATGCTGGCACATGGGATGTCCAGCTTAACATCCATTCAATAAAGGGCACACACATCGATGCCTCGCGCTGCATGCGCTGGCAGTTTATAGCCAGGTCAAGGTTCAAACCCAGGTGAGTGTGCACACCTCGAAGCTACTCCTGCCGGACCTGCTTTTGTGGTTGGTTTGCTAGAAAGAGGTTATTCAAAAACAACATCACAAACATACAAAATGTGTTACCACCTTACCTTTTCATGGACTGATGTTTGTAAATAACATGTATGAAATGAAATATTCATCGATGCACTTTCTTTATCAGACCACTGTCTGCACTACAAGATGGCTGATATTCATTCTAACTCCTTTTCTGTATCAGATGAATGGAAGAGTGGAAGCTGAGCCCCAACCACAACCTCCAATGCCTTACCACATCAACATGAGCCTCAAAAGCTTTGGCTACAATATCTTTGGCGAGGAAGTTGAGCTCTCGTTCTTCCTGTATGACGTCAAGGAAGGCAAACCCATAAGGTGTGTCTCGATAAGACAACGTGAAGCGCTCCTTGATGCGTCCATGAACGTGTTACCTAAAAGTGGAAGAAATATTCTCATTTTTCCCCTTTTTTTGATTCAACTTCACTTATGAGATGTAGGGAGCACAATTTTCTGGCACAATGAAGTGCTTACTTCAGATTTCGGCCTGACATATCAGAGGGTATGAGTTAACCACAGAGTGTTCTGTACGGCAGACCAGGTGGGGCAGGCAGGTGACTGTGTTTTTATTCGTTGGAAATTTGAGTGACATTGTAATTACCTTGAGATGGGAAGTTCTCAGGATCCAGATGTATACGACTGTAGCTCTCTGTTCATTTAAAACCAACAACTCCTTGGTTGCCAATCACATCTGCTTTTTTTTTTGTTTGTTTTGTGTATACAAGATCGAGGCTCGTGTAAGAGCTAACATGAATCACAAAAAAAACAAACGGACACACAAAACATACAAAAAAAGGGAGCGGGAGACAAGATGGGGAGAGAGAGAGAGGGAAGCACACAAGTACAACAGCAGAGCACAGGGACAACGGAAGATCTGTGGGAGGGAGCAAAGATGAGCCCTACTTGCGCAGAGTACTATGTGCCAGTCCTTACCGCTTTGCCACAGATTACCACAGTGGCACTTGCTCTACTGGCACATAGTACTCTGCGCAAGTAGGGCTCATCTTTGCTTATTGGCAGACTTCATCTGTTCCTGCATATGCTACTTCCTGATTGCTCACACCGATGACGATTGAAATGCAACCGAACAAATGCCGATTGAATTTAAGGGGCTTCAGTGTATGTGGGTTCCACTTGCATTTGATCTAACACCTGAATCCACCTTCCCATGTCTCTCCTCTCTCCTGCAGCGAGCACTTCCTTCTGAGGCTTAATAAACAGGGGTTACCGAAGAACAGAGAGAGGCTTGAAAAGCAATCGGCTTTATTCACCGTGAGTGTGTGCTCTCTTAACCACACGCACATCCATGGAAAGAACGAGTGCCGATGCACTGCACGTATGCCATTTGTAAGATTACGATTCTGTAATAATGAAGATTCTTAAGGTATTGGAAGCACTTATGGTTTCTGAGGTGCACTTTACTTACGTTTTCTGAGGTGACACTACAATTTTTTCTGCACTATTGTGAAAAGAAAAACCCTGCCATTGATAAATGGACATGATGTCATCACAAGATGCATCTGCATGGCGTCAGCGCATGAGTGCACCTGTTCAAACTGATCGCACAGTTCTGCCTCGGAGGCATCCGCGTGTGCTGGATCAAATGTTAGGCAATGGAAAATGAATGTGGGTAAAAAATTCTCTGCCTTCGACCTCCCACCACTTTCCCAATGTAACATGGATTATCGTGCAGCATTTCTCCTGACAGTGCAGGAAAGAGAAGTGCAATTGGGGTGGTGGGGGGTATGCGGATGGCAGCGGTAGTTTTTATCGAGCATTCCATGATGTGCTATGCACTGTGATAATGACTTACTTCATTTTAATGAAACAATAAGAGGTTGCTGTGAACCCCCAATGAAACTGCAGGAAAAGATGAATGCTTACAACAAACGCAGAGCAAAACATGAAGAGAGTGAAGTGGGGAGTGAAGGGCAGAGTATAATAAATTGAACAAGGATATAATAGCTTGGTGTTGGCTTAACGAAAAGGGTGACTGGCTTGGGATCCTAGGGTCCTGAGTTTTAATCCTGGTCAGCCATTGAATTAACACCAGGTGGGTTTGACTCGGCCTGTCATGTTTCTGAGGTCAGCAAAACGAGTACAAGGGTACTGGGAATTGTACATCTGGTGCGGAGATGTAACTGGTGCGGAGGTGTGCGGAGATAGAAGCATGTGTTCTCTATCGCCAACGGCGGCCAGAAGCGGCTATGGTACGAATAATAATAATAATAATAATAATAATAATAAAGAACAAGTAAAGATACATTCAAAGTACACCGCCCCCATGCCAAATAATTAAATATTCTACAGCTCGGAGAGACTGCATTGCGAGGGAGAGGTGTGCAATAATTGATTGATTAATTGTAGAATTAAAATCAATAAAAGATTATCACAAAATATTTTCTTAATCAATTGGCTAATAGCATAACTAAACCACTAGTGCTTCATCCGAAGATGTATCTTTTAAAAATGTAATTAAATAAGTCATGAATAAAAAATTAAATAATGAATTGATTAATCAATAAATAATTAATCGATTAAATGATTAATCAATAAATCAAAAATATCCTTGATAGCCACATCACTTGGTCACTGTCATGTCCAAATATTAGCTTCCCAGCTCAAAAGGTGCCTAAGATATTGGCCAAATGAGAAAGAAAATAAATAAATTATTAATAATGAAAATAAATAAATAATAATCATTTAAAAATTAAATTATTAATCAATTCGGTCATAAAACACATAAACCACCACCATTTCATCAGAATCTGTAACTTAAAAAAAATAAAATTTAGTCATAATTGAATAATTAAATAATTAATCGATTAATTGATTAATTGATCAAATTAATAAATCAAAAATAGCCTTTGCAGCCAAATCACCTGGTCATTGGCATGTCCAAATATCCTTACTCAAAAGGTGCCTGAGATAATGGCCAGAAGAGAAAGTAAATTTAATTAATGCAATAAGTACTTAATTAATCGCTAATAATTAAATAACTCCTCAATTAATTGATTAATCAAAAAACAAAAAATACTGTTTTTGAAAAAGGACTTGCTCAATATTGTGCCGAAATTTCAGCTTCCGAGCTCAAAGGATGGCTGAGATATCGCCCGGACAAACAAACAAGAAAACAAGCAAAGAAACAAACAAACAAACAACCAGAGTGAAAACTGAGTACTCCACTCCCTTTCAGCGTGCGTCACTGCCGAGCCCCCTTCGGTGCCCGGCAATGACGTTTTTCAATGCCTGGAAATGGCATAGGAAAGGAGCGGTGTTCAATAGCTCGTTAGTCGGGAAGTCTGTTTTGAATACAAACACACATATATATATATACTAGCAGAGGTACCCGGCTTTGCACGGGAGTGGGAGGAGGAGGGGAGGGGGAAGAGGAGGGGAGGGGAACGCTAATTTTAAAACCCGAAATTTTTTAAATGTTTATGTCTCCGTGACATTCCTGGGACCATCCCGAGTCGAACAGTACTTTCCGCTCGCAAATCCGTCCACGGGTTCTCGAGATCTTAGAGATTGTAGACCCGAAGTTTTTTTAATTTTAAGGTGTGCTGTAGTCAGAAGCGCTAGAAGCGCTGCGCTCCCTCCCTTCGAATCCCTCTCTCTTCTGCTAGTGCTAATAATACGCTAATTTTAAAACCCGAAATTTTTTAAATGTTTATGTCTCCGTGACATTCCTGGGACCATCCCGAGTCGAACAGTACTTTCCGCTCGCAAATCCGTCCACGGGTTCTCGAGATCTTAGAGATCATAGATAGAGGCCAACTCTACTTTATATATATAGATATATATAAAATATATAAAATAAAATGTGTGTCTCTCTGTGTGTTGTCTTTGGGGTGTTGGGATCTGTACGGTCCATGGGGTGTTTTGGGTCTTCAGGGTCTTTCTTTTCAGTCATCACGGTATTTTGGGTCTTCAGGGTCTTTTGGGTCTTGGGGTTATTTTGGGTCTTTGGGGTCTTCGGTGTATTTTGGGTATTTGGGGTATCTAAGGGTCTTTGGGGTATTTAAGGGACTTTGGGGTATTTTGGGTCTTCGGGGTATTTTAGGTGTTTTTTGGTCTTAAGAGTCTTGGGGGACTTAAAGGGTCTCCAAAGGTCTAACGGGTCTCATCAATCTAAAGGGTAAATGGATATTCCAACAGTACTCAATTAATAGGCATACATAATTAATAGACAGACAGGATGCATCTGAGTTTCAAATAGTATGTAATAAATAGACATATAATCACACGGCTTCCTGGACCGACCGTGGTTTTCGATATAATATACGAGCTGAATGCACCCGGTGTTGCCTGGGTTCTTTTTGAATGAATTACATCTTCTGTACATAGGTCTGACGCTAGCCCAGTATCAGTTGGTGCTCAACGATTCCTTGTTCTTTCTTCTGTCGGGCCCCGCGAGAGATAATTTTGAAAGCATGTGTTGCAATCAGTCAGATATTCCTATTAAGTGCATAAGTTTCTGCAACTCTGCAACATAGGATTCTGCAACTGGACCTGACGGCATCAGCCCACGGGTCCTAAAAACCTGTTCTTCCGCTCTTTCACTCCCTCTCTCTGTTCTCTTCACCCTCTCTTTTGCTCAAGGTCATCTTCCATCTGCTTGGAAATCTGCCAACATCACCGCTTTGCACAAAAAAGGTGCAAAAACAGATCCCAGCAACTACAGACCAATCAGCCTTCTCCCAATTATCAGCAA
The DNA here is from genome assembly GCF_964187855.1 of Myxine glutinosa. Lineage (NCBI taxonomy): Eukaryota > Metazoa > Chordata > Myxini > Myxiniformes > Myxinidae > Myxine > Myxine glutinosa. The sequence continues at coordinate 49,056,721 of NC_136272.1, read as the reverse complement.
AGTCATGGAATCCATCATTGCTTCAGATATGAAATCTTTCCTCTTCTCCAATGGCTTGATCTCTGATCATCAATTTGGTTTCAGACCTGGACACTCTACTCTGGACATGCTGCTTCTGCTTTCTCAACAATGGAGTTCCACAAGGCAGTGTTCTGGGCCCTGTGCTTTTTCTGGTCTTCATCAATGATCTCTCTGACTCTCTTGAAAATCCTCTGTATCTCTTTGCTGATGACTCTACTCTCTGTCGCTCCATTCTTCATCCCTCAGATCGGCAGTCTGCTGCCTCCTCACTCTCTGCAGACCTGGACAAAATCACAGACTGGGCAAACAAGTGGAACATGTCTTTCAATCCTGACAAATCTCACACTCTTACGATGTCTCTCCGAAAAGACCGACTGGACAACCCTCCCATCCACTTTCTGAATAATCTTCTCCAAGAAGTTCTGTCACTCAAGCTTTTGGGTCTCACTATCTGCCATGATCTTTCCTGGGAAAACCACATTTCAAATCTGGCCTCCAAAGCCAGTCGCCGACTGGGCATCCTCCGTCGTGCGAAGTCCTTCCTTGGCACACCTGAGCTCCTCACCACATACAAGGCTTTCATCCGCAGCTCAATGGAATACTGCTCTACCCTCTGGGCTGGTGCTCCTGCCTCACACCTAGCTCGTCTTCACGCTGTTGAAACCAAAGCATTCAGAATCATTGGAATCTCCCGCGATGAAGCTAACTCCAAGGGCCTCTCACTCACTCACCGCAGGCAGGTTGGTGGGCTTTCCATCTACTACCGACTCCTCTCTGGCGTTGCCCCCCCAGCTCTCTCTGGGCTCTGTCCCGCAAATATTCCTACAGGTCGCACAAGATCTGCCTGCAACCCTCTTATGGTCAAACTGCCAAAATCAAGACTCTCTGCTCACCTTCACTCCTTTATTCCTCTCTTCTCCCGCCTCTGGAACAAACTCCCTCACTCTCTTCAATCCCACTCCACCCTCCAGGTCTTTAAAACTGCTGTTCACCACCATCTCTTATCCTCCCCCATCCAAAACCTTGATCTTTTCTACCCCCGCTAATTTCACCCCAATTCCACTTTTTTGAAATACCAACTTCTGTCCTGGAAGTCCTTGGTGTCCTTGTGTTTTATACTTCTCCCTCCACCCCCCCCCCCCCTTCCGACGCCTCCTCCCCCCAAGCCCTCTCCCTTCCACACATCTCCCTGCTCTCAAATGTTGTGTTTGTGTGCTTCCCCTTCTCTCCCCATCTTGTTTTCCGCTCCCTCTTTTTGTGTGTTTTGTTTGTCTGGTTGATTTGTTTGTGAAGTAAATGTTAGCTCTTTCACGAGCCTCGATTCAGTATACAAAAAAAATAAAAATGGATGGAGGTCCTCAATGCCAAACAGGAAATTCGAGCAGTCTCCCTTGACATATCACGTGCCTTCGATACGGTCTGGCACCCCGCTCTGCTCACCAAACTCTCCTCTTTTGGTATCCATGGAAATCTCCACGCATGGCTGGCGGACTTCCTCTCTAGTCGTAGTCAACGTGTGGCCCTGAATGGGTTTCTCTCATCTCCTCTTCCTGTTCAGGCTGGAGTTCCACAAGGCAGTGTTCTGGGCCCTGTGCTTTTTCTGGTCTTCATCAATGATCTCTCTGACTCTTGAAAATCCTCTGTATCTCTTTGCTGATGACTCTACTCTCTGTCGCTCCATTCTTCATCCCTCAGATCGGCAGTCTGCAGCCTCCTCACTCTCTGCAGACCTGGACAAAATCACAGACTGGGCAAACAAGTGGAACATGTCTTTCAATCCTGACAAATCTCACACTCTTACGATGTCTCCCCGAAAAGACCGACTGGACAACCCTCCCATCCACTTTCTGAATAATCCTCTCCAAGAAGTTCTGTCACTCAAGCTTTTGCGTCTCACTATCTGCCATGATCTTTCCTGGGAAAACCACATTTCAAATCTGGCCTCCAAAGCCAGTCGCCGACTGGGCATCCTCCGTCGTGCGAAGTCCTTCCTTGGCACACCTGAGCTCCTCACCACATACAAGGCTTTCATCCACAGCTCAATGGAATACTGCTCTCCCCTCTGGGCTGGTGCTCCTGCCTCACACCTAGCGCGTCTTCACGCTGTTGAAACCAAAGCATTCAGAATCATTGTAATCTCCGGCGATGAAGCTAGCTCCAAGGGCCTCTCACTCACTCACCGCAGGCAGGTTGGTGGTCTTTCCGTCTTTTACCGACTCCTCTCTGGCCTTGCCCCCCCAGCTCTCTCTGGGCTCTGTCACGCAAATATTCCTACAGGTCACACAAGATCTGCCTGCAACCCTCTTATGGTCAAACTGCCAAAATCAAGACTCTCTGCTCATCTTCACTCCTTCATTCCTCTTTTCTCCCGCCTCTGGAACAAACTCCATCACTCTCTTCAATCCCACTCCACCCTCCAGGTCTTTAAAACAGCTGTTCACCACCATCTCTTATCTTCCCCCATCCAAAACCTTGATCTTTTCTACCCCCGCTAATTTCACCCCAATTCCACTTTTTTGAAATACCAACTTCTGTCCTGGAAGTCCTTGTGTTTTATACTTCTCCCTCCCCCCCCCCCCCCCTTCCCACGCCTCCTCCCCCCAAGCCCTCTCCCTTCCACACATCTCCCTGCTCTCAAATGTTGTGTTTGTGTGCTTCCCCTTCTCTCCCCATCTTGTCTTCCGCTCCCTCTTTTTATATATTTTGTTTGTCTGGTCGATTTGTTTGTGAAGTAAATATTAGCTCTTTCACGAGCGTCGATTCAGTATACAAAAAAAAGTAAAAAAAAAAAGTTGTACTTCAAGAGAATTTTGGAAGAAGAAGAAGATTTATTGCGAAATGGCCCCAGGCCGGCTGACGCGGCCTCGACCGACCTCACCACCTCGCCTATAACCTTCCTGGGGCCCATCCAGACATTTTTTGTTTCAGAGGATTCCTCATATCTCTCATGGTTCAGGAGATGAGCGCGTGCAGACAAACAAACAAACGAACAAAAACTTGAAACCTCCCTCCCCACCCCCCCCCCCCCCCCCAAGAAAAAAAAATTCCATTGATAAAGCAAATTGTTCATTTCAGCAAGATTAAAATTGACAATCTTGATCAAAGCTCGGGTCAATAGGATGACAAGTGACGATTTTTCAGATAAAAAATGATGATTTGGGAAGGTTGATCTTGATGTGACCTTTGACCTTTTGACCTCAAAAATAGTTAGTTTCCCTATTTAGTGACTCAATGTGCAAATGCTGTTCAATTTTCAAGTAAATCGGATGAAAATTGAGGATTTTAAAACTTGGCCTATGTTGACCTTTTGGCCGATGTTGACCTCAAAACTCCTTGGTGGTTGAATTCAATGAACAGATATGCAAGTCCTCTTCAAATTCCAAGTCAATTTGATGAAAATTTAGTATTTTAGAAATATGGCCTACGTTTAACTTTTGGCCTATGTTGACCTCAAATATACTTGGTGGTTGAATTTATTGACCAGATATGCAAGTCCTCTTCAAATTTCAAGTCAATCGGATGAAAATTGAGTATTTTAGAAATATGGCCTATGTTGAACTTTTGGCCTATGTTGACCTTTTGGCCTATGTTGACCTCAAATATACTTGGTGGTTGAATTTATTGACCAGATATGCAAGTCCTCTTAAATTTCAAGTCAATCGGATGAAAATTGAGGATTTTAGAAATTTGGCAAAGTTGGTGACCTTTGGAACTATGTTGACCTTTTGAAACCAAAAACAATAGGCTTCTCAATTGGGACGACCTATACAACTTGGTGAAGTTTCGTGACGATCGGTTTTGAATTGTGACCTGTCGGCTGGTGACAAACAAACAGACAAACAGACAGACAGACAAACAGACAAACAGACAGACAGACAGAACCACAAATGCAACCGACCAATATACCCTGAGAAATCTTCGATTTTGCAATTAAGAAACAAACAAAAACTTTCTTATATATATATATATCTATCTATATATATATATATATATATATATATATATATATATATATATATATATATATATATATATATATCAAAGAAATGCCAAGTCTGTATATATATATACAGACTTGGCATTTAATATGGAATATATTTTTTTCTTGACTTGGGTTCACTTTCTGAACTCAGTATATCAATCTGGTGAGTTTATTTTACCCTTCGGTGATTTCTTTGTTGAAAGAACCATGTCACTGATTGTCTTTTGCAGCAAGAAGTCAATAACAGGATTATTTCACAGGTGGCGTGACAAAATGTAAGGACAGGTACATTTGACGATTGGCTTCACAATCGGGTATATAGGGGTTGTTGCATTCTGTATTAGTGGAAAACAACTGCTGCACGTCTACAAAAGTTATTGCCGCTTCCTCTGGAGATAGTCCATCAACTTGACAATGCTGTTTGTCATGGAGTGGTGGCTTTACGAAATTCTGGCATGAAACAGCGTGCTGTTGCTCGGCAGTATGGCATCACTCAAGGTCAGGTGTCAAAGATCCTGAAACGAAATGCTCAGAGGGGTGTCCCTACTCGAATACCGAGGCCGGGACGTCCACGCAGAACCACAATGAGAGATGCTCGCCAGCTGCACCGGTTAGTCTGCAATGGCCGTACCAAGTCAGCTATTCGGCTTATGGCTGAGTGGCAGCAACTGACAAATGTGCCTGTATCCAGAAGGCTAGTCAACCAACGACTGGTTCAAGCTGGCTATCGTGCCAGGCATGCCCTGAGAAAGCCACACCTGACCAGACAACACAGCCAGCGCCGATTGCAGTGGGCCAGAGAGCACCGTCAATGGCAGCCAGTGCACTGGAATCACGTGACCTTCAGTGACGAGTCTAGATTTCTGGTCTATCGTCAAGATGGCCGTGTCCGAGTGCGCAGACAAGTGCATGAAGCCCACAACGAAGATTGTATAGTGCCAAGAGTCCAAGCTGGAGGTGGTGGGGTGACCGTTTGGGCTGCTTTTCATGCAGGGGGCAAAACTGACCTGGTTGTTCTGAATGGAAACCTGAACCAGTTCAAGTACAGGGTCATTCTGGAAGAAACATTGCTTCCATTTGCTCGTGCAGCCTTTCGAGGAAACTTTGTCTTCCAAGATGACAACGCACGGCCTCATCGTGCTCGCATGATCCAACACTTTCTTGCTGACCATGGTGTAGAGCATATGGATTGACCTGCCATGTCCCTGGATATGAATCCGATAGAGAACTTGTGGGCAGAATTAACGCGTCAAATCGACAACTTGGACCAGCAGCCGACCTCTGTGCGTGAATTGCAGCAGGCTATTGTCACTGCATGGCAAGCGATTCCTGTCCAAACCTTGGCAAATCTCGTGAACAGCATGCCTCAACGTGTACGTGCTCTCCAGAATGCCCGTGGGTGGTTACACGAAGTACTGAACTGTAATTTTACTGTCCATAATCCCAGTCATAATTTAACTTTGTTTTTGTTAAAAAAATTTTTGGCTAATGTGCAAAATAAAGAGATACTTCTGGAAAACGTACAAAAGTTTAACACAGTACTGTCCATGAATTGAGTTCGATATCAGTTTCCATCACTTTCAAGGATCAATTTATTTGCTTCTAAATGTCAAATGTGGTTTTTGTTTCTTTTAAAGGTCACATTAACAAAATCTAGAATAATTTCAACATATTTCCAATGAACTTTTGGTTCTAAGTCATCTTGAAAAGTAAGTTCACCCCTACAAAAAAAATATTCCATATTAAATGCCAAGTCTGTATATAGATAGAAGATAGAAGATAGACGATAGAAGATAGAAATAATATATATATCTATATATATATATATATATATATATATATATATATATATATATATATATATATATATATATATAATATATATATATATATATTTATATACATATACATATATATATATATATATATATATTTACTCAAAGGCAAAAGTTATTGTGACACACAAACAACAAACAGAATCAGTGTTAAACTTTTACTGCCGCGAATGAAATGTTATTACATGGAAAGACAAATGTTTCAAGGTATGGTAACGATCAACAGTCCATAAGAACAGTGCACCTGGCATATGCAAATGAGCCACAACACAAGAGGGGGTTCACAAGCAAGTTCACACAGTCAGTAGCGAGTGTGTCCACCTTATGCATTGATGCAGGCCTGGCACCCTTCGCCTCATTGAGGCCACTAAACGTCGATGAAAGTCCTTGGGAAGATCATTCCATATCCGAGGAAGGATTTGGCGGAGTTCCTGCAGCGTTTTTGGAGGATTCGGATGACGTCGTAAACGTCGCTCCATTTCATCCCAGACGTGTTCAATGGGTGACAAATCAGGGGATCTTGCAGGCCAGGGTAACACATTAACATTGTTCTGATTAAGATACTGCTGTACAACTCGAGCAACGTGTGGTCTGGCGTTATCGTGTTGAAACGTCACTCTAGGGCCGTTCTGTTGCAAAAACGGTAAAGCGGCCGTTTGCAAAATCTCGTCTCGGTACCTCACAGCATTCAAGTTCCCCTCAATCACAATCATTGGCGTTCTTGCTGCAGCTGTTATCCCACCCCAGATCATAACGCCCCCACCTCCAAAACGATCCCCTTCCAGAACACATGGCCTGATGTAACGTTCACCTGTGCACCTGTAGACACGTGTCCTACCGTCAGCTCGGTGAAGCTGTGCCAAATGGTGTTTCTATGGACGTTGAATCGACGAGCAACATCACGCTGCGAGGTACCAGACTGAAGCATACCTATAGCTCTCCATCTGTCATTTTCCCCGAGGCGTGGCATGTCGAACTTGTTCCAGAACGATGAATAGAGGTGTTTTTCTGACTTCTGCACTTCTTAAGACTGCATTGAGTGGAAATGATAAGCGTCTGGTTGTCTGGCCTTTTAAAGTGAACATTGCTGGCCATTTTTCTCGAATATGTCATGCTTCTTGCAAATTTCGTGCAATTCGAACAGCAACTGCTTGGTTGCGTTTCTTCGACCATTTTAACACACTCTTTCTCTGGTTCAAATCCAAAAATTCATTCACAAGATTACCAATGAAAAAATTCCATGTCACAATAACTTTTGCCTCTGAGTATATATATATATATATGTAATATAATATTTATATCAGTTTTTTTGAATTTTGCAAACATGTTCTGGTCACATGCTATTTCAAGGAGGAAGCATTGAACCATAGTCACGGACTAATGGTTACGCCTACTATGTTCTTTAAATCCTTTTAATTACCTCCGCCACCAAAGGTGGATGGAGGTTATGTTTTCACCCCTGTCTGTTTGTCTGTCCGTTTGTTACTTGCCGGAAAAGAATCTGGCAAATATGTTGGTTGGTTTGTTTGTCTGTCTGTCTGTCTGTTTGTCTGTCTGTGCGCAGTACTACGTCTACATCGTTGCACATAACATCACCATACTTTACACACATATTTGCGTTGCCCTGGAATAGACTGTGCCCAATTTTTAACTCTCTAGGCCCAAGGTCAAGCTCAAGGTCACCCAAAACGTAAAATGAGGGGGGGTCGAGTTTTCATTTAAAATATATTTCAAACCACTATAACTCTAAAAGTACAAGAGATATGCATACACTTACTGTTACTGACATATAGGAAGTCACATACGACATTTCATTTGGCACCATGACCTTTGACCGTGAGTGACCTTGAAAGGTCAAACTCGAGGTCAATAAAAAAGTACATTCCGGCAAGTCCTTGGTCTCTGACCGATTTCTAGTTTGTTTGTTTGTTTGTGGAGAAAATATCTCAAAAAGTTATGGACGGATTCGGACGACATATGGAAGAGATGTAGCGTATGTGACAAGGACGAAATGATTAGATTTGGATGAAGATCCGGATTCGGATCCGGCTACTAGAATTTTTATAGTGAATCTTCACCATTGGGAGATTGGGCCAAAAACGATACAGAGCAGGATATCTCAAAACGTTATGGATGGATTTGGACGAAACATGTTGGACAGGTTGTATGTGTGACAAAGAAGATTCGATTCAATTTTGGTGAAGATCTGAATATGGATTCGGATATGAGAATTATTTACTGTCAAATGATTCTTCACCATTGGGAGATATGGCAAAAAACGATACATAGCAGCATATCTCAAAAAAGTTACAGATGGATTTGGACGAAACTTGTTGGACAGGTTGTGTGTGTGACAAGGACGAATCGATTCAAGTTTTGGTGAAGATCCGGCTCCGGATCCAGCTAGTATAATTTTTTAAGTGATTCTTTTACCATTGAGTGATATGGCCAACCAGGTGGAGGTATGCTCTCCACTGAGTGCCGTTCTAGTTTCACACTGCAGTCACCCACATAATAAGCAATTATTCTTGCAATCCAACAGAAAATTTCTTGGTTGTTTTTGAATCCTCTAATTATCTCTACGAGGTTTGGGTAATATACAAATACACAGAATCAAATAGTTTCCACCCCACTATGCTCTGCTGCACTTTTATTCTTAAGACTGCGTCGAAGTCTCCTCTCAAACACGTTATTTAACAAAACACCTCAACATATTTTTTTCTTTGGTTATGGGATTCTTGGATGACGATTACATGGACAGTCTATCAGAAGAAATATTGCTACTGGGTTGACAATAATGATCTAACAATTTAATGATATGTGTTCGCTTCCTTTACACAAACATCCCCAAAGAGCCTTCTGGTGCATCATAAATCTCCACATCCATGAAGGGCAATTTTTACCCCCTTTCTATTTTCCCTGTGAAGTCGATGCTGGAGAAGGCTCGGCTCATTTGCTCGAAGAGTTTGTCAACCTTATCCCAATGTAATGCCAATTGCGTTGTCAATATATATGTTCCAGTATCGCAGCAGCCAATCTTCAATATTCTTGGAAATCTTGCACTCTGATTCCTCCATGACTATACAGTGCATTCAGAAAGTATTCAGACCCCTTCACTTTTTTCACATTTTGTTATGTTGCAGCCTTATGCTTAAATCGTTTAAATTCATGTTTTCCCTCATCAATCTACACTCAATACCCCATAATGACGAAGATAAAACAGGATTTTAGAAAGTTTTGCAAATTTATTAAAAAGAAAAAACTGAAATATCACATTGGCATAAGTATTCAGACCCTTTGCTATGACACATGAAATTTACCTCAGGTGCCTCCCATTTCTCTTGATCATCTTTGAGATGTTTCTACACCTTGATGGGAGTCCACCTGTGGTAAATTCAATTGATTGGACATGATTTGGACAGGCACACACCTGTCTATATAAGGTCTCACAGCTGACACTGCATATCAGAGCAAAAACCAAGCCATGAGGTCGAAGGAACTGCCTGCAGAGCTCAGAGACAGGATTTTGTCGAGGCACAGATCTGGGAAAGCCTACAAAAAACTTTCTGCTGCATTGAAGGTTCCCAAGAGCACAGTGGCCTCCATAATTCTTCAATGGAAGAAGTTTGGAACAACCAGGACTCTTCCTAGAGCTGGCCGCCCGGCCAAACTGAGCAATCGGGGGAGAAGGGCCTTGGTAAGAGAGGTGACCAAGAACCCGATGGTTACTCTGGCTGAGCTCCAGAGATCCTGTGTGGAGATGGAAGAAACTTCCAGAAGGACAACCATCACTGCAATACTCCACCGATCTGGGCTATATGGCAGAGTGGCCAGACGGAAGCCAAACAGTTCAATCTTGGTTTTATCAGACCACAGAATCTTGTTTCGAACAGTCTGAGAGTCCTGTAGGTGCTTTTTTTCAAACTCCAAGCGGGCTTTCATGTGTGTGCCTTTCCAAATCATGTCCAATCAATTGAATTTACCACAGGTGGACTCCAATCAAGATGTAGAAACATCTCAAAGATGATCAAGAGAAATGGGAGGCACCTGAGCAAAATTTCAAGTGTCATAGCAAAGGGCCTGAATACTTATGTCAATGTGATATTTCAGGTTTTCTTTTTAATAAATTTGCAAAACTTTCTAAAATCCTGTTTTCTCTTTGTCATTATGGGGTATTGAGAGTGGATTGATGAGGGAAAAAATGAATTTAAACGATTTCAGCATAAGGTTGAAACATAACATAATATGAAAAAAGTGAAGGGGTCTGAATACTTTCTGAATGCACGGTATCACTCCAACTATCGACACCAGGATATAACAGCAAAAATTCCAAACATGCATAATCAAACCAAGTCATCCCAACAACCAAGACTTGTGGCATGCAGAAGGTGCAAAGGCATGCATCAACAATCAAACCAAGGTAACTCACACTCACCCCACAAGGCCCAGAAAGCTTAGTCACTTTTCTTTTCTTTTTTTTTTGTATACAGAGTCGAGGCTCGTGAAAGAGCTAACATTTATCAAACAAACAAATCAAACAAACAAGCAAACAAAGTATATAAAAAGGGGAGCGGTCGACAAGATGGGGAGAGAAGGGGAGGAAGCACACAAACACAACATTTGAGAGCAGGGGCATCGGGAGATGTGTGGGAGGGAGAGGGCCTGGGGGGGGGGGGGGGTGGCAGGATAGGTATAAAACGCAAGGACACCAAGGACTTCCAGGAAAGAAGTCGGCACCTCAAAAAAGTGGATTTGGGGTGAAATTCCGTCACTCAAGTTATGTATTCCGTCATATTTTATAACACCTTTTTCTTCTTCTTCTTTAAAAGGCTGCTTTCGACTTGCTCACCAAATCAATTCATCCCAAAAAAAATATCCATCTCCTATAGTGCCTTTTTTCTACATTCCCTAAACTCTCCTGCACTCCATCCTCCATCCAGCGTCCTTAAACGTATTTTTAACTCGAAGGTCACAAGAAACTCATTTTGCAATAAATGTTCGTTTCCCATAAATCGTACACTTTCAAAAATCCAATCTCACCCCTCCCCTCCAAATCTTCCCCATAACCCCTCCCCTCCAAATCTTCCCCATCACCCCTCCCCTCCAAATCTTCCCCATCACCCATCCCTTTCAAATCTCCCCCCTTGCCCCCTCCCTCCTAAACTACCCCCTCACCCCTCCCCGCCAAGACGCCCCCTCGCCCCTCCCCTCCTAGACTCCTGCCTCACCCCTCCCCTCCAAATCTCCCCCATATCCCATCCCTTTCAAATCCCTCCCCTTGTCCCTTCCCTCCCAAACTCCCCCCTCACCCCTCCCCTTCAAATCTCCCCACCCTCATTGCTTCTCAATTTCCCCCCTCTCACTCCCCCTCCTCAAAGCGTCCTCCCCGCTTCTTCCCCCTTCAAACTCTCACCTCCATCTCCCCCAACCTTCTGCCTCGCTCTTCCCCCTCCTCAAATAACACCTCATTGTGGCTCACCCAATCACCATCAAACCTTTTGTCCGCCCCATCCTTCCCTTTCTCCGAGCTATTCTGAAATCTCTGACACACCTTCAACAGCTCTCCCTATCTCTTCCACCTCTTCCACATCTTACCCTACCCCTCCTCCCCCCTGTTCTGTATCTGATGCTCCCCCTTCCTCTTCATTAACGGTATGGACCTCAAACATCCGGGGCCTTCGTTCAAACTTAACTGATCTCTCCATACAGGTTGCTTCTGTCAAACCAGACGTGATCTGCTTAACAGAAACTTTCCTCCTTTATGATGTCTCTGATTCCATAGTATCTCTCCCGGGCTACTCCCTCCTCCGGTATGATAGACCTGAGCCTCGTCCTGGAGGCGGGGTTGCTATCTTTATCAAAAACTCTCTTCCTCACTCGCCCTGCACTGCACTCTCTCCACCTCACCCCCAGGAATACCTCTGGCTACGGCTTCCCCTTCGCTCCCACCTCTTGTTCATATGTGTGTTGTACCGTCCACCAAACAGTGATGACTCCATCTACATCTCGCTGTCTGATGATATGGACCAACTTCTATCTACTCATCCCAACTCTCTCTTCCTCATATGTGGTGATTTCAATTGTCACCATGCCAGTTGGCTGGGTGTGGGTACCTCTCTCACCAGCCATGGCTCTTCAGCAAAGGACTTCTGCGACTCACTGGGACTGACACAATCTGTCAATTTCCCGACCCGGATCTCAGTCAACGGAACATCTTCTCTTCTGGACTTGGCTATGACTAACTTCCCTGAAAATGTCTGCTGCTCTTCTTCTGCTCCGATCGGATCATCTGATCATGTCCTTGTTAAAGTGGACATCTCTCTGACCATCCTCAGGGAGCCTGCTCAGCGTCGACGAGTCTGGCATTTCACTCAGGCCAACTGGCACGGTCTTCAAGCAGCCATCAATCATCTGGACTGGTCTCCCATCTCTACCACCTCTGACATCAACTCATCCTGGGAATTCTTCCAAAGTAAATTGCTCTCTCTCATGCACAGATTTATCCCATCTCGTCTTCAGTTGTCATACCCTTCCTCCCGTCCATGGTACACGGAATCTTGTGGTGAGGCTGTTGCCCAGAAACAACTTGCCTTCGTCTCCTGGAAAGCAAATCCAACGGAAGGAAATCTCATTTCCTTTCACAAAGCCCGAAACAAGTGTGTGTCCACCCTCAGGAGAGCCAGGAAACAATATCTCTCCGTTCTCAAGACCGAACTCTCTTATCTGTCTCCCTCTTCCAAATCCTGGGGGCGTCTGGTAAAATCCGTTTCTGGTGTTTGTTCCCCCTCCATCCCCTCCCTTACCTCAAACGGCTACACAGCTGACTCCGCACGTGAAAAAGCTGAATGCCTCAACTCTGTGTTTGCCTCTAAATCTTGTGTCCCAAACCCATCCCTCTCTGTGCCCACCATACCCAGTCATACCCTGCTGCTCCTGGACTCCGTGTCCTTTCCTCCTGACAAGGTGGAAAAGTTTCTGTCAACCCTCGACTCTGATTCTGCAACTGGACCCGACGGCATCAGCCCACGGGTCCTAAAATCCTGCTCTGCTGCTCTATCTCACCCTCTCTCTGTTCTCTTCACCCTCTCTTTTGCTCAAGGTCAACTGCCATCTGCTTGGAAATCAGCCAACATCACCGCTTTGCACAAAAAAGGTGCAAAAACAGATCCTAGCAACTACAGACCAATCAGCCTTCTCCCAATTATCAGCAAAGTCATGGAATCCATCATTGCTTCGGATATGAAATCTTTCCTCTTCTCCAATGGCTTGATCTCTGATCATCAATTTGGTTTCAGACCAGGTCACTCTACTCTGGACATGCTGCTTCTGCTGTCTCAACAATGGATGGAGGTCCTCAATGCCAAACAGGAAATTAGAGCTGTCTCCCTCGACATATCACGTGCCTTCGACACGGTCTGGCACCCCGCTCTGCTCACCAAACTCTCCTCCTTTGGTATCCATGGAAATCTCCACGCATGGCTGGCGGACTTCCTCTCTAGTCGTCGTCAACGTGTGGCCCTGAATGGGTTTCTCTCATCTCCTCTTCCTGTTCAGGCTGGAGTTCCCCAAGGCAGTGTTCTGGGCCCCGTGCTTTTTATGGTCTTCATCAATGATCTCTCTGACTCTCTCAAAAATCCTCTCTATCTCTTTGCTGATGACTCCACTCTCTGCCGCTCCATTCCTCTTCCCTCAGATCGGCAGTCTGCTGCCTCCTCACTCTCTGAAGACCTGGACAAAATCACAGACTGGTCAAACAAGTGGAACATGTCTTTCAATCCTGACAAATCTCACACTCTTACTATGTCTCTCCGAAAAGATCGACTGGACAACCTGTAGTGAAATCGTATCCGTACTGAACCCGGGTGGGGATGCTCGCTGCTCGCTGTCATTGTTGTCCCCACTAGGGGCGTGACTATAAGACCCGTTGCCGTGTCAGTGCTCCGAGACTTCTCCCTTGTGACATGTTACATCGGTAGCCTCGTTAATGGTACGCCTTTATAGAATATCTAGCTTGCTTGCATTGACTGATATGAATGGCTTTATGAGATGTCGCATCGTATGCTTATTGTGTATTTCTACTTACAGGAATGATGTGATGATCTAAATGCAATTAAACCAAACCGTTGGACTAAAAGTTGTGCGGACCTGAATGGTTTTCCACAACACTTAATTGCATTTAGATCTGCTGACATGGCTGGCAACAAGACGTTGACGGTGTCCATTTTCAGCGCCGACCCACAAGCCACGGACGGAGGCTTGCAACTCAAGCACTGGCTCAAGCAGCTGGAGCATCTCTTTAATGAGCCTGATACCGCTCCGACGCCTGCCGCGAAGCTAGCAATATTACACTCAAAAATCGACTACCGGGTCTACCACTCGGTCGCTCAATGCACGACGTATGATCTTACCGTCGCGGAGCTCAAGCGGCTTTATATAAAAGAAAAAAGCCCTGTGTATGCGCGTTATTTGCTGCAGACGCGACGGCAGCAACCCAACGAGCCTATGGATCATTACGCCCAGGAGCTCCGGCAGCTCATGCTGGACAGCGCCCAGCCACGGACTCCCGAGCAGGCTAAAGATGATCGACTTTTAGATGCCTTCATAGCAGGGGTCTCCTCTCAGGAACTACGTCTCAAACTCTTGGAGAAGACCGACCTGACCTTCGCTACGGCGGTTGAGCAAGCGACGGTGTATACTGAAGCGCGGATGCAATCGAACGCCTATGATCGCACGCGCCTTTTGGCGGGCACCTCACTACACGCCCGGCCGGAGAGGACCACTGACGAGGACGTGGATCCGCCTGCTGAACTCCGGGATGCTCCGGAGGATGACCCTACCCTGACAGCTGCCGTTACGACCAGCAGACCCAAGGCCTTGCGCGGGGCCGCATGTTTTTTTTGTGGAGGGCCTCGTCATGCCCGAGTCGTGTGTCCGGCACGTGACGCTATTTGCCATTTGTGCTCGCTAAAGGGACATTACGCGAAAGTTTGCAAGAAATCGGCACGCGGCTCGCGGCCCTTCGACACGCGCAGCCGCGGTCGCGCAGGCGCGGCAACCTTGAACGGGCTTGTAGCAGAACCCACGAGCCCAGCGCCTTACCCGTCTTCGAAGGGGAGGGCCCCTCGCTGCGGCCCGCTGGGCGCTCAGACAACCTTGACTGGCGCCACCGGAAAGCCACCACCGTCTCATTCTCCATCGGGGACAAAGGCCGCGTCCTTGGCCAAACCTCGAGCCACGCGAGGGAAGAAACAGCTTTCGAATACTACGGAAGCCTCTTGTCAAAGCGACCAAACGAAAAAGGCGATTTCGAATACTACTACGGACGCCTTTTGTCAAAGCGACCAAACGAAAAAGGCGATTTCGAATACTACGGAAGCCTTTTGTCAAAGCGACCAAACGAAAAAGGCGATTTCGGCTACAACGGAAGCCTTTATCTGCCAGGAGTGTCAAAAGGCGATGTCATATACTACTGAGGCCTTTTCTCATCGGATTTTGAATCGCGAAACACCGGAATGCTGGGGAAAGTCCTCTGATGACGATAATGGATTTCCCATGGTCAACGCAGACTCCGGCCACGATCGCAAAACTGCAGCTGGTGTAGGATCCACCCGCGAGGCTGGTCCGACCCATTCGGGGGGCTCAGTCCCGCTCCCAGCTGCCTCGTCTGGCCTGGCTCAAGCCCTTATTCCCCTTATGGTTGAGGGCCATTGTGTTCAGGCCTTGGTGGACACCGGATCTACGGATAGTTTTATCGACCAGCGACTTGTGCTCAGGCATGGATGGCGGATCGGGCGGTCTACACGACGGATCTTCATGGCATCCCAGGGACTCCGGCTTAGCACAAAAGGGGAATGCCGATTGAAACTAGTGCTAAAGGGACGGGTTTTCCCTGATGTACACCTTATGGTTTTACCCGCATTATGTGCTGATATTCTGCTAGGACACGATTTTCTTAAGCTGCATGGACGTCTGGTAATGGAGTTCGGTGGGCCTGACACTCTTGTTGTGGGGGCGGACGACGCGCTAACGGTGTGCGCCCTAGCGCAAATGGACGTCCGTCCGCTTTCGCTGTTCCCCAATCTAACCTCCGACTGTACCCCTGTCGCGGTAAAATCGAGACGCTACTCCCGCGCGGACATGCAATTCATTGCGGACGAAACGACACAGCTCTTGAAAGACGGCATCATAGAACCTAGTAGGTCACCGTGGCGTGCTCAGGTCTTAGTGGTGCGCAGTGAGGCCCACCGCAAACGCATGGTAATCGACTATTCCCAAACGATTAACCGCTTTACACAGCTGGATGCCTACCCCCTTCCGGGGATGGACGCGCTAGTGCAACAGGTGTCCCAGTATTCGGTCTATAGTACTCTCGATCTCCGTAGTGCGTACCACCAGATCCCTATCTCTAGGGCGGATCGTATCTATACCGCTTTCGAGTCGGGGCAGCGGTTGTACCAATTTACACGATTGCCCTTTGGGGTGACGAACGGGGTCGCTTGTTTCCAGAGGGCCATGGATGACCTCGTTGCGCGGGAGCACTTAACCGATGTTTTCGTCTACCTCGATAACCTTACGGTTTGTGGATATGACCAAGGGCACCATGACGCTAATCTGAAGCGCTTCCTTGAGGTCGCGCAACGGTATCACTTAACTATGAACGAGGATAAGTGCCGATACTCCCTACGCACCATAGATCTTCTGGGGTACACCGTGACCCATGGCTCTGTCTCTCCGGATAAGGAACGTCTGCGACCTTTGCTCGACATGGCCCCTCCCTGCGATCGGGCTTCCCTGAAACGCGCCCTTGGGCTGTTCGCCCATTACTCCAAATGGGTGCAAAATTTCTCCGCGAAACTTCGCCCCCTTGTGGCCTGCGACACCTTTCCCCTGAGTTCGGCCGCATTGACGGCCTTTGAAGGACTTAAGACCGACATCGCCCGAGCCGCCGTAGCAACCATTGACGAGAGCGGCTCGTTCGTCCTCGAAAGTGACGCCTCGGATCAGGCCATCGCGGCGACCCTCTCCCAAGGGGGACGTCCCGTGGCTTTCTTTTCACGGACTCTTACCTCCGCTGAGCGGCGGCACTCGTCCGTTGAAAAGGAAGCGTATGCGATCGTCGAGTCTATTCGGCGATGGCGCCCGTACCTACTCGGGCGGAGCTTCCAAATCATCACGGACCAGCAAAGCGTTGCGTTCATGTACGACACCTTACACGCCCAGCGCATTAAGAACGAGAAAATCACTCGCTGGCGTATCGAACTCGCCGACTTCTGTTACACCATCAAATATCGCCCAGGGAAGGATAACCAGGCCGCCGATGCCTTATCGCGCCCCACTACATGTGCTGGTATCACCTCGTTGGAGGGCCTACGGGTGCTGCATGCTACTGCGGGCCATCCCGGCGTAACGCGTTTCGCTCATTTCGTGCGGAGTGGGAATCTCCCTTACTCGATTGACGATATCCGCCGTATCTGTCGCGACTGCGCTATCTGCGCGGAAATCAAACCGCGTTTCTATAACCCCCCTATGGGGACTCTGGTGAAGGCTACACGCCCGTGGGAACGCTTGGCGATGGATTTCAAGGGCCCTTTGCCTGTGTCGAGCGGCTCTCGCTATCTGCTCACTATCGTTGATGAGTACTCACGATTCCCCTTTGCTTATATGTGCGCGGACATGACTGCTGCCACGGTGATGCGTTGCTTACAGAACTTGTTCTCAATGTTCGGTTACCCGGCCTATGTCCATACCGACCGGGGTGCAGTCTTCTTGTCTCAGGAGGTGCGCGGCTATCTGCTCCAAAACAACGTTGCGTCTAGTTACACCACGCCGTATAGACCCCAGGCTAATGGGCAGATCGAACGCTTCAACGGGATTATCTGGAGGGCCGTCATGCTCCATCTCCGGACCCACGGCCGGGGCCTCGATAAATGGGCTTGGTCGCTACCTGCGGCGTTGAACTCAATCCGGGCACTCCTGAGTACGGCAACTAACCAAACTCCCCACGAGCGTCTTTTCCACCACCCCAGGAGCTCGGGGTGTATACGGTCTTTGCCCAGTTGGCTCGCTGGGCCCGGGCCGGCCTACCTTAAACGGGCAGTTCGCGCGAGCAAGTACGACCCCCTTGTGGACAAAGTGCAGATTCTCCAGGCTAATCCTGAGCATGCTCGTGTGATGACGTCTGATGGTCGTGAGACTACTGTCTCCGTTCGTCATCTTGCCCCTTGCGGGGTCGACGACCTTAGTAGGGAATCGGACGAACCAGTCGAACCCGTCTATGAGACTATGACCTCTCCCGACGCTCCCATCGCCGACAGTCCACCGACCCTCCCCCCGTCGAGACTGCCCGGGTCCGACGACTTGGCGTTACCCCCTTCATCACCCGACCCTGTTGACGCCTCTGACACCGGGGATACAGGGTTACGAGACGCCGTACCCGGGGAATTTCGAACGCGTGCTGGCAGAGAAATTCGCCGCCCGGCCCGCTACGGTTGGGCCGACTAATACTCCGCGCCCATGCTAACGCTCACTCGCTTTTAGCCACGCGGCCGTATAATTCTGACGGGGGGGTGAATGTAGTGAAATCGTATCCGTACTGAACCCGGGTGGGGATGCTCGCTGCTCGCTGTCATTGTTGTCCCCACTAGGGGCGTGACTATAAGACCCGTTGCCGTGTCAGTGCTCCGAGACTTCTCCCTTGTGACATGTTACATCGGTAGCCTCGTTAATGGTACGCCTTTATAGAATATCTAGCTTGCTTGCATTGACTGATATGAATGGCTTTATGAGATGTCGCATCGTATGCTTATTGTGTATTTCTACTTACAGGAATGATGTGATGATCTAAATGCAATTAAACCAAACCGTTGGACTAAAAGTTGTGCGGACCTGAATGGTTTTCCACAACACAACCCTCCCATCTACTTTCTCAACAATCCTCTCCAAGAAGTTCTGTCGCTCAAGATTTTGGGTCTCACTATCTGCCATGATCTTTCTTGGGAAAACCACATTTCCAAGCTGGCCTCCAAAGCCAGTCGCCGACTGGGCATCCTCCGTCGTGCGAAGTCCTTCCTCGGCACACCTGAGCTCCTCACCACATACAAGGCTTTCATCCGCAGCTCAATGGAATACTGTTCTCCCCTATGGGCCGGTGCTCCTGCCTCACACCTAGCTCGGCTTCACGCCGTTGAAACCAAAGCTTTCAGAATTATTGGAATCTCCCGCGATGAAGCTATCTCTGAGGGCCTTTCACTCACTCACCGCAGGCAGGTAGGTGGTCTTTCTGTCTTCTACCGACTCCTCTCCGGCCTTGCACCCCCAGCTCTCTCTGTGCTCTGTCCCCCAAATATTCCTACAGGTCGCACAAGATCTGCCAGCAACCCTCTGATGGTTAAACTGCCGAAATCTCGGCTCTCTGCTCACCTTCACTCTTTCATTCCTCTTTTCTCCCGCCTCTGGAACAAACTCCCTCACTCCCTTCAATCCCACTCCTCCCTCCAGGTCTTTAAAACAGCTGTTCACCACCATCTCTTATCTTCCCCCATCCAAAACCTTGATCTTTTCTACCCCCGCTAATTCACCCCAGATCCACCTTGTTTGAAATTCCAACTTCTTTCCTGGAAGTCCTGGCAGTGTCCATATGTTTTATACCTCTCCCACCGCCCCCTTCCCATGCCCCCCCCCCCCCCAAAGCCCTCGCCCTCTCTCAGATCTCTCCATGTCTCCATGTCTCTCGGTCCCTGCTCTCAAATGTTGTGTTTGTGTCCTTCCCCCTCTCTCCCCATCTTGTCTACCGCTCCCGATGTTATATGTTTTATGTGTCGGTTTGTCTTTCTGTGTGATTAATGTTCGCTCTTTCACGAGCCTCGATCTTGTATACAAAAAAAAAAAAAAAAAAAAAAAATTAGCAGGGGTAGAAAAGATCAAGGTTTTGGATTGGGGAAGATAAGAGATGGTGGTGAACAGCCGCTTTAAAGACCTGGAGGGAGGAGTGGGATTGAAGAGAGTGAGGGAGTTTGTTCCAGAGGCGGGAGAAGTCAGGAATAAAGGAGTGAAGGTGAGCAGAGAGTCTTGATTTTGGCAGTTTGACCATAAGAGGGTTGCAGGCAGATCTTGTGCGACCTGTAGGAATATTTGGGGGACAGAGCACAGAGAGAGCTGGGGGAGCAAGGCCGGAGAGGAGTCGGTAGAAGACGGAAAGACCACCACCTGCCTGCGGTGAGTAAGTGAAAGGCCCTCGGAGATAGCGTCATCGCGGGAGATTCCAATGATTCTGAATGCTTTGGTTTCAACCGTGAAGACGAGCTAGGTGTGAGGCAGGAGCACCAGCCCAGAGGGGAGAGCAGTACTCCATTGAGCTGCGGATGAAAGCCTTGTATGTGGTGCGGAGCTCAGGAGTGCCAAGGAAGGACTTCGCACGACGGAGGATGCCCAATCGGCGACTGGCTTTGGAGGCCAGCTTGGAAATGTGGTTTTCCCAGGAAAGATCATGGCAGATAGTGAGACCCAAAAGCTTGAGTGACAGAACTTCTTGGAGAGGATTATTCAGAAAGTAGATGGGAGGGTTGTCCAGTCGGTCTTTTCGGAGAGACATCGTAAGAGTGTGAGATTTGGCAGGATTGAAAGACATGTTCCACTTGTTTGCCCAGTCTGTGATTTTGTCCAGGTCTGCAGAGAGTGAGGAGGCTGCAGACTGCCGATCTGAGGGATGAGGAATGGAGCGGCAGAGAGTGGAGTCATCAGCAAAGAGATAGAGAGGATTTTCAAGAGAGTCAGAGAGATCATTGATGAAGACCAGAAAAAGCACAGGGCCCAGAACACTGCCTTGGGGAACTCCAGCCTGAACAGGAAGAGGAGATGAGAGAAACCCATTCAGGGCCACACGTTGACTACGACTAGAGAGGAAGTCCACCAGCCATGCGTGGAGATTTCCATGGATACCAAATGAGGAGAGTTTGGTGAGCAGAGCGGGGTGCCAGACCGTATCGAAGGCACGTGATATGTCGAGGGAGACAGCTCTAATTTCCTGTTTGGCATTGAGGACCTCCATCCATTATTGAGACAGCAGAAGCAGCATGTCCAGAGTAGAGTGACCTGATCTGAAACCAAATTGATGATCAGAGATCAAGCCATTGGAGAAGAGGAAAGATTTCATATCCGAAGCAATGATGGATTCCATGACTTTGCTGATAATTGGGAGAAGGCTGATTGGTCTGTAGTTGCTAGGATCTGTTTTTGCACCTTTTGTGCAAAGCGGTGATGTTGGCTGATTTCCAAGCAGATGGCAGTTGACCTTGAGCAAAAGAGAGGGTGAAGAGAACAGAGAGAGGGAGTGAAAGAGCAGAGAACAGGATTTTAGGACCCGTGGGCTGATGCCGTCAGGTCCAGTTGCAGAATCAGAGTCGAGGGTTGACAGAAACTTTTCCACCTTGTCAGGAGGAAAGGACACGGAGTCCAGGAGCAGCTGGGTACGACTGGGTACGGTGGGTACAGAGAGGGATGGGTTTGGGACACAAGATTTAGAGGCAAACACAGAGTTGAGGCATTCAGCTTTTTCAGGTGCGGAGTCAGCTGTGTAGCCATTTGAGGTAAGGGAGGGGATGGAGGGGGAACAAACACCAGAAACAGATTTGACCAGACACCACCAGGATTTGGAAGAGGGAGACAGATAAGAGAGTTCGGGCTTGAGAATGGAGAGATATTGTTTCCTGGCTTTCCTGAGGGTGGACATACATTTGTTTTGGGCTTTGTGAAAGGAAATGAGATTTCCTTCCGTTGGATTTGCTTTTCAGGAGACGAAGGCAAGTTGTTTCTGGGCAACAGCCTCACCACAAGATTCTGTGTACCATGGACGGGAGGAAGGGTAGGACAACTGAAGACGAGATGGGATAAATCTGTGCATGAGAGAGAGCAATTTACTTTGGAAGAATTCCCAGGATGAGTTGATGTCAGAGGTGGTAGAGATGGGAGACCAGTCCAGATGACAGATGACTGCTTGAAGACCGTGCCAGTTGGCCTGAGTGAAATGCCAGACTCGTCGACGCTGAGCAGGCTCCCTGAGAATGGTCAGAGAGATGTCCACTTTAACAAGCACATGATCAGATGAGCCGATTGGAGCACAAGAAGAGCAGCAGACATTTTCAAGGAAGTTAGTCATAACCAAGTCCAGAAGAGAAGATGCTCCGTTGACTGAGATCCGGGTCGGGAAAGTGACAGATTGTGTCAGTCCCAGTGAGTCGCAGAAGTCCTTTGCTGAGGAGCCATGGCTGGTGAGAGAGGTACCCACACCCAGCCAACTGGCATGGTGACAATTGAAATCACCAGATATGAGGAAGAGAGAGTTGGGATGAGTAGATAGAAGTTGGTCCATATTATCAGACAGCGAGATGTAGATGGAGTCATCACTGTTTGGTGGACGGTGCAACACACATATGAACAAGAGGTGGGAGCGAAGGGGAAGCCGTAGCCAGAGGTATTCCTGGGGGTGAGGTGGAGAGAGTGCAGTGCAGGGCGAGTGAGGAAGAGAGTTTTTGATAAAGATAGCAACCCCACCTCCAGGACGAGGCTCAGGTCTATCATACCGGAGGAGGGAGTAACCCGGGAGAGATACTAAGGAATCAGAGACATCATGAAGGAGGAAAGTTTCTGTTTAGCAGATCACGTCTGGTTTGACAGAAGCAACCTGTATGGAGAGATCAGTTACGTTTGAACGAAGGCCCCGGATGTTTGAGGTCCATACCGTTAATGAAGAGGAAGGGGGAGCATCGGATACAGAACAGGGGGGAGGAGGGGTAGGGTAAGATGTGGAAGAGGTGTAAGAGGTAGGGAGAGCTGTTGAAGGTGTGTCAGAGATTTCAGAATAGCTCACATTGTCTTGTCTTGTCACTTGTCTTGTTAGCTTGATGCTGGTTTTGTTTAATGCGACAAGCAAGCCTCTGCTTATACAGTGAGAAGTTTCCTCATCTCAAACATAAACTCAAGCTACAAGGAAGCACGCCTGGGATCAAGTTATTGAAATAAGCAATATCTCCAGATTATGTTGAACTAGCAAAGGTACCTGCAATGCAGGGTCCTCCCCCACCCCACTCCTTACCCTCCCTCCTTGCACTCCTTACCCTCCCTCCTTGCACTCCTTACCCTTCCTCCCCATACTCCTTACCCTCCCTCCCCTTACTCCTTGCCCTCCCTCCCCGTACTCCTTACCCTCCCTTCCCATACTCCTTGCCCTCCCTCTCCATACTCCTTGCCCTCCCGCCCCATACTCCTTACCCTCCCCCCCACACTCCTTACCCTCCCTCCTTGAACTTCTTACCCTCCCTCCCCGTAGTCCTTACCCTTCCTCTCCTTACGCCTTACCCTCTCTCTCCCCGTACTCCTTGCCCTCCCTCTCCGTAATCCTTGCCCTCCCTCCCCGTACTCCTTACCCTCCCTCCCTTTACTCCTTGCCCTCCCTCCCCATACTCCTTACCCTCCCTCCCCGTACTCCTTACCCTCCCTCCCCATACTCCTTACCCTCTCTCCCTGTACTCCGTACCCTCCCTCCCCGCACTCCTTGCCCTCCCGCCCCATACTCCTTCCCCTCCCGCCCCATACTCCTTACCCTCCCCCTGCACTCCTTACCCTTCCTCCTTGAACTTTTTACCCTCCCTCCCCATAGTCCTTACCCTTCCTCTCCTTACTCCTTACCCTCTCTCCCCGCACTCCTTGCCCTCCCTCCCCGTATTCCTTACCCTCCCTCCCCATACTGCGTTCCCTCCCTCCCCGCACTCCTTACCCTCCTTCCTCGCACTCACAATTCTATATTGGGAAGTTTCTTATGTGCATCATTTTAATTATGCAGAGCAGTCTTCTCGGCAAATTAAATCTGAAAGTACTGGAAGAAGAACTCAACAACATTAAATGGGATAGAATTGATATAATTGGCTTTTGCGCATGCGCAAGATTGGAGGGTCATGTCTTTTCGAAGCTGTCCATGCGCTCACGCTTTCGAAGTTAAGTAATTTTTCACAATTGTGGTTTTGTCGAAACTGTATCTATCTTTTGGTGTGTGCACCTATAGTGTGTCTTTAGTAAGATTCTCGGTGTTAATTTTTCATACAGGTATAGAAAATCGTCGGTTAATTTGTGTCGCATATTGTGAGGCCTAGTAGGCTACCGTGTCCGACCTTGAGGCTTTGTTTTTCTCTCAGCGGTCCATCAATTGCGCTGCAATTACTTTCGTTCTCTGTTTTTGTCCCAGTCTTTCACCCCATACTTCCTTGTTTAAAATCTCAACTCAAAAAAAAAAACCAACAAAATTTTTTTCCTTCTCTGTTCTTATTCGCTTATTCATTGTTCTTATTTGTTCGTTCGTTCTTCGATCACGTGTTTCACCCCCATTTCCATTTTCCATTTCCCCAGATAGTTTTTTCACTGCTCAATTTAAAAATGTTTAAACTTTCCCCTGAAGAACTGTATTCTGTCGTATATTATAACACCTTTTTCTTCTCCTTCTATAAAAGGATGCTTTCGACTTGCTCATCAAATCTACTCATTCCAAAAAATTTTTCCATC
This sequence comes from Myxine glutinosa, assembly GCF_964187855.1. NCBI lineage: Eukaryota > Metazoa > Chordata > Myxini > Myxiniformes > Myxinidae > Myxine > Myxine glutinosa. Next base: position 49,032,334 of record NC_136272.1, on the reverse strand, counting down.
TCTTACAGTTCCTCTTTTCTACATTCCCGAAACTCTCCTGCACTCCACCCCTCCTTCAGCATCCTCAAACGTATTTTGACTCGAAGGTCACAAGAAACTCATTTTGCAATAAATTTTCGTTTCCCATTAATCGTACACTTTTCAAAATCCAATCTCACCCCTCCCCTCCAAATCTTCCCCATCACCCCTTCCCTCCAAAACTTCCCCATCACCCCTCCCCTCCAAAACTTCCCCATCACCCCTCCCCTCCAAATCTACCCCCTTGCCCCTTTCCTCCAAAACTTCTCCATCACCCCTCCCCTCCAAATCTACCCCCTTGCCCCTCCCCTCCAAATCTTCCCCATCACCCATCTCTTTCAAATCTTCCCCCTTGCCCCTCCCCTCCAAATCTTCCCCATCACCCATCCCTTTCAAATCTCCCCCCTTGCCCCTTCCCTCCTAAACTCCCCCCACACCCCTCCCCTCTGAGACTCTCCCTCGCTCCTCCCCTCCTAGACTCCCCTCTCACCCCTCCTCAAAGCATCCTCCCCGCTTCTTCCCCCTTCCAACTTTCACCTTCATCTCCCCCAACCTTCTGCCTCGCTCTTCCCCCTCCTCAAATAACACCTCACTGTGCCTCACCCAATCACCATCAAACCTTTTGTCCGCCCCATTCTTCCCTTTCTCCAAGCTATTCTGAAATCTCTGACACACCTTCAACAGCTCTCCCTACCACTTCCTCCTCTTCCACATCTTACCCTACCCCTCCCACCCCTGTTCTGTATCCGATGCTCCCCCTTCCTCTTCATTAACGGCATGGACCTCAAACATCCGGGGCCTTCGCTCAAACTTGACTGATCTATCCATACAGGTTGCTTCTGACAAACCAGACGTGACCTGCTTAACAGAAACTTTCCTCCTTCATGATGTCTCTGATTCTTTGGCATCTCTCCCAGGTTACTCCCTCCTCTGGTATGATAGACCTGAGCCTCGTCCTGGAGGGGGGGTTGCTATCTTTATAACAAAACTCTCTTCCTCACTCGCCCTGCACTGCCCTCTCTCCACCTCACCCACAGGAATACCTTTGGCTACGGCTTCCCCTTCGCTCCCACCTTTTGTTCATATGTGTGTTGTACCGTCCACCAAACAGTGATGACTCCATCTACATCTCGCTGTCTGATAATATGGACCAACTTCTATCTACCCATCCCAACTCTCTCTTCCTCATATGTGGTGATTTCAATTGTCACCATGCCAGTTGGCTGGGTGTGGGTACCTCTCTCACCAGCCATGGCTCTTCAGCAAAGGACTTCTGTGACTTACTGGGACTGACACAATCTGTCAATTTCCCGATCCGCATCTCAGTCAACGGAGCATCTTCTCTTCTGTACTTGGTTATGACTATCTTCCCTGAAAATGTCTGCTGCTCTTCTTCTGCTCCAATCGGCTCATCTGATCATGTGCTTGTTAAAGTGGACATCTCTCTGACCATTCTCAGAGAGCCTCCTCAGCGTCAACGAGTCTGGCATTTCACTCAGGCCAACTGGCACGGTCTTCAAGCAGCCATCAATCATCTGGACTGGTCTCCCATCTCTACCGCCTCTGACATCAACTCATCCTGGGAATTCTTCCAAAGTAAATTGCTCTCTCTCATGCACAGAATTATCCCATCTCGTCTTCAGTTGTCATACCCTTCCCCCCGTCCATGGTACACGGATTCTTGTGGTGAGGCTGTTGCCCAGAAACAACTTGCTTTCGTCTCCTGGAAAGCAAATCCAACAGAAGGAAATCTCATTTGCTTTCACAAAGCCCGGAACAAGTGTGTGTCCACCCTCAGGAGAGCCAGGAAACAATATCTCTCCATTCTCAAGACCGAACTCTCTTATCTGTCTCCCTCTTCCAAATCCTGGTGGCGTCTCGTCAAATATGTTTCTGGTGTTTGTTCCCCCTCCATCCCCTCCCTCACCTCAAACGGCTACACGGCTGACTCCGCACGTGAGAAAGCTGAATGCCTCAACTCTGTGTTTGCCTCTAAATCTTGTGTACCAAACCCATCCCTCTCTGTACGCACCATACCCAGTCGTACCCAGCTGCTCCTGGACTCTGTGTCCTTTCCTCCTGACAAGGTGGAAAAGTTTCTGTCAATCCTCGACTCTGATTCTGCAACTGGACCTGACGGCATCAGCCCACGGGTCATAAAATCCTGTTCTTCCGCTCTTTCACTCCCTCTCTCTGTTCTCTTCACCCTCTCTTTTGCTCAAGGTCATCTGCCATCTGCTTGGAAATCAGCCAACATCACCACTTTGCACAAAAAAGGGGCAAAAACAGATCCTAGCAACTACAGACCAATCAGCCTTCTCCCAATTATCAGCAAAGTCATGGATTCCATCATTGCTTCAGATATTAAATCTTTCCTCTTCTCCAATGGCTTGATCTCTGATCATCAATTTGGTTTCAGACCTGGTCACTCTACTCTGGACATGCTGCTTCTGCTTTCTCAACAATGGATGGATGTCCTCAATGCCAAACAGGAAATTAGAGCTGTCTCCCGTGACATATCATGTGCCTTCGATACGGTCTGGCACCCCGCTCTGCTCACCAAACCCTCCTCCTTTGGTATCCATAGCTCTTTCACGAGCCTCGATTCAGTATACAAAACAAAAAAAAAAAAAGAAGCAGAGTGAAGTAATATGAAAAAAAGAAATGCAGTTGAGAAACGGTTACATGTCCTCCACGAGGGAAAAAAGAAGAAGAAAGTGTGAGTGGACTTGGATTCCTCATAAAACAAGAGTTGGTTTGGAATCTTGTAAGATCGAAGTGATTGATTGAATTGCACACGTGATTCTTAAATGCACCAAAAATAGCATCTATTAATCATTCAAGTCTAGGCCCCAACGATGAGTCATTTGTGATGAAAGGGTGGAAGAAGTGTATGAGCAAGAGGAATGATTTATCGATACACATTAGATTGCACAGTCATTATGGGGACTTCAATGCAAAAAGTGGGGAAAATAAAGAAATGTTGTTGGGAATTTGGGAATTGGCAGTAGCAATGAGAGAGGAAACAGGTTCATGGAATTTGTGATGAAAGATTACTTGTACATCATGAACACATTGAAAAACCATTAATCAAGAAAATTGACATGGATTGATTCAAACAGAGCATCAGCATCATCATCGTCGTCGTCGTCGTCGTCGTTTTACGGTCGTTTCCATGCTTACAGGTGTAAGCCGTGATTCAACTAATGGCTGCTTTCCAGGCTGCACAACCCGTTGCGAGCCCTTCTTGTTAGTCCTTTAACTCAGATCATCTCTCAGCAACTCATTCCATGTTTTCCTCGGACAGGCCTCTAACTCTCCGTCCATTCACATTGATATTTATACACGTTTTCACACAGCTCCCCTCCTCCATACTTTCCACTCTTCCGAACCACCTCAACCTACCCCTACGCATAACGTCACTAATGCGCTCTCTCTACCTATCCTATCAGGTAATTCCACATTTGGTTTCCGATCCTTCAGTGTCACATAACACGTCCATCTCCCCATTCACATTTCATTTCGTTCACACCTCTGTTCATCCTCCTTTTTGATCGCCCAGGTTTCACTGCCACACAGCATCGTGCTTCTAACGCAAAGCTGCATAAGGTTTTCCCTTTAGTTGCAGAGAGATCCCCAATGATGTCAAAAAGAGTAACAACTCAATAAACTTCCTCCAACCACTTCTAATTCTTGCAATCGCTGCTGCCTCTGCACCACCACCTGCACCACCACTCGCACCAATCATATCACCAAGGTGACAACATTTATCGACACATTCCAACGATATGTCCTCATCAACTAATCTTTCCACTCTGATGGGTGCCACTTGTTTACCTGCGCAGACAGCACATTTAAAGTCAGAAACCACCTGCGATATGTTTGAGTGTCTGAGTGAGGGCTAAATGTTTGAGTGATTGAACTTCTTCAAGAGGATTGTTAAGGAAGTAGGTGGGAGGGTTTGCCTGATGGTCTTTTCAGAGAGTCAGAGTGAGAGTGTGAGTTTTGTCAGAAATGAAAGACATATTCCAAGTGTTTGACCAGCTTGTGGTTTTGTGAAGGTTTACAGAGAGGGAAGGCTGCTGCCTGCTTATTGAAACATGAGGGATGTTAGGGCAGCTGGTGGACTCATCGTCAAAGGAATAAAGAGGCTTTTCCAGAGAGCCAGAAAGATTGTTGATCAAAATTAGGAATAGGACTGGGCCCATAACATACCTTGGGGCATCCCGATGAAAGGATCCCATTGAATGCCACGTGTTGGCTATGAGAGTACAGGAAGTCAGTAACCCCAGTGTGGAGTTGGTCTTGGATGTCTCAATCAGAGTTCGAAGACAAAGGTGTGATGCCAGACTGCATCGAAAGCACGAGCTATGTCCAGAGAGACGGCCCTCATCACATGTCTGGCATTAAGGGCATCCAGCCATTGTTGGGAGAGTCGAAGCAGCATGTTTAAGGTGGAGTGACCTTGTCTGAATCCAAACGTAAGCTTATAGTTCTGTATTTAAGGGAAACTGTTTTTGCACCTTTTTCACCTATGCAGTGATATTTGCAGATTTCCAAGCAGATGGAAGATGACCTAGCACAAATGGCAGGGTGAAAAGGAAGGGAGAGGGTGTGCAAGTGCAGCAGAGCAGGTTTTTAGGACACGTGAGTTGATGCCGTCTGGTTCAGTAGCAGAGTCAGAGTCGAGGGTTAAAACAACCTTTACCTTCTCAAGTACAAAAGACACATGGTCCAAGAGCAGTTGGGTACGATTGGGTAGGGTGGGTTCAGAGAGAAAGGGGTTGGGGACACAAGATTTGGAAGTAAACACAGAATTGAGGCATTCGGCCCTCTCACGAGTGTAGTCGGCTAGCCTTTGTAGTCGGAGTAGACAAGGCCTTTGATGGCATAGGCAGAGAAGGCTACAATAACTGATGCATCCAGACGACGACGACGACGACTACTACTACTACTACTACTACTACTCCTACTACTCCTCCTCCTCCTCCTCCTCCTCCTCCTCCCCCTCCTCCTCCTCCCCCTCCTCCCCCTCCTCCTCCGGTGTTGGGAACAACAGAAGTTTAAAATCTATCAGTGGAGTGCTGTGATCGGACATGCTGATGCCTCTGTCCTAAAAGAAGAAAGTGGAAGCATTACTACAAGCAGCGATCACTGATTTATTATCACTGAACTAAATGATCACTGATCACTGAACTAAATGTGCAGATTTATTATCTGAATAATTATACAACAGGAAAATAAATTTACCAGTACATCAGACATAACAGCAAAGCCATCCAGCAAGTGAATACCGATGAGATGTATTTTGCATATAAAAACGATTAATGAAGTAATGCCCGTTGACTCGATGAAATTTTCATAGATGCAATTAACGATGCTGGTTTGCAGTATCAGAGTAAACTAAAACCACACTCGGTAGAGCGCATACCTCCGCCAGGCTGAACAGTTTACGTTTTGTTTCCCACTGATAGGCCGGATCTGGATCTGGATCTGGACCTGAACCAAAATCGAATCAGCTTGTTATTGTCACGAACCAAACTCATCCACTTAGATTTGTCATAATCCTCCACACATTTTTAGCCGCGTCGCAGACGCTGGTCATAGAGTGCCCTCTGCTGTTGTTGTTGTTCTTCTTGTTCTTCTTCTTCTTCTTGTTCTTGCAGAGAAGACAAAACCTCAAAGCTCCACCCATTCTGGGAACCATAGCTCCACCCATTCTGGGGGAGGCTTCATATAAACAAATATCCACCATTTTATTAACTCGCATAGCTTTGAGGCCTGTTTTGTAGGCCTGTGGTGTCTTCCTCTCTCACACAGTTTTATTTCAAATCAAATTCGATATATCATTTCATTTTTCACAGTCGCTAACACAGTTTTAGACTCGGTTGAAAAAAAACGGGAAGAAAATCCGATGAAAGTTGCCCTTTATAGAATGAAATGAATTCTCAAAGGCCTGTAACTTCAAGTCCATTGAGATATTTTTTTTTTAAATCACGGCATGGTCAGTCATACACCGCCCGAAATAACAGACGGGAAAATGCTGAGATATATATATATATTGTTTAAATCGCGGCATGGTCAGTCATACACCGCCCGAAATAACAGACGGGAAAATGCCGAGATATATTAAAAATTCGTCCATTTGATGACAATCGTCACGATGAAATATTTAATTTATACGTCGTCACAATAATGTGGAGAAAGGAGCATAGCTTCGTTCACGTGTCGCCACACACGGGAAATTGCCGAGATATATATTTTTTAAATCGCGGCATGGTCAGTCATACACCGCCTGAAATAACAGACGGGAAAATGCCGAGATATATTAAAAATTCGTCGCCACACACGGGAAATTGCCGAGATATATTTTCACTTTGCACAAAAATAACATCAAGTAATCGAATCAATAGGAATGTCCTGTGCCTATAACATCGACGTTATAGGCACAGCTGCATCTAGGCATTGTGTAACATCGACGCGGCTTTTGTTTTAATTAAAACTTTTTGTACTTGTTTAAATATAGTTCTATATATCGATCTTGGATTTTTCACTCAATGGTGAAGAATCAGTTATAAATTTAAAAAAAATCTTGTACCCAGATCTGTATTTGGGATCTTCACCAATATGGAATAAATTCGTCCTTGTCGCACTCCGAACTTCTCCACCAAGTTTCACCCAAATCTGTCCATAACGTTTTGGGATATCGTGCCATATATTGGTTTTGGCCCAATCTCTCAATGGTGAAGAATCGCTTAAAATTATAGTATCCGGTTCTGGAACTTCACCAAAATCGAATCATTTCGTCCTTGTGATGTACCCAACCTCTCCACCAAATTTCGTCCGAATCCATCTCCAAACCTTTTGAGATACCCTGTTCACAGACGGACGGACAGACAGACAGGGGTGAAAACATAACCTTCGGTGGTGGAGTAATGAGCAAAAATGATTTACAAAGTGCTTGGATGATGGAAAATTTCACTTAATTTGGAAGAACCATGAGTTGATACTGATCCACAAAAAGGAAATGAGATGGAGTGAAAAAATTACCACCTAATTAGCCTTCTTTCCAGTAAAATTGTTCCCAAAGTTATCAACAATAGAGTTCATAGAACACCTTCCCACGTGCAGTCTTGAGAAAAAGGACATGGATAAGGGATTTTCACCTCTTGTTTTGGATTTCCGATCACGATCGAGATTTTCTACGAGAGGCAATTTTGTCTGAATCTCGATATTCGAGATGGGGTAAAATGGCGTAATATTTAGTATTCGTGCTGCTATACTGGAGATTTTTGGAAGTGCGAACAAGGCAGTTTGTGGTGTACTGTGTTGAAGAATATAATTATGGGGTCAGGATTAAATTGGACAACGTCCAACCATGGGAGCAAGTAGGTTTTAGTTGATCCTCAACAATGGATCATCTTCATACAAAGCTTCTGGAAGAATCGAGATCACACAAACCTCCATTGTGTCACACATTCATATATATATGGGAGCGGATGCTGGATCAGCATGTTGCTGCATCCTTGGACGACTCCTCGCCACCATCCCGACACACACCAATGTTGTGTTTTTGTACACCCTACGGGAGCGGCAGGAAAGGTCATTCCTCTTTGGGGTATATAGATTACAGTCGATCTATGGTCGGGTCTCAAGAACATTGGGTGTGCGTTCATTTACCGAGTTTCTTGTGGAGAGATCGCCAAGTGGTTTAGTGACTGTGTTTATTATATGGGGTTGTTACCCGTAATCAGAACTGAAGTGAATTCAACCACATTTTGAATCTGTTGCCGTCAGTTAAAATTAAATGTATATGTTGTTTGCCAGCAAGTTAGAAGTCTGTGTGTCATGTATGTTTACAGTCTGCAAAGAACACGAGAACAAATGCTTATTTTCATGATTGCAACATTGGATCTGCTATTTTCCTTCCCTTTTTAATTTTTGTATACTGCAGTTTGATGTTTGATCTTTTGAGACGGGAAATTACCCTTTCTCCAACGTCCCCTGTCTTTAACATGAACAGAGGTTGCAATAATTCCTAACAGAACCACAAAGAGCCACTTCCCCATAGCATAACACACAAAGAGCCACTTCCCCATAGCATAACACACAAAGAGCCACTTCGCCATAGCGTAACACACAAAGAGCCACTTCCCCATAGCATAACACACAAAGAGCCACTTCCCCCATAGCATAACACACAAAGAATCACTTCCCCATAGCATAACACACAAAGTGCCACTGCCCCATGGCATAACACACAAAGAGCCACTTCCCCATAGCATAACACACAAAGAGCCACTTCCCCATAGCGTAACACACAAAGAGCCACTTCCCCAGAGCGTAACACACAAAGAGCCACTTCGCCATAGCATAACACACAAAGAGCCACTTCCCCATAGCGTAACACACAAAGAGCCACTTCCCCAGAGCGTAACACACAAAGAGCCACTTCCCCAGAGCATAACACACAAAGAGCCACTTCCCCATAGCATAACACACAAAGAGCCACTGCCCCATGGCATAACACACAAAGAGCCACTTCCCCATAGCATAACACACAAAGAGCCACTGCGCCATTGCATAACACACAAAGAGCCACTTCCCCATAGCATAACACACAAAGAGCCACTTCCCCAGAGCGTAACACACAAAGAGCCACTTCCCCAGAGCATAACACACAAAGAGCCACTTCCCCATAGCATAACACACAAAGAGCCACTGCCCCATTGCATAACACACAAAGAGCCACTTCCCCATAGCGTAACACACAAAGAGCCACTTCCCCATAGCATAACACACAAAGATCAAGTTGCATTCGAGCAAGCACTCCATTCAAAACCGTTAATGAATGGCTGGCTTGGCACACGCTAGCTAGCTGCTTGGTAAATGAAAACACCCCAGGTTTCCTCCCTTTCAGTTTCATGTTAAACAGCAGGAAAAGGGGATTTAATTGGTGGGTTTCAATAGTTTGCTCCGAAAAAACGACACTTTAGCAGCAGGAAGGGTCATGTTATAAACCAAACCTTGTGGGGTATATAGAGTACAGTAGATCTTCGCTCAGTTCTGTAAGTAAAACTTACCTCACGTGATGTCGGGATTCCTCCAAATTTGTTTCTTTAATGTCATAAACAGCATTAGCGACTGTTTGAAAATCTAATCGCATGTATTTGTGGTATATATATATATTTTGACAGCTTCGTCAAAATACATACTTCAAAGTATGGGGATGCTATGGGGACTTGGAAAACTTCATCAAAGTATGGGCTCTTTGAGTGTTGTGCTATGGGGAAGTGGCTCTTTGTGTGTTATGCAATGGTGCAGTGGCTCTTTGTGTGTTATGCAATGGTGCAGTGGCTCTTTGTGTGTTATGCTATGGGGAAGTGGCTCTTTGTGTGTTATGCAATGGCGCAGTGGCTCTTTGTGTTATGCTATGGGGAAGTGGCTCTTTGTGTGTTATGCAATGGCGCAGTGGCTGTTTGTGTGTTATGCTATGGGGAAGTTGCTCTTTGTGTGTTATGCTATGGGGGAAGTGGCTCTTTGTGTGTTATGCTATGGGGAAGTGGCTCTTTATGTGTTATGCTATGGGGAAGTGACTCTTTGTGTGTTATGCTATGGGGAAGAGGCTCTTTGTGTGTTATGCTATGGGGAAGTGGCTCTTTGTGTGTTATGCAATGGCGCAGTGGCTCTTTGTGTGTTATGCTATGGGGAAGTGGCTCTTTGTGTGTTATGCAATGGCGCAGTGGCTCTTTGTGTTATGCTATGGGGAAGTGGCTCTTTGTGTGTTATGCAATGGCGCAGTGGGCCTTTGTGTGTTATGCTATGGGGAAGTTGCTCTTTGTGTGTTATGCTATGGGGGAAGTGGCTCTTTGTGTGTTATGCTATGGGGAAGTGACTCTTTGTGTGTTATGCTATGGGGAAGAGGCTCTTTGTGTGTTATGCTATGGGGAAGTGGCTCTTTGTGTGTTATGCAATGGCGCAGTGGCTCTTTGTGTGTTATGCTATGGGGAAGTGGCTCTTTGTGGTTCTGTTAGGAATTATTGCAACCTCTGTTCATGTTAAAGACAGGGGACGTTGGAGAAAGGGTAATTTCCCATCTCAAAAGATCAAACATCAAACTGCAATATACAAAAATTAAAAAGGGAAGGAAAATAGCAGATCCAATGTTGCAATCATGAAAATAAGCATTTGGTCTCGTGTTCTTTGCAGACTGTAAACATACATGACACACAGACTTCTAACTTGCAGCCAAACAACATATACATTTAATTTTAACTGACAACAACAGATTCAAAATGTGGTTGAATTCACTTCATTTCTGATTAAGGGTAACAACCCAACATGATAAACACAGTCAATAAACCTCATGTACATTTAAAGCATGATGGTCTGTATATGTAAGTCCTAGTATCTGACCCAGTGTGAGGATTCACTCATAAAATTGACTTTGTCTCTGTTGCTAACAAAGTTGCCAACAGTCGCATCCTGATTCGAACTTGCCTTTGTACCATGAACAAAAACACGGTGCCAATGTGGCTCTGAATTTATAGAAATTCAACCGATTCCACCACTTATCATGCTTATAACATTTAAACATGACAAACACATGACAATTTCCCCCAAAATGTCATGAGTTGAACCCCAAACATGGCAATTCATTGATGTACTTTTTCAACGACAGTGCACAGTCACAGTATCATTCATCTACTTAATAGTTAGTAGTTTTACCCAATATTTACCTTCCAACTCCGTCAGCAGAGTATGTCACCCAGCTCACGAGCTGCATCCTTCTCTTTGTCGAACACAAAGCCGACCGCATTAGCGGCCATCTTGCTTTCAATTTCAGCAACTACCTTCACGTCTCTCTGGAGGTCAGCACACTCTCTACGTTTGTTTAAACTTTTCTCACCGAAAGGAATCACTTTACTGTGGGTGGTAACAATATGTATGCAACAAAAACATGGAAATTTCCTTCTGAATCGTCAGCAAAAACGCTGGTGCCAGGTGACATTTACACCGCCACGATCACCAGTATTGTCAGGTAACATGTATGCTGCCATGATCACCAGTATTGTCAGGTGATATTTACACCGCCATGATCACCAGTATTGTCAGGTAACATGTATGCCGCCATGATCACCAGTATTGTCAGGTGACATGTACACCACCATGATCACCAGTATTATCAGGTGACATGTATGCCGCCATGATCACCAGTATTGTCAGGTGACATGTATGCCGCCATGATCACCAGTATTGTCAGGTGACATGTACACCACCATGATCACCAGTATTGTCAGGTGACATGTACGCCACCATGATCACCAGTATTGTCAGGTAACATGTCTGCTGCCATGATCACCAGTATTGTCAGGTAACATGTACGCCACCATGATCACCAGTATTGTCAGGTAACATGTACGCTGCCATGATCACCAGTATTGTCAGGTAACATGTACGCCACCATGATCACAAGTATTGTCTGGGTAACATGTACGCCACCATGATCACCAGTATTGTCAGGTAACATGTATGCCGCCATGATCACCAGTATTGTCAGGTAACATGTATGCCACCATGATCACCAGTATTGTCAGGTAACATGTACGCCACCATGATCACCAGTATTGTCAGGTAACATGTATGCCGCCATGATCACCAGTGTTGTCAGGTGTCATGTACGCCACCATGATCACCAGTATTGTCAGGTGTCATGTATGCCGCCATGATGACCAGTGTTGTCAGGTGTCATGTACGCCACCATGATCACCAGTATTGTCAGGTGACATGTACGCCACCATGATCACCAGTATTGTCAGGTGTCATGTATGCCGCCATGATCACCTGTATTGTCAGGTGTCATGTACGCTGCCATGATGACCAGTGTTGTCAGGTGTCATGTATGCCGCCATGATCACCAGTGTTGTCAGGTGTCATATACGCCACCATGATCACCATTAGGTTTATGTATCATGCGTGTATGATACAAAGCATGTGATTGGCCAATGGTTACGACATGCCATTCTCAGTGCATGAGAAACGTGATGTTATTGGACAAATTGTAAAGACAAAAATCTCATCATTTTTTTTTGTTTGTTTATAAATGTGCAGTTTTGGTGATTGATGAGTTATCAATATGACATTAAAATATATTTTTAAACATTTTTCAGCACAACTGAAATAGTTACTGGAGGAGGAGTCACAACATAACGAATTTCACCGCTCACCCCACGGCCTACAAAGAAAGATGATAAATTATGGCTCAGTGAATGAAATCTTGCAAATTAAGCTTTATAAACTTAAGCTTTTCATTTTAAGTGCTGAATATCAAATAGAATCAGTATTATCATGTATTCCAAAATAACTGACAAACTGCCAATGTATGTATGAATTGCATGATTCTATTGTGTTCTTTCACTGCTAGATTTCCAAAGATATTCTTTCCTCCTAATAATGGACAATCCATGCTGTGTGATTTGTGTGAAGGATTTGAGTTACAAAGACCTCAGGAGAGACTTGTACATCATCATTCACGTCATCAGATATGGTAAGGATGAGCGTCATTAAAAATTAGAGCTGTTGTCATTTTGCCTTCGATTACTTTGTGTGATTATACTAAGGTGGGTCACATTTGAACCAAGCATTGGTAATGAGATAATAATGTACATAGATTAATAGAATTGTACGGAAATTTGTTGGTTTGCTGTTGGTAACCAATACCACAATCACGTGATTCCCACCTTTTTTCAAGGGGTTGGTCGAATGATTATATTCCCTCCAGAATGAATGTTATTATTCGACCTAGGTGGTCACAATTGTATGTGGTTACATTTGTATACATCATGAGTCATTTACCTGTGTGCAAAATTGTTTGTTTTTGAAAAATAATGGGGTAAGACCCAGAAATTTCCCATTTGCTGAGCTGTTTGTCAGGAAGTGATGTCGAGGCAGCGGCTTGAGAGTTTCGCAATGCATAACCCTAATCACGCTGTTCATCTTTTAATGGCACATTAATTATGTTTCCCAATCACACTGTTCATCTTTTAAGAGTGCTTTAAATGTGTGTTTCCCAATTGGCCTGTTACCGGATTTTGTCACAGGTTGTGACCACAGTGCAGTCATTCTTGTTTTAGAACATATTTGGCATGATTCGGCCAGGGTTCAACATCCCAGACTCAGAGTTGATGCTCGAACTATTTACACCACCGAGTCTGTTATGAAATATTCGATAGTCGATAGAAAAACGAATAATTCAAGGCGTTTGTTGATTTGGAATGTTGCCAGTCGCCATACAACGAGTAGGGTGGCATAAGTTTAAACAAGGGCATGATTAATGAGAAAAAGTTATTTTGCCTTAGAAATCTATGATTTTAATGCGCTTTAGGTGCTTTTTCTGAGAGTCCTTTAGGTGCTTTTTTGCAAACTCCAAGTGGGCTTTCATGTGTCTTTCACGGAGGAGAGGCTTCCATCTGGCCACTCTGCCATAAAGCCCAGATTGGTGGAGTGTTGCAGTGATGGTTGTCCTTCTGGGAGTTTCTCCCATCTCCACACAGGATCTCTGGAGCTCAGCCAGAGTGACCATCGGGTTCTTGGTCACCTCTATTACGAAGGCCCTTCTTCCCCGATTGCTCAGTTTGGCCGGGCGGCCAGTTCTAGGAACAGTCCTGGTTGTTCCAAACTTCTTCCATTTAAGAATTATGGAGGCCACTGTGCTCTTGGGAACTTTCAATGCAGCAGAAGTTTTTTTTTGTAGGCTTCCCCAGATCTGTGCCTCAACACAATCCTGTCTCTGAGCTCTGCAGGCAGTTCCTTCTACCTCATGGCTTGGTTTTTCCTCTGATATGCATTGTCAGCTGTGAGACCTTATATAGACAGGTGTGTGCCTTTCCAAATCATGTCCAATCAATTGAATTTACCACAGGTGGACTTCAATAAAGGTGTAGAAACATCTCAAAGATGATCAAGAGAAATGGGAGGCACCTGAGCTAAATTTCAAGTGTCATAGCAAAGGGTCTGAATACTGTTATGAATTTGGGAAGAGAAATATCTAGAGTCAGATAGATCTCTATAGGTAGGTATCTGACTGTTGTGATAGGGAATCTACCTGTAATAAGTTCTATGTTTAGTCCGGTTTGTTGGTACAAGTTGTATTGGTGTCCCCACCACGAGGGGGGGGGGGGGGCTGGGCTTGCTAAATAGTGCAGGGATTATGGATAAAGTTCCCTCGTTCGTCATTTCCCCCCTGTCGCCAAATCTTTGTCCCTTATGGCAACGCATTCTCATATAAACACTTAGATGGGTCCTCAGTGCAACATTAAATAATTCCCCTCCCTTACCACAACGACTTTGGAAAACAGGCAGGAAGCCAGGCCAGGGCACCGCCTATGGGGCCGCAGCCATCCACACCACCAGCTGGCCTAGCAACTAGCCTCGTGGCAGGCTGGGCGCCATGCCCAGGAGGACTGTTGATTGGTCCATAGGAGGAACAGAGAACTGCCCCATGATTAGAAGGAAGGAAAGGACTGGTGGTAGGCCGCGAGGGTGGTGTGACATGGAGGACGGGAAGCACTGGGCCAATGAGAAAGCACCAGCGCATTGAGGAGATTCGAGAGGTCGAAAGACGAGGCGCTGATTGGGGGGCTCGCCAGAGCTGACGTCACACACAAGGTGATAAATGGGCCGGCTGGACGACATTCTGGGTCTCTCTTTTGTGCGGGCGTCTTCTCTTCTTCGCTGGGATTGGAGATCGTGCTTCGTTTCCTCTGTGCCTGGTCTTCATTGGCTCATCGTTCTCGCGTGCTGGACCTTCGTGCTTCGTGCTGGGTGACGTTGGTTCGTCGTGGTGCTTGGAGCGGGATCGGGTGATGTTGGTACTGGAGCGAGGGACCTCGTGGCGTGCCGCGGAGCGAGTCGCATCAAAGCCGCGGAGTGTCCGAGCAAGGAGGCTGAGGTTTCTTCGTGCCGGAGCTCGGAGCCGGATGGGGCCGCGTTTGATGTTACACTGCAGACTACAGACAGATAAGGCCGCACCCACAGAACATTACACGACGAGACATTTCTTTTCGTAATTAATTCCCTCATCTCGTATCCAAAATCTGTGTGTGGGGACATCCCGATCTAGGACATTTTATTACCGGCGCGTATTTTCCTGTCCCATGATTCCTTGTAAATAAACCCTCGTGTTATTTTCCATTTCCTTCTAAACCCGGATTTCCGTTTGAGTTTGTTCCCTCTCCAGATAAGCGCTTTCGCTGCTTCTTCTTCTTCTTCTTCTTCTTCATTCTTTTCCCCGTGCTGTGAAAGCAAAATCTGTATTTGGTCATCGCCTCAATTAAAACCGTTTGGTCATTCGCGATCCCTGGTATTAACCAGAGGGTATTCGCACGACAATACTTATGTAAATGTGATATTTCAGTTCTTTTTTTAAAATAAATTTGCAAAACATTCTAAAATTCTGTTTTCTCTTTGTCATTATGGGGTATTGAGTGTAGATTAATGAGGGAAAAAATGAATTTAAACAATTTCAGCATAAGGCTGCAACATAACAAAATGTGAAAAAAGTGAAGGGGTCTGAATACTTTCTGAATGCACTGTAATGTGCTATTAAAAGATGAACAGCGTGATTGGGTAACATGTAATGCGCTATTCAAAGATGAACATTGTAATTGGGAAACACATTTAATGTGCTATTAAAAGTCGACAGTGTGATTGGGAAACACATATTTAATGTGCTTTGAAAAGATGACAGTGTGATTGGGAAACATTTAATGCGCTATTAAAAATGAACAGTGTGATTGGAAAACACATTTAATGCGCTATTAATAGATTAAATCGACACCTCACATCCATGTCACCCTCTGCCATGGTTATATCAGAACAAGTTGATTCGTCATATGGTCACAGATTGCTTAACCCCAATCTGAAGTCGTTCTAAAATTACACAACACCCTTTTTTTGGAACTTGCGTAAAGTAACGCTTGATTATGTAACATAATGTAACGCTTGATTACCATGCATTCGGACGTATAACATGCATTCTGACAGGCTTGCTTAAACCTTACTATTATATGACATATGATTAGATTTTTTTGTGGTCTCTCTTCGGCAATAACACTCGACCCAAACAAGGCCAATGGTAATCAGATACAACAAAGCTGGGCAGTGTATAATCAGCAGAGGTCAACAGGCCTAATGCGTTAGGCCCACCAGAAAACCAAGATGGCAGCCATGTCATTTAGTCTCGGTGCTATTGTGGGTGGAGTCAAGCGACAGCTGTGGATGTGGTCCGGCAGCTGTCCAACCAATGTGTGGACATTTCAAAAATCGACCCCCAACAAGGACTCCAACAATAATAGTAAACGCAAAGCTCTTGTAAACCTGCAGAATGTCACAGGTAAAAATGGTTCATGCTGCCTCCTTGCTTGATGCTCAGCATTTTAGTCCAGGAGCCAGAATCTGCTCAAAATGGTTTTGTGCAACACCCACTACACAGTTGGTTTGTCACTTCCAGGTGATTGGGGAACATCTATAGAACAAATCCAGCCCTGATGTGCAGTTGAATTGTGGCAGCAACAATAAATGGCAGCCACTTTTCTATGAGGGGGGGGGGGGGGGTGGTGTCCGAGGGGTAAATCTGAGATTTTGACGGATTTCATTTATTTATTTTTTTCTCTTAGCCCCTACAGGCTACAGGGAGATATTATCCCACCGACAGAGGATACTGTCCTTGCTTGTGAACTGTTCATATGCTCCCTGTACACAACAGCTCAGGCAGCAGGTGACATGGCGGACGAAATCAGATATTGGATGTTCTGCCAGAAAAGGCAGAAGAGTGAATGCATACCACCAATATCTGACAGTATTAGGCAACACATTTATCGAGCTAACTATCAGTCATTCATCTGGAAGAAGTCATTGCTCCCCAACCAAGCACTACCAAAGCCAGATGGTAATGGATGGAACATCGAAGATGGAACTCTCCAGCCCACCCTCGTGACCAAAGACCCTGCTCCAGTTGGACTAGTTGAGCTGACAGCGTCAAGTGTAAAGTGTCTGCATGTCAATGCAGCCATGTATGTGCCTGCAAGAACAATAACATGCCATGCACAGAAGCCTGCACTTGCATGGGAGGTGAACAATGCAAAAACCCAAACAAAGAACCTACCACAAGCGACTCAGCAGATGATGATGAGGAAGATTAATGATGACATTTTCGTGATTTTATACCACTTAGAGGATGATTCAGTCGCAAAATATGTGTTTATTTTAATAATACAACAAATAAGTTATATGTTAACATTGTAATGTTCAGCGAATGACTATGGTTATGATACGCAGCCAGATTTGACCTGGTGAGATATTTTTGCTGAGATTACTTGTGGACTTTTGGTCATAACAGGATTGGGGTTAATGATTTAAGGGGAAATGAAATCTATATTTTTCTGACTTTACTTAAGGATTGTCCAATTTTGTTTCTTGAAAAGTTCATAAAGATATATCATATTACAACTATAACCGCATTTGAACAACATAAAGATGATATTGCATAATTACAGTCGAAAAGCAAAAACTACATATTTCAGCGATTTTGTGTGTTTTGTGTATAATACAAGGTATAATAAAAAAAAAAATTTTAGTCATACTTGAACAGCATAACGAAAATCCCCTCATACTTTCCACTATCCTTTTAATTATAATGTTGAAGAATCCCTATTGGAAGAGCTGAAAAAACAAAAATACAAAAAAAAACATCGTCAATTTCGAGCTTTACGCTACCCCCTTAATAGAAAAGTGGCTGCCATTTGTTGTTGCTGCCACGATTTAACTGTACATCAGGGCTGGATTTGTTCTACAGATGTATCCCAAGCACCCTGAAATGACAAACCAACTGTGTAGTGGGTGTTGCACGAGACTCATTTTCTTAGGCCTCTCTTGAAAACTGGCTCCTGGACTATTTAAAAGGATGGAGCACCGACCGATAAACAGCGCTGGGGAAGCAAAGGCAAACCACAAAGGATAACGCTTACGAAGAAACTGCTTTAGCAGCATCAGTGGCGTCAGGAAGGGCATCCGGCCATAAAAAACATTGCCTCAAACAGGGGACCATGATTGTCATGGAGCCCGCAAGGCTAACCCCCGCTCTAGCGGGGAAAATTGGCCTTAAAACGATCATTCATTATTCATTCAATGCTGTGCAAAGAGTATATGTTACATCGAATCCAAATAGAAAATTATGGAGAAACCAAAAAATTGGAATTCGTTCTCGCTTAAGGTAAAAACAATTGTCTTACAATTCATTAAAATTCATCAGCTCACTCTTTTATGGTCGTTTTGACATTTATGGTCAGATTTTTTGACGAAATACAGTTTGGATTTATGCCAGGAAGAGGAACGACAGATGTGCTTTTTATTGTGAGGCAGTTGCAGGAGAAGTACATGGAGAAGAGGAAGAAGTTGTTTCTTGGGTTTGTTGATCTGGAGAAAGCATTCAATAGGGTTCCACGTGAAGTAGTGACATGGGCATTGAGGAAGTTAGGAGTGGAGGAATGGTTGATCAGAGTAGTGATGGCAACGTACAAAAGAGCGCGCACAGCTGTAAGGACAAAGGACGGGAACAGTGGTGAGCTTGAGGTGAAGGTGGGAGTGCATCATGGGTCAGTACGAAGTCCACTGCTATTTGTAGCTGTGATGGAGGTGCTGGCTCGGAACGTAAAGGAGGGTTTATCGTGGGAGTTGTTGTATGCAGATGATCTGGTGTTGATTGCAGAAAGTATTGATGGACTGAAGGAGAAGATGAACAAGTTGAAGGAATGTATGGTGTTACGTGCTCCTCCCCAAACCCCGGTCACGGTGTATATCCGAGCCCCGAAAGGTGTCACGGCAGAAAGATGTGCTATTATGTGTGCCAATGACCAATGGTGCAACCACACCTATCAATTGTTACAAAATCAAGTATTGTATTAATATCACACAATAATAACAAATTGCACAAGTACAATAAAATCTCAATTGCACAACAAACACCATATAATTCCTATGATGGTACCACCAGTTTCTTAACTCAATCACTCACGGTACTCCATGTGAGCGAAATGTAACACCCCCTAAGTCACTGTCACGACACCAGGCCAAAGTCGATCCATGCTCCGGTGATCACAAGAAAAAGGTCGTATTGAGACCTGAACCCAGGACGGCTGACAGTCGACGCTGCCGAAGAGCCGCTGGGTGGGGTCGTGCCGACGTCGGTCAGGCAAAAGTTCACCCAAAAGGCGACTGGGAATTCACACCTTCAGTTCACCAGACAAGGACGCTGATATGAACGAGCAGCGGCTCCCAAGCGGAAAACAGCGAATTCCCAATCGAAATCCACGACACACACGAGAACCAGGTTAACGGCTGGTGCGCGGTGGAATGGCTGGAGCGAGGTGAAATGGCGGATGGGCCCGTAATGGAGGTGTACCGGCTCTCCCACGATGATTCACTTTCAGAAACAACCGCAAAACCCATCACGCAGGTTTATCTGCCACAGCGATAATGACTCTGTCAAAGGAATCCCTTTCCCAGGGAAACCAATATTCGCTCGTGACCAACGCTCGCCAGCGTCCGCTCGATACCTCGAAGCCGATCGGCCTTTCTCTCCCGATCTCACTTGATCGGCTTCAGCCTCCTCTTCTTCTTCTTCTTCTTCCAGTTTCTCCCGATCCATTTCGTTTTTCTTTTAAAACACTAATTTTTCCTTTTGAAGACAGTTATCTCCATTTCACTCAAACTATAACAATACTAGTACATGGAACTAAAAATGCTTCCAGTGGATGAAAACCACAAAGACGGAAGTGACGAATCCGTAACACTCCCCACCCTCAAGAAAGAAAGTTTGAACATCGTGAAAACTTTCTTTTCATGCAAAAACCCTTTTTAACAAACAAAAGTAAAACTCACACCCAAATGATCAACTCACGTGAGCAACAATAATTAATATTCCCCAGAAGAAAGCAACAACACTTTCAAACAACCTACAGGAATTTTCAAATTTAGCTCACTCTGGATAAAGCATCGGACACGACATTGTCCCTGCCCTTTACATGCTCAATTTCCAAGTTGAACTTCTGCAAAGACAAACTCCATCTCATCAACCTCTGATTTTTATTTTTCATTTTTTGAATGAAGGTTAAGGGGTTATGATCAGTGAAGACTTTTAACTCTGGATTCTCTTGCACCCCAACTACAGGTACGACAGGTGAGACGGGAACCATTTTTTTCCACAGGCTTCCTCTCATAATATTTCTTCAGTCGGTTGACATGACACAGCTGCCGCTTTTCCGTCGGTCGGGAGTTGTCACCACGTAATCTGTTTCATTAACCCTCCTTTCGATTGCATAGGGACCAAAATACCTAGCCTGTAGTGGCTGACCTGGAACAGGAAGCAACACCAACACCCGGTCCTCAGGACTGAAATTTCCTATCTGAGATTTATTGTCATGTCTCACTTTCATTTTATCCTGTGTCACTTTCAAGTTTCCTCTCGCAACTTCACAAGCCTTTGCCAATCTGTGCCTAACCGTTGACACATACTCTACCACTGTTAACTACAACTCCTCCTGTAGCCACTGTTCTTTCACCAATTTCAATGGTCCTCGAACGGTGTGTCCAAACACAAGTTCAAAAGGACTGAATCCAAATGACTCCTGAACAGATTCCCTCATAGCAAACAACAATAAGGGTATTCCCTCATCCCAATCCTTGTCACATTCAAAACAGTACGTTCTGATCATATTCTTCAATGTCTGGTGGAACCTTTCCAAGGCCCCTT
Organism: Myxine glutinosa; assembly: GCF_964187855.1. Taxonomy (NCBI): domain Eukaryota; kingdom Metazoa; phylum Chordata; class Myxini; order Myxiniformes; family Myxinidae; genus Myxine; species Myxine glutinosa. Next base: position 49,011,507 of record NC_136272.1, on the reverse strand, counting down.
GGCTCTCGGGATGGTAAGTACTTGATCTTGCTTGCTCCACTCCCAACAGGTGTACCACTTGCTGAAAAAGCATTGACATGAAATTGGAACCCTGATCAGACTGGATGACCTTAGGTAGGCCAACCACAGTGAAAAATTTAATCAAGGCCTTCGCAATAACTGCCGCAGTAATTTTTCTAAGAGGCACTGCTTCTGGGAACCTCGTGGAAGCGCACATGATGGTCAGCAGATACTGATGTCCAGCCTTAGTTTTAGGTAAAGGGCCTACACAGTCAATAATGACTCAGCTGAATGGCTCTTCAAAAGCTGGAATTGGTTTTAAAGGTGCAGAAGGGACTTTCTGATTAGGTTTTCCCACCAGCTGGCAAGAATGGCAAGATTTACAGAACTCCGCCACATCACGTCGCAATCCTGGCCAGAAAAATGTACCAAAATTCTATCACATGTCTTGTTCACTCCAAGGTGCCCGGCCAAAGGTGTCTCATGTGCCAAACTCAATATCTCCTTCCGGTATGGCGGTGGCACCACAACCTGGCAATGAACTTTCCACTCATCACCCACTGGCACCTCCGGTGGTCTCCATTTTCTCATGAGTATTTCCCCTTTCATGAAGTAACCAACAGGTATCTTCATAGCCTCTTCCTCTGTGATGGCTTTACCAAACAAACTCTGGAGCTCCGAATCTCTGTGTTGTTCTTCAACAAGTCTCTTTCGGACAAGCACCGTTTGTTCAGCCTCGTTCCCAGATGTCTCCGACGGACACTCCATTTTCTCTTTTGGTCCAGATGCCACCTTTTCCTTAGGTTCCTTGATGTCACTCCCTTTCCTATTATCTCTTCCAGACTTTTCCTCCAATATCTCTAAGGAACCCAAATCCACATCACCTTCCTTCTCCTTCTCTTCAGAGCACTTCCTACCCATAGCACGAGTCACTGCACAGGATGGAAAGATACCGGGATTCTCCTGCTCTAACTGTGCTGTGTTATTTTCCATACTGGGCTTTTCAACCAACATCGGATTACCAGAAACTCGACCAGCAGCCAAATCATTCCCGATAATAAAAGAGATTCCCTCTACAGGAAGAGTGGCTTGTAACCCCACAGTGACCGGTCCTGACACCAATTCAGACTTTAAATGGATGACATGAAGAGGATCTTTAACAAAGCCACCAACCCCCTGTAAGAGAACACTAACCCCCGTGGCCATCTTCTCCGACAATGGCAAAATACCCTCAAGCATCAAAGATTGATGTGCTCATGTGTCCCTCAATACCCTAACAGGTCTCTGGTTCGTTACGTCCCCATCCAGTGACACAAACCCCTCGCATATAAAAGGTTTATAACCCTCTTGGACAAGGTCGTTCTGTGATGCCCTAACTTTGGCACGGTAACCTTCACAAGGCACTGTCCTCCAAGGACGATTTCTCGCATTGGCCAACGCATTCGGAGTTGCACTAGTCTGACTCCGCTCATGAATTTTCCTTTTCAGGGCGGAACATTGGGACATCAAATGCCCAGGTTTTTTGCAAAAAGCACAAGTAGGCCCAGAGGAAAAACTCGTGGTCTGCCTAGGGCCCCCCGGAAGATAGGTTTGCCTTGGAACTGCAGTCTTCTGATCCCTAAAACTCACGGTATCAGATTTGTCCCCATAGTCCTCTCTAGGCCGCCTCCATGAAAATTGGTTCTCCGAACGTGATTTACCATAACTCCCCTGGCTAACTATAGGCGGGAAGTTAGGTTTGTGGATCCCCATCCGGTGTGTCAAGGCATAGTCATCTGCCACTGTTGCTGCCTCATACAACTCCGGTACCTTTTTTTCGTCCAGATGCACTTTAATGTCCACGTGGACACACTGTTTGAATTCCTCCACCAAGATCAATTGTTGTAAAAGGTTGAAGTCTTTCCCAATCTCCTTCGAGTCACACCACCTATCAAACATAGTTTCCTTCATTCTGGCAAACTCCACATGGGTCTCACTCTCCCTCTTCCTGGCATTCCTGAATTTTTGTCGGTAAGCTTCAGGGACCAATTCATAGGCTTTGAGAATGGCTTTCTTCATGATCTCATAATCTGCACATTGGTCAATCGGTAAAGCCGAATAGATATCTTGAGCTTTACCCACCCGAACACTTTGTACTAACATAGTCCATGACCCCACAGGCCATTTTCACATTTGAGCCACCTTCTCAAAGTGTAAAAAGAACTTGGCTACCTCCTTTTCATTGAAGGGTGGAACCAGCCTCACATGTCTACCAACATCCCAATAGTTCTGACTGGTTGTCGAACTAGCCGGCATGGATACTACTTCTCTCCGTTCCCCCAGTAATTCAAGCTCCTTGAGTTTAAGCTCCCTCTGATACTCCATGTCCCGTTCCTTTAACTCCCTTTCGGCTCTCCTTTCCTCTGCCCTTTCCTCTGCTCTTTCCTTTTCTGCTTTCCATTCCAACTCTTTTAACCTTTCCTGGCTCTGCAGTTGCATCTCCATTTTCTGGAGCTCCAGATTTCCTTTTTCCTCTGGTAACCAATCCAAGGCTACCTCTTCCCATGTTCCTTGTCCCACTAGAGATTCTACCACCAATGTCTGCATCTCTGCTTTCTTCATACTAACTCGGACCTCCAAGTTACAATATTTGGCCAATATCATGAGTTCCGATCTTTTTAACGCCTGGAACTGTGCCTCGTTCGGGGACATCGCAAACTTTTCTACATCAAACACCATGGTGACTATTAGTTAGCACCTGTTAACCTTCACACAAAAATTTCCAAATTTTCAGAAAAAATTGGGAATGTTGGAAAATTTCAAATTTGGGAATTTTGGGAATGTTAGGGAATTCTATCCCAGACGAGCCCCCAATTTCTGTTACGTGCTCCTCACCAAACCCTGGTCACGGTGTACCTCCGAGCCCCGAAAGGAGTCACGGCAGAAAGATGTGCTATTATGTGTGCCAATGACCAATGATGCAACCACACCAATCAATTGTTACAAAATCAAGTATTGTATTAATATCACACAATAATAACAAATTGCACAAGTACAATAAAATCTCAATTGCACAACAAACACCATATAATTCCTATGATGGTACCACCAGTTTCTTAACTCAATCACTCATGGTACTCCACGTGAGCGAAATGTAACACCCCCTAAGTCACTGTCACGACACCAGGCCAAAGTCGATCCATGCTCCGGTGATCACAAGAAAAAGTCGTATTGAGACCTGAACCCAGGACGGCTGACAGTCGACAATGCTGAAGAACCACTGGGTGGGGTCGGGCCGACGTCGGTCAGGCAAAAGTTCATCCAAAAGGCGACTGGGAATTCAGACCTTCAGTTCACCAGACAAGGACGCTGATAGGAATGAGCAGCGGCTCCCAAGCGGAAAACAGCGAATTCCCAATTGAAATCCACGACACACACGAGAGCCAGGTTAACGGCTGGTGCGCGGTGGAATGGCTGGAGCGAGGTGAAATGTCGGACGGGCCCGTAATGGAGGCGTACCCGCTCTCCCGCGATGATTCACTTTCAGAAACAACCGCAAAACCCGTCACGCAGGTTTATCTGCCACAGCGATAACGACTCTGTCACAGGAATCCCTTTCCCGGGGAAACCAATATTCGCTCATGACCAACGTTCGCCAGCGTCCGCTCGATACCTCGAAGCGGATCAGCCTTTCTCTCCCGATCTCACTTGAACCGCTTCAGCCTCCTCTACTTCTTCTTCCGGTTTCGCCCAATCCATTTCGTTTTTCTTGTGAAACACGAATTTTTCCTTTTGAAGACAGTTATCTCCATTTCACTCAAACTATAAGAATAATAGTACATGGAACTAAAAATGCTTCCAGTGGATGAAAACCACAAAGATGGAAGTGACAAATCCGTAGCAATGGAGACAAAAGGTCTGAAGGTAAATATCGGAAAAACGAAGGTGATGGCAAGTGGTAAAGCATGTGGTGAGGTGGAAAGAACTGGGAAGTGGCCATGTGCTGTGTGCAGGAAGGGTGTCGGAGTGAATTCCATTCAATGTACAATGTGCGCTGAGTGGGTTCATCAAAAATGTAGTGGTTTGAGAGGGTCATTAACCAGTGTGGCAGCTACATTTAAGTGTAAGGTGTGCACAGAGGGAGCTGCGGATGGCGGAAATGTTGAGTTGGATCTTGGAGACGGCGTGAAACTGGAAGGTGTGAAAACATTTTGTTACCTATGAGACATGCTGAATGGAGAAGGTGGATCAGACTCGGCAACGGTTGCTGGAGTGAGATGTGCATGGAAGAAGTTTCGGGAACTGAGTGGCATGCTGATGCTGACGAGGAGGGGAGTGTCGTTGAAGCTGAAGGGAAAGGTGTATGCTGCATGTGTGAGAAGTGTTACGATTCATGGGAGCGAGACATGGGTAATGAACGTAGAGCAGCAACGAAGGCTGGAAAGGGTGGAAATGCGAATGGTTCGGTGGATGTGTGGTGTATCGTTGAGCGAGAGGAAGACAAATGATGAATTGCGAAAGATGATGGGAATAGAGCCTGTGATTGATGCTGTGAAGAGGAACAGGTTGAGATGGTTTGGTCATCTGTTGAGGAAGGATGAAAGTCACTGGTTGAGAAGAGTGATGGAAATGAATGTAGAAGGAAGTAGAGGACGGGGAAGACCGAGAAAGACTTGGCTAAAGATGGTCGAAGAAGAAATGCGGGCAAGGGGGTTAACAAAGGGAGATGCAGAAAATATGGCAAAATGGAGAAGATTGTCATGGGGATGGCAAGGCTAACCCCCGCTCTTGCAGGGGAAATGGCCTTAAAATGCCCGTTGTTGTTGTTGTTTGTACTCTTTTATGGTCGGTCGAGTAACTGGAGCATTACCTTTTTGGCCTAACAATGATACATAAGTTATAGCCTGTTGTGGCATTCACCACAAATACAGCCACGATCAAATATGTGGTTGAGAATATTTGCAGCTGTGTCATGTGACCACATGGTCCTTTGCTCACGAGACCACACGACCACAGTCGAGGCCCAACTTTGAGCCAAAATAAGTCGGTGCCACCCTACTTGATGTAGTGCCGCTCACACTTTCACGAGGAGACTGCACACGGTTCTCTTCACTCCACAAGAACACAAGCTCAACAGGTTTGGCTGACCAATAAACCTTGGCAATAATGTAAAAATACCACCGTCACCTCGTCCACCAAGACCTCTCTAATTAATGATGGCTAAAGAACCGTTAACGAGTGTAATCTTTACTCCTGTTTATCGAAAAACTATATTGGTCATTTTTTATTACTTAATTCCAGTATTAAACAAAATTGGGGTTATTGGAAAGCTTTATCTCTATGTGACCACTCTGTAGTAATAACTGCAAGTACATCCGAGACATGTGACTCATTTTGCTGTCACCGGTCACAAACATCACACAGTACGGAACATACCGTTCCTATAAAATCAATTTCCTGTACCGAAGTGCAGATCAACAAGCCAACATTTTATATACTTGTTCATATCACTTTATGAAAAGTACATTTCAGGTGAAGTTCACCAAATCCACGAAGCTAAAACATCTCTTTAAAATGTCAGCAATGCCAAACTAATGTTACACTTTGCTGATGTTTATTTATTTAATTTCCTTGGCTTTCTTTCTCCCTCTCCCAACAAGGTCAGTAGATAAAAGTCGAGTGTTAACTTTCTGCTTCATCGAATAATTGTTTCACTTACAGGACGCATGTTGCCCAATGATTCAAGGAAGCCGTCTACGACTTCCCTATATCGACGACCTTACGGCTGTGCCGTCCTGGGCATCAGAGAATGGATACAAAGCCACGTCGAGAGCCCCGACGAGAGAGAGTTTGTCCTTAAAGTTTACACGTACGTAAGCACACCCACATTGCCTACCTGACGTCACACACACTTAATTTGTTCAGCATTCTTTTATTACAATTAAAGCCTGGTGTTGGCTTAGTGGTTAGGGTGCCAGCTTGGGATCCTAGGATCCTGGGTTCTGAATCCCGGTCGATCGCTGAATTAACGCCAGGGGGGTTGACTCAGCCTGTCATCCTTCCGAGGTCGGCTAATTGAGTACCAGCTTGCTGGGATGAATGATCCCGGTGTGTACCCCGGTTTAAAATAGGTGCACCGTATCCCTGCACATCGTAAGAGGCGACCAAGGGTTGGCGTATATTTTGTAGCACCCGGCCATAAAAACATTGCCTAAAACAGGGAACCATGATTGTCATGGGGCCCCCAATGCTAACACCCACTCTAGCGGGAAAAATGACCCTAAAACGAGCATTCATTCATTCATTCATTCTTTTTTATAATTCACAAACTTTCAAATTGGAGCTTAATGTACACATATCGAGTTGGTTATGTAAATGACATTGTCCGACGACTGTTTAGCTCGGAGGTTATATACTGTATCTAGTTTCTTACACACACCTGCACACTACTTGTTCCCATGGACGACTTGTCAGACGATGATCCAAAGATTTTCGGACCTGTTTGCATTTATTGCTCACATTGTGTTGGTTCTTGTTGTGAAGTTTCATTATACCTTTGCGACGTTTAGGTGATCGCTCCATTTGAAGAGTCTCATTTGTTACCTCCGCCACCAAAGGTGGACAGAGGTTGTTTTCACCCTTGTCTATCTGTTTCTTTGTCTGTCTGCATGATATCTCAAAAAATTATGGACGGATTTGGACAAAAATTGATAGACAGGTGGGTTTAGCTCGGAGGTATCTCACTTTGGAAGTACATGACAAGGACGAATTGATTATGTTTTGGTGAGGATATGGATATGGATCGAAATGCGGTGCGGGCAAGCGCATTAACAAGGGGAGATGCAGAAAATAGGGCAAAATGGAGAAGATTGTCATGGGGACCGCAAGGCTAACCCCCGCTCTAGTAGGGAAAATGGCCCTAAAATGCCTGTTGTTGTTGTTGTTGTTGTTGTTGTATGTATGGATACGGATCCGCACACTACAATTTTAAAGTGATTCTTCACCATTGAGAGATAAGGCCAAAAACTATATTTAGCATGATATATCAAAATTTATGCATGGATTTGGACAACACTTGGTGGACAAGTTAGGTATGTGACAAGGACCAATTGATTCGATTTTGGGTGAAGATCTGGATCCAGATTCGAGAAATTTTTAAGTGATTCTTTGTTATTCAGAGATGGGCCCAACACGATATATAGCATAATATTTCAAAACGTTGTGTACGAGTTATGACTAAACTTGGTGAACGAGCTGGGTATGTGACAAGACCAAACCGATTGTGTTCTGGTTCAGGTCCACATTGAGATCCGGCCTATCAGTATTGAGGCATTGGTCCACTTTGAGATTGGTCCACTTTGATATACCTATCAGTATACCTATCAGATATACCGATCAGAATACCTATCGGATATACCTATCGGATATACCTATCGGATATACCTATCAGTATTGGTCCACATTGAGATCTGGCCTATCAGTATACCTATCAGATATACCTATCAGATATACCTATCAGATAATCGGATATACCTCTCAGAATACCTCTCAGATAATCAGATATACCTCTCAGAATACCTCTCAGATAATCAGATATACCTCTCAGAATATCTCTCAGATATACCTATCCGATATACCTATCAGATATACCTATCAGAGAATCAGATATACCTATCAGATATACCTATCAGATAATCATATATACCGATCAGATAATCAGATATACCTCTCAGAATACCTATCAGATATACCTATCAGATAATCAGATATAACTCTCAGAATACCTCTCAGATATACCTATCCGATATACCTATCAGATATACCTATCAGATAATCAGATATACCTATCAGATAATCAGATATACCTCTCAGAATACCTATCAGATGTACCTATCAGAATACCTATCGGTATTGGTCCACATTGAGATCCGGCCTATCAGTAGTATTCAATTCATAAACTGTTCAGCCTGGCAGAGGTAAGTGCTCTCCTAAATGCCATTCTAGTTTGTTTTGTTTTTCTTTATTTTAAGCCCATCTAAATAATTATCAAGACAAAATTTAATTTGTTTGTCGATCGGTGGTTGAATGACGTTATTTTCTCATATCCGTCATGATGCACTAGATTTTATATTGTCACAAACCCCGTACAGATAATAAACATTGTCCTTTGAACTTTGTAAACACGATCGTAGTGGATGCTTTGCATTACAGGTGCAATCATGAAAATGAGTGGCATCAAATTCAAGATCATATTATCAGGAAATCGAGCAACAAGTACAATGCGGCTTCTTCTCACTACGGTGAGTACAGCACAAACCTGTTTGATGCCGCATCTCCCTCGGCAAGTCTTGCTATCCCTGCAGGTGTGCAGAAGCATCTCTGCTTACCAGATTCGAGCCAGGAACATTTTGTTTTAAAATCGGCCTCGCCAATCAATTTTGATTTGAGGGTGGCTCATGGAGCTAGTTGACCGGAGTGACCGTATCGGCGAGCCATCAAAACATGACTAAAACAAAAGGTCCTTCCTCACAATTGTGCGATTGCCTCATGATGTTGATTCACATATTTTCCGATGAAGTACCTTCGGAGTGCAAATCTCATGGAATAAACGTTGTTGACCACAAACAAGGATGCAGGGGCAGCAGTCGCAACAGCTCCACATGAACGAAAACCCAAGAAAGGAGACTTAATTTGTGGCGTTTTATAATACAGTATACTAGCGAACAAAAGGATTTATACTTTTACCCACTAGCTCCTCCAGCAAAAGTGTCTTATCATTACCTGCTTTGTATGGTGGGTTTTGGCCATGATGATGCCAAACTGGCACAGCTATGTTGTACCACTATAGGTTCAACAGTGACCGTTAATGTTGGACCAAGGTCTGTTTGATTGTCGGTTGAACGTTGGTTTGTCATTGGCTGACCAAACGTTGGCCAAACTTTTTGTTAGTATTCACAAGACAAACCATTTCTTTCCATCTAAAATCCAGGTTGAGCCAGCGTTGTCGATGTGCATATAACCAACCGCAATGATGCCAGCCCATTGGTCCAATATAGCTGTGCCTCCTGGGTGTGCTTTCCAGATAGATTAGTGGAATAAATATCTATCGGTCATTCATTCACAGCCATTATGGGGGTTCATTGCATCAAAAAGATGCAGTGAGTGTGTTTTACAGGTTTACAGAATGTTTCATAAATCCTAGCCCCTGCAGACATGTGATTTGATTGTTTTTCTTTACAGGGTTTAAGGCTCGTAGAGGAGCTGCGATACCAATCTCTCACGAAAATAGCACACACAACACTCACATCATGCATGCAGACACCCACAACATGTCACACATGCATGCACATGACACGACACCAGACTGATTTCAGACAAACATAGTCCATGAGCTTAGCGGATGTGACGTAACTTCAGAGGTACTCTGGGTACGGTAATGCCATCTTTATGATGGCACTTTTGTTTTTCTTTCCTTTCACAGTCTCAGTTACAAATCTCACACTCTTACTATGTCTCTCCGAAAGGACCGACTGGAAAACCCTCACATCTACTTTCTCAACAATCCTCTCCAAGAAGTTCTGTCGCTCAAGCTTTTGGGTCTCACTATCTGCCATGATCTTTCTTGGGAAAACCACATTTCCAAGCTGGCATCCAAAGCCAGCCGCCGACTGGGCATCCTCCGTCGTGCGAAGTCCTTCCTTGGCACACCTGAGCTCCTCACCACATACAAGGCTTTTATTCGCAGCTCAATGGAATACTGTTCCCCCTTCTGGGCCGGTGCTCCTCCTCACACCTAGCTCGGCTTCACGCTGTTGAAACCAAAGCTTTCAGAATCATTGGAATCTCCTGCGATGAAGCTAACTCCGAGGGCCTTTCACTCACTCACCGCAGGCAGGTCGGTGGTCTTTCTGTCTTCTACCGACTCCTCTCCGGCCTTGCTCCCCCAGCTCTATCTGTGCTCTGTCCCCCAAATATTCCTCCAGGTCGCACAAGATCTCCCAGAAACCCTCTTATGGTTAAACTGCCGAAATCTAGGCTCTCTGCTCACCTTCACTCTTTCATTCCTCTTTTCTCCCGCCTCTGGAACAAACTCCCCCACTCCCTTCAATCCCACTCCTCCCTCCAGGTCTTTAAAACAGCTGTTCACCACCATCTCTTATCTTCCCCCATCCAAAACCTTGATCTTTTCTACCCCCGCTAATTCACCCCAGATCCACTTTTTTGAAATTCCAACTTCTTTCCTGGAAGTCCTTGCAGTGTCCATATGTTTTATACCTCTCCCACCTCCCCCCAAGCCCTCTCCCTCCCACAGTTCTCTCGATGTCCCTGCTCTCAAATGTTGTGTTTGTGTCCTTCCCCCTCTCTCCCCATCTTGTCAACCGCTCCCCTTATTTTGTGCTTTATGTGTCGGTTTGTCTTTCTGTGTGATTAATGTTTGCTCTTTCACGAGCCTCAATCTTGTATACAAAAAAAAAAGAAAAAAGGCAAATAAGAAGAAACTTCCTCCTTCCCACAGATGCCAACCAATAGGGATTGTCCATGCTATATCCTTTTAAATGCTGAACATCAAGCAAGGAAGCAGCATGTACCATTTTTAAAGTCTTTGGTATGACTTGAAGCAGTCCAAACCGGATGGGTGTTTTTTAGGAGACACCATCTCCTTCCTGGATGGCTGTTGGCTCCCTGTGGTAGCTCATCTGCCCTTTGCCAGGTGTTGTTTTTGGTCCTGGCAGCGTATCACAGTAACCGTCTCCACTAGCCAGGCCATTGAGGGGTGTCGGTTTAGTCGCGATAACCGGACCATGTGGCAGGTAGCACTGGGCAGTCCCAAAAGACTGACCTGACACTAAAGGTTTGTTAAATACAGCAAACGATGGGCAGGTTCAGGCTACCATATTGAACTTTCGTAATACCTTTTTGGGGTTGAAAGTTCACAAAAGCTACAATTTTTTTTTTTTAAATGCTGCAGATCATATGACGCCGGGAGCTACTGAAGGCTGAAGTTTAATTGGTCAATACATTTGGCCACTTTGGCAATCGGTGGAGACTTTCGCACACTGCACCGTTATGTACGATTGTCACCGACGCACCTGAAAAACTAGTTGACGATGCCCGTTAACCGTCGCACCTTACACGATTATCAAAAACTGTCGTTACTTATAATGCAACAATCTTACAATGCGTCGGCTAGTGTGCGGCAGGCTTACATGTGTGTTGAACATTGTTTGGTGTACACAGTAACGGTGAGGTGTGCTGTTTATATCTTGTGCAGGTGTCATCCTTTCTCTACAGCTTCTGCATGGGGAAATGGAGCATGTGCAACAGGATCCATTGTTACAGACTCGTGCCCTAGTAATCGTTCGCAAGCTGGGCCTCTCAGATGTCATCATGCCAGGTAAGTTTGCAAATTCATTCCTTCCTTGTCTCAAAAATTCCTGAAGCAACCTAAATGTCCCTTACATTTCCTCCAAAGTTCATTGTAAAGAAGGAAACTGCGGATAATTGGGATTTCTCCTATAAGATTGTTTTTACTCTTTGATATATTTTTTTCATTCATCCATTTCTTATTGCAATCCATCTTTATCCTGGTCTTTTGGTTCTTCTTTCTTTTAAGAGTAGAGGAGCGATGTGTTTGTTTTAAAATACAATCTTTAAATTTTTTTATCATCCTTCTTGGAGACTGATTCCATTGAACGTGCAAATATTTTGATACGTAACTAATTTTGCTCACATGAGATCCCCTTCCATGAGATCCTGATCCTGATGAGATCGAGAGATCATGAGATCATGATCATGAGATCCCACGAGATCCCCACCATCAATCCCCTTCTGGTGAAGCTCTCTAAATCCAGAATCACTGCTCGCCTCCACCAATGGGTTCATCTTTTTTTATTTCAGCCGACGGAGGTTATGTTTTCACCTCTGTCTGTTTGTTTGTATGTCTGTCTGTGAACAGGATATCTCAAAAAGTTGTGGACGGATTCGGACGAAATTTGGTGGAGATGTAGCGTATGTGACAAGGACAAAAAATTAGATTTTAGTGAAGATCCGGATCAGATAATTTTTTAAAAAGTGATTATTCACCATTGAGTGATGAGGGAGGGCTTAAACCGATATATAGCACGGTATCTCAAAATGTTATGGACGGATTCGGACGAAACGTCATGGACAGGTTGGGTGTATGACGAGGACCAATCGATTTGATTATGGTTCTGGATTTTTTAACTTCTTAAGTCATTCTTTACCATTGAGTGATCGGCCCAAAAACGATAAATAACATTTCAAAAACTTGTGGACGACTTAGGACAAAACTTGGTGGACGAGTTAGTTCGGTGACGAGGACAAGCCGATTCTATTTTGGTTCAGGTCCGAATCCAGATCTGGCCTATCAGTGGGATACAATATGTCAATTCTTCAGCTTGTCGAGGTATGCTCTCTACCGAGTGCCGTTCTAGTTTTCATCCGTGGAACCAACTTCCACATTCTCTTCCATCTCATTCTTCCCTCGAGGTCTTCAAGACAGCTGTTCAACACAATCTCAGATCATTCCGATCCAAAACCATTATCTTTTCTCCCCCATTAACACCCCCCAAGCCCATCTTTTTCCATCTTTCCCTTTTACCTACCTGAGAGTTTGCTTATGTATCCATTTGTCCACCCACTCTGTCCTCCCATCGTCCTCATTCTTCTTCACATCCCTTATCTTTGAAGTCCCTCTCCATTTTCCCCTCAACCCTGCTGTTGTGTGTTTCCCACTCCCGTTCTGCTGTTCGTTTTGTTATGTAGCTTCCTGATCCGTTCTATGTTCTAGCTCCTCCATGAGCCTCAACTCAGTATAAAACAAGACCGGAAGTCTAACAGCGGCATAGCTGGGCTTGTTTGATTCTTTAGTTGAAGAGGATAGTATGACCTGGGTGGAGATACCAGTTAGCAAATAATGTAAGTATTAAATTACTTTGAAGTATTCTAAGTCTCTAAGCTGTCCAAAAATGTATAAACCACAAACACACATGATTAGCCTTTTTAACAGTCACTAATGCTGTTTATAACATTAAACAAAGAAATTTGGAGGAATCCCGACATCCGTGAGGTAAGTTTTACTTTCAGAACTGAGCGAAGATCTCCTGTAATCTATATACCCCACAAGGGTTAGTTTATAACATGACCCTTCCTGCTGCTAAAGTGGCGTTTTTCGTAGCGGCCTTTTTGAAACCCACCAATGAAGTTTTTTTTTCGAAAACCACCAATGAAACCCACTTTTCCTGCTTTTAACACGAAACTGAAAGGGAGGAAGCCCGGGTTGTGCTCATTTACCAAGCAGCTAGCTAGCGCTTGCCAAGCTAGCCGTTCCTTAACGGTTGTGAATGGAATGCTTGCTCGAATGGTTGAACCACTTGGCGATCTCTCCACAATAACCTTGGTAAATGAACACACTTTATAGAAATTATACAGGAGGAGGTGCTTCTATGTTAAAAATTTCTTGGCAATCGGCCCAACGATTGCAAAGGAAAAACACTAGCACATTGTGTGAACAAACAAACAAACAGACAGACAGACAGACAGAAAAACAAGTGGACCCAAATGCAATACCCTCTCCTCTGGCGAGGGTAACTAGAAGGGCACTCGGTAGAGCACATACCCCCCAGGCTGAACAGTTTATGTTTTGTATCCCACTGATAGGTCAGATGGTTCGGATCTGAACCAAAATCTAATTGGCTTGTTCTTGTCACCAAACCAACTTGTCCACCAAGTTTTGTCATCACTGGTCCATAACGTTTTGTAATATCATGTTGTATATCGCTTTTAACCCGATCTCTCAATGCTGAACAATCAATTAAAAATTAAATAACTCTCGTATCCAAATTCATATTCAGATCTTGACCAAAATTGAACTGATTCGTCCGTGTCACACACACAACCTGTCCACCAGGTTTCGTCCAAATCCGTCCATAACATTTTGAGATATCCTGCTATATATTGTTTTTGGCCCTGTGTCCCAATGGTGAAGTCCCGGTGTGTACCCTGGTTTAGAATAGGTACACCGCATCCCTGCGTATCGTAAGAGGCGACGAAGAGCGTTGGCGTCAGGAAGGCCATCCGGCCATAAAAACATTGCCTCAAAAAAAAAAGAGAACCATGACAATTACAACTACATATGGGCAGGGTACAGCCCGAAGTGGAGATCGGTTTCTGAGGTTTGGGACATGGAATGTGGGGACAATGACAGGGAGATCAGGAGAAGTGGTGGAAGTATTGGTCAGAAGAAGAGTAGACATATGTTGTGTGCAAGAGACGAGATGGAAGGGAAGTGGTGTGAGAATGATGAAGGGTAGGCAGGGACAGAAATACAAGTTTGTGTGGCAAGGGTGCCCGGAGGGCATGAATGGTGTTGGTGTCCTGTTTTCTGAGGAGTTTGTAGACAGTGTGGTGAGTGTGACTAGAGTGAGTGATAGGTTGATGATAGTGAAAATGATGATTGGAAAGCTCTTGGTGAACGTCATCTCGGAATATGCTCCGCAGGTTGGTCGGAGCGATGAAGAGAAGGACAAGTTCTGGTGTGCAATGGAGAAGCTGATGGAAAACGTGAAAGATGAGGAAGTTGTTGTGGTAGGAGGAGACCTAAATGGACATGTGGGAAGGAGTATGGACGGTTTTGAGGGAGTTCATGGGGGTTACGGATATGGTGTGAGAAATGGAGAAGGTGAAAGGATTTTGGAGTTTGGTGATGGAGCTGATTTGTTGATTTGTAATACTCAGTTCCAGAAAGGGGATAATAAGCTTGTTACATACACGTCAGGTGGGTCGACGACAACCGTTGACTACCTGATGGTGCGTAGGCGAGATAGGGGGCACCTCCGGCACACAAAGGTGATCCCGGGGGAGGAGGCTGTTTCACAGCACTACTTGGTTGTCTGCGACATAAGGGTGAAAGGTGCGAGGAGAGCTTGGCGGGTGAAGTACCAACTGAGAATGAAGGTGTGGAGGTTGAAAAAGGTGACAGTAAGGGTAAGGGAGGCATTAAAAGAGAGGCTGAGTAGGGTAGAGGATGATGTGGGTGAGCTTGAAAGTGGTTGGATGTCAATGCAAGATAGTCTGTTGGGAGCCGTTGGTGAGGTATGTGGATGGACAAAAGGACCACCGAGGCACTCGGAAACATGGTGGTGGGATGATGAAGTTGGAAAGAGGATTGACGAGAAGAGGAAGAAGTTCAAGGAGTGGCAGAAGGCAAAGGGTACGGGAGCAGAAAAAGCAGAGCATGAAAGTTATAAGGCAGCCAAGAAGGCTGCAAAGAAAGAGGTAGCAAAGGCGCAGGAGGCATGTAGGAAAATGTTCGGAGAACGCTTGGATTTGGAAGAGGGTCAGAGAGCGGAATTCAGGATTGCAAAGCAGATAGCGAAAGAGAGATGTGATGTGATGGGGGTGAGTTGCTTGAAGGATGAAGTGGGACAAATCGTTGTGGACCCAGATGGAATTAAAGGAAGATGGAAAAGATGTATGGAAATGCTGTTGAATACAGAGAATGAATGGGATGGCAACATAGAGAGTAACCCAGTTTTAGGACCGGCAGAGAAGATAACTGAGAAGGAAGTTGAGGAAGCGATAAAAGCAATGAAGAGTAGAAAAGCGGGAGGGCCGACGGGAGTTGTGGGAGATATTTTGAAGGCAGCGGGAAATTGGGGTGTGCAGAGAATGACAGAGATCTGCAATCTGGTGGTGAAAGAAGGCTGCATTCCAGTTGATTGGGAACTGAGTACCCTCGTCCCTCTATACAATGGGAAAGATGACCCTCTGGAGTGTGGCTCGTACCGAGCGATAAAGTTATTGGAGCATGGAATGAAGGTATTGGAAAGGGTGTTGGAGAGGAGGATAAGGAAGAAGGTGAAGATCGACGAAATGCAGTTTGGATTTATGCCAGGAAGAGGAATGACAGACGCGCTCTTTATTGTGAGGCAGTTGCAGGAGAAGTACATGGAGAAGAGGAAGAAGTTGTTTCTTGGGTTTGTTGATCTGGAGAAAGCATTCGATAGGGTTCCATGCAAAGTATTGACATGGGCATTGAGGAAGTTAGGAGTGGAGGAATGGTTGATCAGAGTAGTGATGGCAATCTACAAAAGAGCGCGCGCAGCTGTAAGGACGAAGGACGGGAACAGTGGTGAGTTTGAGGTGAAGGTGGGAGTGCCTCAGTGGTCGGTACTAAGTCCACTACTTTTTGTCGCTGTGATGGAGGTGCTGGCTCAGAACGTAAAGAAGGGTTTATCGTGGGAGTTGTTGTATGCAGATGATCTGGTGTTGATTGCTGAAAGTATGGATGGACTGAAGGAAAAGATGAACAAGTGGAAGGAATGTATGGAGACAAAAGGTCTGAAGGTGAATATCGGAAAGACTAAGGTGATGGCAAGTGGTAAAGCATGTGGTGAGGTGGAAAGAACTGGGAAGTGGCCATGTGCTGTGTGCAGGAAGGGTGTCGGAGTGAACTCCATTCAATGTGCAATGTGCGCTGAGTGGGTTCATCAAAAATGCAGTGGTCTGAGAGGGTCATTAACCAGTGTGGCAGCTACATTCAAATGCCAGGTGTGCACAGAGGGAGCTGCAGATGGAGGAAATGTTGAGTTGGATCTTGGAGATGGCGTAAAGCTGGAAGGTGTGAAAACATTTTGCTACCTAGGAGACATGCTGAATGGAGAAGGTGGATCAGACTCGGCAACGGTTGCTTGGGTGAGATGTGCAGGGAGTAGTGATGGCAATGTACAAAGTAGTGATGGCAAGTAGTGATGGCATCAGAGTAGTGATGGCAATGTACAAAAGAGCGCGCGCAGCTGTAAGGACGAAGGACGGGAACAGTGGTGAGTTTGAGGTGAAGGTGGGAGTGCCTCAGTGGCGGGAAATGCTGTTGTCAGCTTCTTTCCTGGAAGTCCTGGCAGTGTCCATATGTTTTATACCTCTCCCACCGCCCCCTTCCCATGCCCCCCCCCCCAAAGCCCTCGCCCTCTCTCAGATCTCTCGATGTCTCCATGTCTCTCGGTCCCTGCTCTCAAATGTTGTGTTTGTGTCCTTCCCCCTCTCTCCCCATCTTGTCTACCGCTCCCGATGTTATATGTTTTATGTGTCGGTTTGTCTTTCTGTGTGATTAATGTTCGCTCTTTCACGAGCCTCGATCTTGTATACAAAAAAAAAAAAAAAAAAAAAAAAATGGAAGAAGTTTCGGGAACTGAGTGGCGTGCTGATGAGGAGGGGTGTGTCGTTGAAACTGAAGCGAAAGGTGTATGCTGCATGTGTGAGAAGTGTTATGATTTATGGCAGTGAGACATGGGTAATGCACGTAGAGCAGCAACGAATGCTGGAAAGGGTGGAAATGCGAATGGTTTGGTGGATGTGTGGAGTATCGTTGAGAGAGAGGAAGACAAATGATGAATTGCGAAAGATGATGGGAATAGAGCCTGTGATTGATGCTGTGAAGAGGAACAGGTTGAGATGGTTTGGTCATGTGTTGAGGAAAGATGAAAGTGACTGGTTGAGAAGAGTGATGGAAATGAATGTAGAAGGAAGTAGAGGACGGGGAAGACCGAGAAAGACTTGGCTAAAGATGGTGGAAGAAGAAATGCAGGCAAGGGGGTTAACAAGGAGAGATGCAGAAAATACGGCAAAATTGGTAAGATTGTCATGGGGACCGCTCTAGCAGGGAAAATGGCCTTAAAATGCATGTTGTTGTGTGTGTTGTTGTTGCCAATGGTGAAAAATCACTTTTAAAATTCCACTAGCCCGATCCGAATCCGAATCCAAATCTTCACCAAAATATAATCATTTCGTCCTTGCCACATATGCTACATCTCTGCCAAATTTCGTTTGAATCCGTTCGCAATTTTTTGAGACAGACAGACATATAGACAGACAGACAAACAGACAGACAGGGGTTAAGACATAACCTCCATCACCTTCGGTGGTGAAGGTAAAGAGAGGCAGATGAATAATTGTAAATTTTTCTTCAAGTCAGCGGTGTAGGTGTTGGTGCAGGAAAACAAGGAATGAAGACGCCACCCTATGACGAATACATATGGAGAGCACATGCTCATTGAAAATAAAGAGGATACAAGAACCTGCTGTCAAATCCTACCACCCTTAAGCCTTTTATATGGTTCTTTTTTCTGCCTTCTAGTTAGTCTACTTATATAATTGCCTTTTACTCTTTATTGGTTCTGACGTCTCCTCTAATTTATATAAATCTTTTTCACACAGTAATCTTGAGTAAAAAACAAATCCGTGCCTTAACCTTGTGTTCTCACTCCATATTTATTCTCCGCTTATGCTCCCTCATCCTGCCACCTTCCATAAATAAGAAATGACCCACCTGAATCAACTCCATTGATTCCTTATCATAACTTATTTAACTCGGTTCCCACACAATCGTCTCTTCTCCGACCTAAAACCCCTTACCTTTTTTTCCACCTTGCATCATTATTAAAATCTGTGTGTTGTGTAACCTTTACAGTTTCCTCACATTGAACCCCCTCATTCACATTTACTTGTACTTTCTATAATGTGCTGACCATGCAGTAGTAAGGACATTAAATAGCTTTGAGCAAACTAGACTTTGACATAATGCATTATAGTCAGGTTCACGATGTTAACAAATATAATTTCTTTCAAAATTTTGGGATTAGCAAACCTGTACATTTTTGGAATCTTCAGAGCATGGAGAATCTGAAAATCAATGTTGGCATTTGCACAGACACCTGCATGGCCGCCATTTTGGATTTTGAAAATGGCCGCCATAAAATACATATTTTGCGCGATCTCGGCTTCTAGTCAACCTAGAGACTTAATTAAATATGCTAATCCTATGTTTTCTGGGTCAAGGAATCCAATAAAGGCCTCAAAATAGTGCTCAGGATTATAGAAAAGCAACAAACAAAGGTAATTGAAAACCATTGTCTTTATATTTGTGATATAACTGTGTTACATAATACATGATATTGCAAGTCCTTTGAAGTTATAGGTTGTTATAGGAAGTTATAGGTAGTATCAGATTGAACTATAAGTCCTATACACAGGATCTACGAGGTCTACACCGTTCAGGAATATGCTTTTACAGATCTTCATCACTGTCCTGAGTGTCATTTTCGCAAAGGTGTCTACGCAAATGTAAATATTAATTTTTGGATTCCTCATGCTCTGAATATTCCAAAAATGTATAGTTTTGCTAATCTACCAAAATTTTGAACGAAAAAACATAGTGAACCTGACTATTACTAGGGCTGGCAAGATCGCTCGTAGGTAGCTCACTTGCCTTTGAGTTTCATTCCTGACAACATAAATTGTACCTTGTCACCCTGATGTTTGGCAGACTGTCACATGCGATGATAAGGTAGTATTCCACCTGCTGGCATTTGTTTTTGGTGGATGTTAAAGACCCTATGCAGTCTTAGGGAAATCTTGAGGCTATTGTGTGCCGGCATCCTGGCCAAATTCCAAAATTTTGCCCTTGTTACCATGGGGAAAGCAATGGCAAACCACCTTGCCAATTCGACCACATTCCAAGCCGCATTCGAACCAAACCTCAGGTAGAACACCAATATCCAATATCTAAAGCTTTTTCTAACCATTCACTTATGGACTCACTCACTGATATAAATGTTTAGTAGTTTGTAGGTGGGATTAAAAAGTTGAAATTTGGAATATTGATGTAATTCAAAGCCACGATTCCATAAAACAAGACCGACTGTTTAACAACGACGTAGCCAACCATGTTTGACACATTTGTTGAAGAGGATAGTGCGACCTGGGTGGGGATACCAACCAGTTAGCAGTTAGCAAATAATGTAAGTATTAATTTAAAAAAAGAGTAAATTCCATATTCCTGTGCCACCTTCAGTCTAACATCAGGCATTGACAGCAGGTTGGTGAAGGCCTTGGACAAAAAATGTACCCAGTCTGAATGTTGCTATATCCAGTCAATGGTGAAACTGCAAATGGGGAATCAGCGAATGTCACGGATGGAAACCATTACGTCATTTCCTCATTCTGCTTTAAACTCAATATCTCTATATTTTCATTCCAAACAGCATCGTTCATCATTCCAATTGCAAATTAATACTACCGTATTGATATATCAAAATATAATGTTAAATCACGATTGTATTGAGATATTATCAAACTGGCAAGCCGTCATCATCTGTTCACTTCCGGATTCAGGAGCAATGTCCATGTCGATTGCATTTCAAAATCATATTTGTATTGAGGAATTTCTGAAACCTTCTACCGACATTACGACAACTGCTGGGACCCCAAAACGTTCCACAGAAGGTTATCATATTTCCTTTTAATAAAATATGAAACTGTAATGGTTACTAAACGCTGTCCCCATGTCATGTGACCAGATCCTTAGCTCTGATTGGTGGACATTTGTGAGGGACATACACACACACACACACACACACACACACACACACACACACACACACACACACACACACACACAGACACACACACACACACACACACACACACACGTGTGTGTGTCCGCATTTATATGTTTTACCTTTAAAAATGGTTTTCTTGGCAACTGCTTCTCTAATTGATGCGAAACTTTAACAATATGAGGGACTTCCCATGGAAAGCATTTCATTGCTAACTCTGATATCATAGGTCACATAGTATGGCAGGCATATTGGCTTAAAGGAAAACAAATTGGACATCATTTTCTTTGAAATTGCTCAATGAAAAAAGTGGAACTTGGCGTATGTCATCAAATCTCCATGTGGTATCTATATAATAATAGCGTAAGGACTCGACTTTGTTATCCCTTTTACGCCGCAACCAGTGACCCGATGCCCACGGCACTAATGGATTTACGATCTACGAACCACGCTCCTTGTTTATCACGTACAGTCGTACAGCCATACTCGAAAAATCTGAATTAGCCGACGTTGGGGCCCAAAAGCATCCGATTAACTGCCGATACGACGCCATCTTACGACGCCATCGTATTGGCGTCTGCTGGGCGAAGGCGAAGCAAGCCGTCCGCTGATTGGACAGTCGAAGGCGACAGCAAGCCGTCCACTGAGTGGACAATCCCAGAGTGGTGCTATGCCGATTCCTATTACGAATCCATTCATTTTTCAAAAGTATATCGTAGCGTTGTCATTTAAGCAGATTGCAATAAATACGTTGTTCATATACGCACTCTTCATTCTCATCTTTCTTCCTAACTCTTACTCGGACAAGCAAATCCCCTATGCCATCCATAATGGTACACTCTATCCATACACCACATCCTCCCTTCCGTGGATGTTCCACGGGTTTCGGCTAGTATAGATTAATAACAATGACATAATCGGTGAAGTGGTATTACAGCAATAATTGGTTTAATTGAAATCCCCATCCGAAAAATCTGAAACTTCATATATCTGATCAATAAACCGATGTGAATATAGAACTAAAGTTATGACATCATCGGTCATCTGATATGGCAGCCATATTGTATTAAAGGAAGCTAGAACGGCATTCTTTGACGTCATGACGTCGACTGATATGCCTCCGCCCACATTATTACATCTTTATAATACAGTACTTGTATCAAGTTTGATTTAAATCCATTCAGTTGTGCCCAAGTTAGCACATTTTTACCTGACATGACCTCTGACCTTTGACCTATTGAATCCAATATTTTATCAAGTCATGTTTACATCATTATACACACTTGTACCAAGTTTTAATTTAAATCCCTTTAGCTGTTAACAAGTTCTCACATTTTTACCTGACATGACCTCGAACCTTTGGCCTTTGACCTAGAGACCCCAACATCTAATCGGTTAATCTTTACATCATTATACATACCTGTACCAAGTTTGAATTTGATTACTTCAGCCATTCTCGAGTTATAGACCTATTACAGACCTTGAACTTTCACCTCTTGACCCCAAAATATAATCACTTAATCTTTACAACATTATACATACCGATACCAAGTTTGAATTAGTTCACTTCAACCGTTCTCAAGTTATAGTCCTGTTACAGACTTTGACCTTTTGACCCCAAAATCTAATCAGTTCATCTTCACATCATCTACTATATAAGAGAGCTGTTGGTCTGTCTGTCTGTGTGTGTGTGTGTGTGTGTCGCCATCTTTCTCCGAGATGGCTGAACGGATCTTCGTCAAACTTTCAGAGGTTCATCACTGAGTGCCTGGGAGTGTTTTGGGCAAAAAATAAAAATAATAAAAATAAAAAAAAGAGTTCGTTTTTTTTTGGATTAAAAAAAAATCGCCTAAGCCGTTTTAATTAATGACAGTTATATACAGGCACACATTCGCATAAATAAATACAAAACAATCACCAGACATTTGAACACAAATAAATAGTAAAGCTTGGTAGTACGAAGTTGGCAGTAAGGCTTCTTCTTCTTCCTGATCGGCATCACACTTAACTCAGAAACGTGATTAACGGCACATTCAGCAGCATATATTCAACGAAAAGGTGAAATGATGATTTGACATTTGTGTTGGATTCTGATTTGGATGCAATTGCTTTTACATTATATTTTCTCTCATTTCAAATATGTCAAAGTTTCTTTTTCTCTTGAGCAACGCCAAGTACTCCAGCTATAAACACAAACACTTATATACTTTACTCGGTGTACAAATACTACAAATACAACTTTGTCTGGGAGGTAACATAGGCTATGTGGCTGAAGCCTCATGCAGCGTGTGGGGGAGAGGGGCGTAAATTCTCTGTGTAAATGTGTACCGTGTAGCGCCACCTGGTGATGGTGGCAGAGGGCAATACAATTTCCTTTTTTACCTGGGCAACACTGAGGTTAAAGCACTCGTTGCGAGGGTAAATGTTTTCTCCTTCTCATCCCCCTCTCCCAAAACGGAGGGGCCTGTCCAAGCCACCCCCCTCCCACAAAAGATGTATATGTTGTATATCTTTCCCCTCCCTCTCCCCTCACCTCTCACATCCCTCCCCCTTCCACTCCCCCCACTCCCTTCCTCACCCCTCCCTCTCCTGCCTCCTCCCCCCCTACCCGGCAACGCCAGGTACTCCTGCTAGTTCTACATGAGTGTATCAAATTTAGTCAGAATCCCATCACTGGTTCACAAGTTTTTGCGGTAACAGTATTTTTTCCTAACATGACCTCTGACCTTAGCCCTTTGACCTCGTGACCCCAAAATCTAATCAATTAATCTTTACCTCACTATACATACCTGTACCAAGTTTGACTAAGATCCCTTTAGCCTTTCTCAAGTTATCGTGCTAACGAAAACCGATCATGGATGGACGGACGGACGGACGGACGGATGGATGGACGGACGGACAACCTGAAAACATAATGCCTCCGGTGACTTCATCAAGTCTTCTCCAAAACTCCTCATTCAAAAATATTTGAAACTTGGCAAGTATCATCAACTCCCTATGAGGTATATACTGGAGGTAGGGTGATAACTGGTGAAGTGGTATTTCAGCCATAATAGGTTGAATTTAAATCCTTATCCGAAAAATCTGAAACTTCATATATCTGATCTATGACCCGATATGATTGAATAATTAAATATATGACGTTTATAATCCATACCAAGAAACTATGTTACATAATATTCATAACTATATGACATGGATGATATGGGTATACAGTATGAGCCATAATATAGCAGTGAGCAACAATAGCAGCATGTTCGGTTAACTATGCGCTCTACGAGTGTCGTTCTAGTTTTTTTTAAAGGTTAAAAGGGACAGGTAAATATAAGGTAAGATAGAGGATATATATGGTTTAAGAATAGGTTAAAAAAACAGATTGAAAGAAAGCACTTGGGATGATTGCCCAGTGTGAGCCGGTATTTTTCGTAGCACATTTTGTTCGATGCCATCATGTGCCATCCAGGCTGGGCAAACGTCGATAAAAAATAGACATGAGAATCTCAATCACGATGCACAATAAAGTGAACGAGCTGGAAAAACGAAGGATATTTTATCTCACCTTGTTGGTTGTGCGCTTCTTCCCTATACTTTTATATATTTTTCTATTTTTTCGTTTATCATTCTGTATATAATCCATAAAATGTCTGTTTGTTTGTTTGTGTGTTTTATCGAGGAGCTCCAAGTCCTGCTTCTTCTTCCTCCTGTGTCCATAAGGACCCTGGCTCTTTGTAATAATAAAAAGCAATCTTTACATCAGTTATAATGGCAAACACTATGTTTATGACGTCTCTGCCAGGAACACACGGTCTGCCAGTAACACTTTTCTTGTTAAACTCCAAAAATCCAGGCTCATTGCTCACCTCCATTCATTTGTTGCTCTTTTCTCTCGCATGTGGAACCAACTTCCCCAGTCTGGTCAGTTGCATCATTCCCTCCAGGGTTTCATGACAAATGTTCATATTACCTCAGATCAATACTCATGATCAATACTCTTGTACCACAAATGACCACATTCCTAAGCACTCCTTTTTCCAGGTTGTTATGATTTATTCCCCTCTTCCTCGCCTTCTTTTGTTTGTTAGTTGTCGGTTTGTTTGTTCCTTTTCTGTTTCATCTCCGCTTGCCCCTTCCTCTTATTACTGTGTTTCATTCAGTTTGTGTGCAGCTTGTTCACCCCCAATTTGTCCTTCTCCCCCTCCCCTTGATCTCACTCTCATATCTACCTGCTATTAGTGTTTCCCCCTTTCCATATTGTTCCATTACATTCTGCTCTAGCTCTTCCACGCTCCTCAAACATGGTTACTATATATATATATATATATATATATATATATATATATATATATATATATATATATATATATATATACATATATATATATATATATATATATATATATATATATACATATATATATATATATATATATATATATATATACATATATATATATATATATACGGTATATATATATACATATATATATATATATATATATACGGTATATATATATACATATATATATATATATATACGGTATATATATATATATATATACACGGTATATATATATACGGTGTATATATATATATATATATATATATATATATATATATATATATATATATATATATACGGTATATATATATATATATATATATATATATATATATATATATATATATATATATATATATATATATATATATATATATATATATTGTTACGGACGCAGTTAAAGGATGTTATTTTACCGAGCGGTGGTATTACCGCGACCGAACAGTTATTCCCCGACTAGAACCCGATTCCACCCAAACGTTGGCCGTATCGCACCGCGGCTGCTCAATATGGAAAACTCTAAAGCGACCGAATACAAAGAGGAAGAAGACGTACAGCAGAGTAATTGGATTTATTATTTACACACATAAGCAGGAAGAAAGCAGGATAAGAAAATAATTTACAGAAGATATGAGATACACAGTGCAACGCTAGCTTACCTACAGTCTTAATTAACCCAGGGACAGAACAAACAAGGACAGACTCACGTGGGGAATGATGATAGGACTGGCGGGAGATGGATGGCTGGCGGGATAGGGAGGTCCAACTGGTCCTGCAACCGATCGACTTGTTGGGCAGCCGCCGCTCCTTCGCGGCCCTGCTCCAAACTGCCGTCCAGGCCTCACGCTGCTGTGGCTGCAGTTTCGGTGGCTCCAGCTGCAGTAAATGCAGTTTCGGTGGCTTGAGCTGCAGTAAATGCAGTTTCGGTGGCTCAAGCTGCAGTAAATGCAGTTTCGGTGGCTCGAGCTGCAGTTCAACTCTGGACTTCTCTCGGACTCAACTCAAAGTGCCTCTCTTGGACTCAACCGCTTGGACTCCCTCTCATCTCTCTGTAAAAGCTCATCTCTTTGGGAAAAACCCTAGCTGCGGGTTATATAGGCCCCGCCCCTCAACCTTTGCGAACCTCCTCGATGTTTCTCTCCACACCCTCTCCAAGTCCAACCCCTTGTTCGTGGTTGGTTGAGTGGGGCTGACTCACTCCTCCCCTCTATGACGAGGTGGGGATCCACCTTTCTTCCCCAACCCTGCCTCGTGGCCAATGGCGGCAATTGTTGGTTGGCAATGCGAATGGCAATTGACGAAAAGGGGGAATGGAAGTTTTGGGAGTGGGAATGAAGGGAATCTATCTCTTTCACTGGTGCAATGGAGTACTTCAATTAATGGGAGACACAGCCTTACCCTAAAACACAGAATAAGATATAACTATCGAACAGGGGTATTCTATGATTGGCTGTGGTGTGGATGCTTTATGGACTAATTATGGGACGCCCTTTGACCTTTACACAGCTCCGGAGGCAGGAGGCGCAGACTCAAGCAATAATAATAATACACACAATAAAAAAAATACAGTCCTCATATCCGCAACACTGCACCCTCCTCCTCTTAGGCACGGCCCAGGCCTACAACTTTTATTTAGTGTGACACGTAGGTGTAGTTCCCTCTACTTTTAACCTGACCCTGAGTGCGACAGTTTTTAAAACATAAATAAATGTGTCCCGCTGCTCCATTGCACCCTGCCTAACAGACTTTCGCCCACAGTTAACCGAATTGCGGAATGGTCTTCAAACTATACATTGACGGTGGGGAGCATTATTTACACTGACTCTGCTTTTATTTACAAAACTAACCCAGGACCTGTAATTGTTCTTTCTGGGGGGGAGACAGTCTGCTCTGCATCGACGCACCATGAAAGCACCCAAAAACGCACCAACACACCCTCAAGCACCAATCGGTGCAGTCACCACAGTTCATCAGTGTTCAATGCATGTTCAATAATAAAAATAAATCAACAACCCCTAACCCTGCAGGTGGTCTCTTGCTCTTCGGCTCCCTCTGCTGGCTATTATTATCTCTTCCAGTTGTTGTCATTCTTTCATTTTCTTACTGGCGGCCTATTTGAGCATAAAATGAAATGCACCCAACGTGTCCATTTTTATTTATTTATGGCCCACAGGGCCGACTAGTGTGGTTTACCTGTGGGGCATCGGTGCCCTGTGGCCAAGGTCCGCCAGCAAGATTTCGGGCCCTCATGGCCGGTTCCAGCAGAGGGGCCATGCCCCAACCCATGGGGTCCATCAGTGGTGCTCGGCCACAGGCATGTGGTCCATAATGTGGTGCATCGATGCAGACAGCTGGTTCTGAGAGTTCCGGGCGCACAATGGCCGACTCACGCACGCTCCCCTCGGCGCCCAATGGCGCACAGGTCATGTGGGAGACAAAAGAGACAAATGAGCGAGGGGTAAGGTCACAAGGGTACACATCAATAAGGCAATGCAAGGCAAAATGCGTACGGAGGGCGAAGTGAGAAAGCTCGTCCCTACCGTACGTCACCCCCCTGTCACCTACACTACCCTTGCCCTTACTCCATATTTACAAAATCTACACATTTACAAATTCGTTGCTAATGTCTCGTCTCCCCATATTTCTCCACCACCAAATTCATCTCCACAATCCCTCTAACCAAAATTTGCCATCACCCAATTCGTCATCAATCCTCATAAGGAGGAAGAGATGGAACATCAAGCACAATGTCACACCCACGTCATGATGCGTCTCACATTCCAAACATCTGCACAATAAAAAATAATCAAAACATGGCATGGTGTGGAGTACCTGTCACCTCAGGTGAGTGGATGCAGATGGTGCGAGGAGATACTTCATCCTATCTATCCCTCAAATGACATTAACACACTTTACACTACCCGGGGTCTCTCCCTGCCTATCCATTGGCCAACTTACACTATGGGTTCTAAAAACCAATTCCCATTGACCAAACTGTGGTGCTTCTCAATTTGGGGTCTCACTCCCCCGATTCATCTCCCGGTGCCCTTGCACAATTTCTGGGCTGTGACGTGGAGCTCTCCCAGCAGGTCTACCCACCTGCACACCTCCACCACTGTAGTTGCCACCCGAGCTTACCTAGCTCCTCACCCTAACCTATCGAATTGGGGAAGGCCCCTCCTGGCTCTGTCACCCCCTGGTGCCCTCTGGCACTGGGCTACCCGGGTCCGTCCTACGGATCCTCGGGCCCCATCCACAACTACCGGCTCCCAGAGCCCACCTGCGGCCTCACCTGGCCGACATCCTCACAGTGGTGGAGTGCCCAAACCAACTACACACACTAACAGGCTACACGCCCAGCCATTTCCACAACACTAATGCACCCATCCAAATACCATTCTTTCACCTCGCACCACAGATGCCAATATCCAACCACAATTTACCTATACCCTCTACCTAACACTTACACTACCCGCCCCGGGTATTCGTGATGGGGGTCCATCCTTCCCCCATTCACACCTCCGCACCATCCACTCCACTCCATAGTTTCCACCATACTCACTCCACGACCATCCATTCCAATACTCCAGATATTCCACACGACCATTTATTCCACATAGCCACATACACCTGTTGTTGCACACCTGTGCAATCACCTGGTGCCACCTGCACCCTCCTCCTCTTCCTGGACCATTTGGTCAACACCACACGCAATCACCACTACTCCCTCCTACACTGCTCCATCCACCTGTTCAGTTGCACACCTGTGCAATCACACCTGTTCAATCCTCAAACACACGGCATCATCTCATCTAACTACTCCCCTCTGAAACTTGCGCTTCCCAGTCGCCCCTTTAAACTATTGTGCTCCCACGTCATTATAATCCACACTAATCTACCTGCGTCCCCACTGCAGGTATCCTTGTCGCTAACTAACCTTAACGTTACCGAATGTCATCTTCTAGTTCTAGGGCCCTACACACAATTTCCTAACCCACCCGGGCTAGTTTTCACTGCCATCAACCCCATAAGCTAGTGCTCCTTTGCCCCCCTCTGTGAGGGATGGTGGATTGCCCATCCCACCACATCGGGGAGGTCCCACTATCAATTTTGCTCACCAAATTTCAGCCAATCAAAAATTTTGCCAATCATCTGCCAATCACTGTACCATTACCAATCATCACTCTGCCAATCCTTTGCCAATCATCAAATTTTGTTTTTCTAATTTCGGGGCCAAAACACTATCCTCGTCACCCGTCTACTTATTAGATCCTCTCGGTGCGCCAATTCACGTCTACAGCCCGGCTTCGTAAAGCCGAGCAATGAATGCGGGTTGTTTGGCGCCGGCGGCTGGATGCGTCCGGCACTCGGTGCAGGGAAGGACGCTAACCCTGGCCGAGATCCCACGCACCACCTCGGCGTGGAGCCATCCAATTGCCCGATCTCGACCTGCCGGAACGCCTTAACAAAAAGGGGTCGCCATGACGACCCTCCCTATCGGGCTGCCCGCTCCGCTTAATGGAGCACGGACGCGGCCGTTCAAAGCGAGGCCCAGCGTGGATCGCGTACGGCGGTCCTTTCGGACCCGCCACGGTTCGGATCCCCGCTGGTTCTCTCGGCACGCGAAGCTGCCCGACGCGCACCGAGGGCCCGATTCGGCTAAATGTCGTTCTAACCGCTAACCCGGTTACCGTCGATGCCTCACCTGCATGCTTCCACGCATACACTACCCCTTTCACCCTCACCGAGCTCGGTGTTCCAACGCCACCCGTACACCCCGCATACTTCGTCATTGCATTCGTTCTTTCGCTCACAGACTTGGTCACACACCTGACCACCGAACACCTTGGCACACATTCGTCGCTCGCACACCTCACCAACACACCTCTTCGCGCCCCCTTCTCTGTCACCTCCTCTGTGACAATCACAGGTGTGCTCTCACTCGCACACCCAACCACGTGCCTCACGACCAATTCCAGCGTGCATTCCCATACACGCTCTACCATTCCAGGTGTGCATCCTTCCATTCCAGGTGTACATCCTCGCTCACCTGTCACAACCAACTCACGCTCCGTGTCACTCTCACTACTTTCACCACCACTCTTGACAGCGCACTCTTTCCTCATGCACCTGTCCGTTACACACCTTTCTCGCGCACACTCTTCCGTTACACCCTCTGTAACACTCACCACAGGTGTGCATTCCCCCTCACTCTTGACAGCGCACTCTTTCCCCATGCACCCGTCCGTTACACACCTCTCGCACATCCTCTTGCGCACACTCTCCCGTTACATCCTCTGTAACACTCATCACAGGCGTGCATGCTTCCGTTACATCCTCTGTAACACTCCTCACTACGCGCTTCCATGTGCTCCCTCGCACACGCGCTACAACCAACTCACTCTCGACAGCGCACTCTTTCCTCGGCGCGCACTTTTTCCTCACACACCCCTGAGTCGGACAATCTCGCACACCTCTTTTTTCGCACACCAGACCTGTCGCACACTTCACCAACGGCCTCTCACGAACACCCGGATCCAAATCAATCCCCAAGCCGACTGAAGCTCCCCTCACATCATCTACATTTCCACGTATATCGCCACTCACCTTGACACCTCGTCTCCGCACCTCCTCTGCCACCTGCACACTCATTATTTGGTTAGTGAGCATCACATTATGAGTTGAGCACCGACCTTGTACCAATTCCATTACCTCCTCCTTTATTTCTCTCTTAGTTTCTGTCCGTCTCTTCTTAATTTCACTCACCTCTTCTTCCACTTCCTCTAATTTTTGCTTCACCTCTTTTATTTCCCGGTGCGTCTCCTCAAGTTCGTCCTCTAAGGCTACCTTGACCGTCTCTATGTGCGGCCTCACCTCTCGGTCCTTCGTTTCCATTACCTCTGTCACCTCGTCCAACCTCATTGTCAGTCCCTCACGTACCATCTGACATTGCCTCTGTGTCGCTATTAAGTCATTTTTAATTTCTTTTTGTGTCGCCTTTAACCCTCCTAGTACCGCAGTGTTCCTTTGAACCTGCTCCACTAACTCCATTTGTCCCTCTGTCAGCTGTTCTACTCCCTTCGTCAGACCCTCTATTCCCCCCTGTAACCTAGCCGTATTATTCCTCACCTCTTTCTCTATACGCTTTTCGCCTCGCTTTACCTCCTCGCGTACCCCCGAGACCTCCTCACTCACACCTCGTCGTATCTCCTCTTTCATCTCCTCCATCTGGTTTGTAGATGCCACCCTCATCTGTCCCAATTCATCCCTCTGAGCATCCAGTTTGGTTTCTACCCCGATTCTCACCTCCTCTATCTGGTTCCTCATCTGTTTGATTTCCCGGGCGGATTGCTCCCCTATTTCCCGCAATTTGTCTTCCATCCTATTTTCTAACCCCATTAACCCATTTTTCACCCCCTCTAACTGATTATCCTGGGCAGCCATTCTATTTTCCACCCCCGTTAACCCATTCTTTACCTCTTTTATCCCATTGTCTAACCCCTCAAATTTTTTTTCTAATCCCTCACCGGTACCCCTCGCTTCGTCCCTCATTACCCCCAATTGCTCACTCTGAGCATCCATTCGGTTCCCCATTTGTCCCAGTCGCTCACCCTGAGCATCCATTTTTGCTTCTAGCCTGTCCATAAGGGCCCCCATTTGTAACATAAAAAGGTCCGAATTCCCCAGCGGCGCTGCTACGGTCACGGGCGCGGCTAGATTTGGTGCCGCTGTAACCGCGTGCGCAAAGGCGCCATTTTGCGCGCCTGATACCTCGTGCGCGAGAGTGTCATTTTGCGCGTCTGATACCCCCTCAACCACATCCTCCATATACATTTCCCCGAGGTCCTGGGTCGATTCCACCCCGTCTATCTCTAGCTCACCCACCGGCATCCGATCGCCTTGACCAGCCATGGCGCGATTTCAAAATTCGGGTTTTTCTTTAAAACACAATTTTTCAGCAGCTCGTAATTTTGAGCGCGTTAAGCGCGCTTCGGGCCTCGTATCTCACTCCCTGACACCAATTGTTACGGATGCGGTTAAAGGATGTTATTTTACCGAGCGGTGGTATTACCGCGACCGAACAGTTATTCCCCGACTAGAACCCGATTCCACCCAAACGTTGGCCGTATCGCACCGCGGCTGCTCAATATGGAAAACTCTAAAGCGACCGAATACAAAGAGGAAGAAGACGTACAGCAGAGTAATTGGATTTATTATTTACACACATAAGCAGGAAGAAAGCAGGATAAGAAAATAATTTACAGAAGATATGAGATACACAGTGCAACGCTAGCTTACCTACAGTCTTAATTAACCCAGGGACAGAACAAACAAGGACAGACTCACGCGGGGAATGATGATAGGACTGGCGGGAGATGGATGGCTGGCGGGATAGGGAGGTCCAACTGGTCCTGCAACCGATCGACTTGTTGGGCAGCCGCCGCTCCTTCGCGGCCCTGCTCCAAACTGCCGTCCAGGCCTCACGCTGCTGTGGCTGCAGTTTCGGTGGCTCCAGCTGCAGTAAATGCAGTTTCGGTGGCTCGAGCTGCAGTAAATGCAGTTTCGGTGGCTCGAGCTGCAGTAAATGCAGTTTCGGTGGCTCGAGCTGCAGTTCAACTCTGGACTTCTCTCGGACTCAACTCAAAGCGTCTCTCTTGGACTCAACCGCTTGGACTCCTTCTCGTCTCTCTGTAAAAGCTCATTTCTTTGGGAAAAACCCTGGCTGCGGGTTATATAGGCCCCGCCCCTCAACCTTCGCGAACCTCCTCGATGTTTCTCTCCACACCCTCTCCAAGTCCAACCCCTTGTTCGTGGTTGGTTGAGTGGGGCTGACTCACTCCTCCCCTCTATGACGAGGTGGGGACCCGCCTTTCTTCCCCAACCCTGCCTCGTGGCCAATGGCGGCAATTGTTGGTTGGCAATGCGAATGGCAATTGACGAAAAGGGGGAATGGAAGTTTTGGGAGTGGGAATGAAGGGAATCTATCTCTTTCACTGGTGCAATGGAGTACTTCAATTAATGGGAGACACAGCCTTACCCTAAAACACAGAATAAGATATAACTATCGAACAGGGGTATTCTATGATTGGCTGTGGTGTGGATGCTTTATGGACTAATTATGGGACGCCCTTTGACCTTTACACAGCTCCGGAGGCAGGAGGTGCAGACTCAAGCAATAATAATAATACACACAATAAAAAAAATACAGTCCTCATATCCGCAACAATATATATATATATATATATATATATATATATATATATATACATATATATATATATATATATATATATATATATATATATATATATATATATATATATATATATATATATATACTGAAACGCAAAAGAAACTTACCACCTTTGAAACCTTTAAATATCAACAATAACACTGCGTGTAGTAAATGTGTGAACTTATTTGTGGACAATAGTGTCCTCACTGTCAGACAAAACGGTCACGGATGGTCACTTGAACCTTCAATGGTCACTTCATAGCACAGCTGTTGAACAGCCGTTTTGACTGTCAGTGATTAGCCAAGGGGTACGGGATGATTTTAATGAGCTGCACGTGTGGTCTTGATATTGGCTTTAAAATGTCCAGTGCAAAATGGGCATTTCAATCAACATGCCACGATTGTCGAGGGATCAACGGCAGCGTGCCCTGGGCATGCTGCAAGGCGGACTGAGCTACCGTGAGGTGGCACGTCGCCTTGGCTGTTCACACCAGACGATATCGGCCCTGGGGGACAGAGACACCCTCCACAACTCTGCAGATGACAGACCTCGATCAGGGAGGCCAAGAGTCACCACTGCAAGGCAGGACAGGCAGATGGTCCGAAGTCACCTGCGGGATCGATTCCATCCAGCATCCCGCACTGCGGCAGACACTCCGGGGCGTGCAAACCCACGGATCTCCAATGATACCGCTGGGCGTTAAGATTCCCATCCACAACCACCAGTGGCATCCTGTACCGGCCTGATATGGCGGCCCACACCATCACACTTGGGCCACCCCACCTGTTGGCTTGACGCACGCAACAATCAGCATATCGCTCGCCAGTTCTTCTCCAGACACGCTCACGCCCATCAGGACTGTCCACACAGAACCTTGACTCATCGCTGTGTCGTGGAAGTGGTTTGGGACTCAAGACCAATGACCGGAAAACAGGTTTACAAAAGATCCAGACTTTATTAACTGGTTGTTCACTTTCATTCCAATACCAAATAACTACCGTTTAACTCAATGGACCAGGTAACTCTATCTGCATAGTCCCTCTTCCTTGGCTGATGTCTTCTCCGCAGCGCCGTACTCGTGGTACGCGTTCATTCCATCGGGCAGAGCTTCTGAGGACAAGTGTGTCGAGTCAAGGAGATGTTCACTCTTTTATGGGCACTGCAGTATTAATCCTTCCTCCGCTAATCCTAATCCGTTCTCCGCAAACGTTACTCGGTCGCCTCACTGGCACCAGCTCGCTCCCCTCCTGCTGCGAGTTCCATTCACCTCACAATAGGGGGGTGCTCTAGCCCGGGGCTGTCACCAGGTGAACAAGAGCTCACCACGTTCGTGCACATTCCTGACATTCATTTACGAAATCGTCTATCTGCTTCATTACCAGTCCCAATCAATGAGTTACCAGTCCCAATCAATGAGTTACATTTCCACAGCTGAAAGCGACCTCGTTCCACTGCGCCAAGGTCCACCGCTGATGCTGCTGACACCATCTCTGTCGGTTGCGGCGATGGGCAGCCGTCATCACGGGGCCTCTGTATGGTCTTCTGGCAGTCAGACCATAGTCATGCAGTCGTCTTCGTGCAGTATCATTGGAGATCCGTGGGTTTGCATGCCCCGGAGTTTCTGCCGCAGTGCGGGATGCTGGACGGAATCGATCCCGCAGGTGACTTCGGACCATCTGCCTGTCCTGCCTTGCAGTGGTGACTCTTGGCCTCCCTGATCGAGGTCTGTCATCTGCAGAGTTGTGGAGGGTGTCTCTGTCCACCAGGGCCAATATCGTCTGGTGTGAACAGCCAAGGCGACGTGCCACCTCACGGTAGCTCAGTCTGCCTTGCAGCATGCCCAGGGCACGCTGCCGTTGATCCCTTGACAATCGTGGCATGTTGATTGAAATGCCCATTTTGCACTGGCCTTTTTAAAGCCAATATCAAGACATCACTGGCAGCTCATTAAAATCATCCTGTACCCCTTGGCTAATCACTGACAGTCAAAACGGCTGTTCAACAGCTGTGCTATGAAGTGACCATTGAAGGTTCAAGTGACCATCCGTGACCGTTTTGTCTGATAGTGAGGACACTATTGTCCACAAATAGGTTCACACATTTACTACACGCAGTGTTATTGTTGATATTTAAAGGTTTCAAAGGTGGTAAGTTTATTTTGCGTTTCAGTATATATATATATATATATATATATATATATATATATATATATATATATATATATATATATATATATATATATATATATATCTGTGCAGTGTCTGTCTTGTCTTGTCACTGAACTTGTCTTGTCTTGTCGCAGTGTTATTGTTGATATTTAAAGGTTTCAAAGGTGGTAAGTTTATTTTGCGTTTCAGTATATATATATATATATATATATATATATATATATATATATATATATATATATATATATATATATATATATATCTGTGCAGTGTCTGTCTTGTCTTGTCACTGAACTACCCCGTAAAACTTTTGTGAAATCGTACCAAACTTCTGGTATGCACCTATTTCTCCCGTCGGTCTGTCCTAAGGGTATATCTTTTTTAGAAAAATTTTCCAATTATTATTTTTTGGGGGGGGGGGGGGGGGGGGGGATTGTTTTTTCAATTTAACTTTTCAACTTTTGGGGGGTGGGGGGGAATTCTTTTTTCAATTTACCTTTTCAACTTCAATTGTTTATAAAATGTGATATCACGGATATTACAAATACATTTGTGCATTATGATTGTTTGAATTATGATTGGTGTAAACCATGGAAAAACAGCAACTCAGGTACAGTCATTTATCTATATATCTACATATCTGGGCAGTGTCTGTTGTCCGTGGTTGTGAAGTGTTTTTAATAACGTGGTGGTGGTTTTGAATCACGTGGTGGTGAGGTATTTTGAATTATGTGGTGGTGAGGTGTTTTTAAATGACGTAGTGGTGAGGTGTTTTTAATTTTGTGGCCACGAAACACGTGTTTTTGAATGACGTGGTGGTGAGGTGTTTCTAAATCACGTGGCTGTGAGGTGTTTTTAATTTTGTGGCCACGAAATACGTGTTTTTGAATGACGTGGTGGTGAGGTGTTTTTAATTTCGTGGCTATGAGGTATTTTTAATTTCGTGGCTGTGAGGTGTTTTTATTACGTGTTTTATGGCTGTGAGGTGTTTTCATTTTCGTGGTGGTGAGGTGTTTTAAAATACTTGGTGGTGAGGTGTTTTAAATTATGTGGTGGTGAGGTGTTTTAAATTATGTGGTGGTGAGGTGTTTTAAATTATGTGGTGGTGAGGTGTTTTAAATTATGTGGTGATGAGGTGTTTTAAATTATGTGGTGGTGAGGTGTTTTAAATTATGTGGTGGTGAGGTGTTTTAAATTATGTGGTGGTGAGTTGTTTTAAATTATGTGGTGGTGAGGTGTAATCGTCCCAAACTTCCAGTCTGCACCTACTCCTATGTATTTGCTGAGGGGTTCTTTTTTGAATTGTTTTTTTTCCAACTTAAATCTTCAACCTAAATTGCTTGTAATAATGTAATATCACAAACACTACAAATAAATTTATGCAAAATAATTGTTTGTATTATGATTGGTGTAAATCATGACAACACAGCAACTCAGGTACGGTCATTATCCTCAGCTAAAATAAGCCCGCGCCTCAGTAACGACGCGTGGTGAGGCGAGCGTCGCGAGCCAAGCCAAGCTAGTGTGTATGTATATATATATATATATATATATATATATATATATATATATATATATATATATATATATATATATATATATATGTACATACATATATATTTATATATATATACACACAGGGTGTTTCAAAAAGTGGTACAACTTTAGACGTTTATTTAAAAAGAAACAGAAACCTCAGGACCGTGAACCAAACATTTATTGAAATCTTATGACATGGTATTTTCTATCACTGATTGCTATTCACTACTATAGTGGGGTGCCCGGCATGGGTGAATTTTCATTTTCATTTCAAGTTGATACAAAGGTTTACTTTGTGGTATCGCCTTCAAGGTTGGGGTCTATAGAACATAGAACAATATTGGGCCGTGGGGACAACGATCAGTCACCATGGAGGACAAGGGGGGGCATGGGGTACCCCCCCCCCCCACACCCAGGCAGCTTGGTGAAATATTGAAATTGTTGAAACTTTTAAACCGATGATCTGACCTCAGCATATGAGGACTCTAAAGATTTGGGATGAAGAGTAGCAAATTTATATTCCCACTAGAAGCTGCCATTTTGACGGTATTGACATAAATCCGTAAAAAAACATCTTATTCGAGACGCTTTTCAGCTACACTTGGGCGTGATTGAATACTGAACCTTTTCAGGACGACAGCCTGCAGACAAATTGCATCGCCGCTTCTTTCAACTTTGGTGATGTATGGAATGAGGTATGAACGACAGTCACAAGTTCTCCCATGAGGGATGGCACTTTGGCCTTCGTCTTGCAACAGTATCACTTACCCTTGAATTTGAATGAAGATGTGCTGTCTGAGCCAGCAAACGTGTGGAAGAGGGCCATGGCTTTGCACGTTGTCGCTCCCAAGCTCGAGACTACAGCGTTCAGGGAGATCATTCTGCTTGTCTTTCCTACTTTGAACGAAATCCAGATTTCTGCAGGCGGGTTCACATCCATGATGTGGTGGAAATTATTCAGACGTATTATGACAACGTCTGTGTCCCCAGTATGAAGCATCCCAAGCGACGAATATTGGAGGGCGTAGAGGATATGTACTAGGAGGTGAGTGTCTTCTTCCTCGTGATTGCATAGTCCCATAGGAGGACCATTCCCAACCTTGAGGACTTTATCACCTGAAGTGATAGAAACATCCTTGTCATCTGAGAACTGTACTCGTACAATCTTTGTTGACAGGAATGAGAAGTTAACGATATTGATTCCAGACAATGTCCACTCTCGTTTATTGTTTCAAGTCGTGCTGGACTCTTGGACAGAATACCTTGTTGAAATATTCATTGAAAGACTTGCCTTGGTACCAGGAATCAGTTGTACCAGGAAGTGAGTGGATCAACACTCCACAATCAATGACGATGACCTCATAAATGTCCAGCGCAACCAGTTTCTCGTCCCCTGAAAGGTCGGTAGAGGAACTGGCTTCCATAATGTATATCAATAAATCTGACTTGTTACAAGAGTTGATGAACCCTTCAGATGACAATGCAGGTTGGTATGGGGAAGATTCGTGCCAGAAAAATTCCAGATTTCCTCCTCGACCATCAAGTACAACAAAAGCTTGTCCATACAGCTTCGCATGTTGTTTGAAGTTCTGAATTCGCTTCTTAATTGCTCTCTTCTTCTGGGTTTCGGGTCATGGAACAACAAGAAGCTGTTTTGCTTGATTCAAGTTGAGCCCATCTTTCCTAAAGTTATCATATTGCTCTTGTCCCGTAGATTCCAATAGACGGATAGAGGCAGCAGCGGACTTTACACACACCTTGTTCGCGAACGTAACCAGGTCCCCACTGCTCTCCTCAAAGGGATTCCCAAAGTTGAGCAAAATTGTCCTAGGATGCACACCCTTCCTCATGGTGAGGGAGCTCTTCATCGTCATCGTCATTATTTACGCCAGTGTATTCCTTAATGACACGGCTAATCTCCATGCCAGTCATGATCCACCGTTCCAACATGTCACCGATCATACCACAAACTCCTTTCACCCTTTTATTGGCCTGCTCATGGGCTTGATCAATCGGTATGGATGAGAACCGACGATTGCTTCTAGTTATCGTCCAGTGCCTGGATACTCTCTGGGAGAAATTCTAGGTTTCTGATAAGGACGTGGCTCTACCGAGCGTAATTCTGGTGATTGAGGGCAAAGAACAGAGAGAGGTATGAGCTTTCATAGAGTAGCGACCATGAGTTTGAACTTTCGCTCCCGATGTGACCGCATGAACATGAATATGATTTGTCGGTACTTGTGTATGAGTTGGCAAAATTCTACTGCTGGATTTTCGTGAGAAGCCACCAAATGAGCTCGGGGAAGGGGCGGGAGGATAGGGGAAGGGGTGTCAGGTTTCTTCCACACCTCCTACTGCCTCCATGGGGGCTGAACATTGTCCACTCGGATTAAAATGGTTCCATAGGCCCCAACCTTCAAGGCAATGCCAAAAAGTAAACTTTTGCATCAACTTGAAATGACTGAGGGTCAAGGCACCCCACTACTAGAGTTAGTGAGAGCCAAAGGTCTCAAATTGGCATTTGCGCAAAATCCTTGTAATTGACGTTTTTGGTGTGCCCCTCCACGGTTCAGATAGGCATTGATCCTGACTCCAAAGTTCTGTCCATCTTTCCTGTAGGTCTCATGTGGCACTGCCTGGATGTAGTCTGACACCTCCTGCTTCAGATCATCCAGTGTGGCAGCGTGGTTGATGTAGACAGAGCCCTTGGCAGCCCCCAAGAACCAGTAGTCCAGAGGGTTCAAGTCTGAGCTATGGGGTGCCCAGTCATGAGTGGCACCCAGGGCAATGAGGAGGTTTCTGAAGAGCTGTTGTAGGAAAGTGATGGTGTCACCAGCTGTATGCGGGGGTGCACCATCCTGCATAAAACAGGTCATGCCAAGTTGGTTTGGGGTGACCTTTTGGGCTAGATCATTATGGAACTTCTGGAGCATGGTCCGGTAGCGCTCACTATTGATCGACACCATCCTGCTGTTGTCATTCTCAAACCAGTAAAGCCCTAGTGACGGGATTCCTCCCTGGAACTCAAGAAGAGGCACCTTTGAAGCAGCAAATGTGGTTTAATAATCGAGCAAACACAATTGTGGAGCACGTCCTGAAATCGCAAAGCCTTGTCACACAATGGAGTGCACCGAGCCGCACTGAAAATACTCTGAAACATGATTCCTTATATAATCGAACAGTCTAAGAAAGTCTCCGCTGAAGTAGTGACCTCAGACAAGAGAGGGCTGAGTTTGAAGGCACAGATGTGTGTGAAAGTAAGATATTTCTCAAGCTCTTTTTCCAAACAAGCTGGGCTTACAAGGCCCAGGGATGCGTTCTCATAAACAAGTTCCCTTGTGTTACATTTGGCAGAAAAACATATTGAGCCAGGCATACATATCAAAGGAAACATATTAACTCATACTCTGCTCGAGGTTAACTGAAAGCCAAACAAGAATTAAATGACAACTATTCCCATAACGTTTCTCCCTTTGGAAGATGTTGAAAAACGTCTCCAACGTTGGATCTGACCGAGCCATGAAAACAACATGTTTTGCATTGAATCTAGCTTTTTTGAAGCAAGCAAAAGAAAGACAATTATATATATATTTCTCAGGTGCCCTGGGTCACGTGGCTGGGCTTCCCATGCCCCCCATGCCCTGCCTGACAATATCTCCCTTTTGTCTTTGAGACAACACCTCGAAAAAGACAATATTAACCCCAGCGGCCAGTGCCCCCCAGTCACATGCCAGGCGCGCGATGCGTTACGCATGCTTTGGGAGGGATACCGGCCCCTGGTTGTGGCTGTCTGACATTTGACGCATATTGTTAGCCGTAATTCGTGACGAAGACCCCTGGTTCGGAGATAGCTGAGGCCCGGCCAGGTTCCGAGCCCACCCTTTCCCCAGCGTAGGTGCCACTCAGTCACCAGCCTGATGAGGGGCGCTCCTTATGCAGGTGCAATCCTCGCGAATCAGGGCAAACAATCGACGTCCAATGCCATCAAGCCTTGCACATGTGATTGTTCTGTGGGAGAGAGGGTGGCACATCCATCATCACAAATCTCCTTCTCATTGTCTGATTCAGCGTCAGTATCCATGGTGTCGGGTGACTTATACAGAGGGGGTACCCCAAAAATGTTCTTTACAAATGGTGGTACCCCTGGACATTCATTCGTCTTTTCGTCCTCGCTGTTTGCATAATAGCTCTTAAAATAACCTCTACTATTAAAATCAAAGGAATTCCAGTCAGGATCGGCATGGTCATTGGTGCCATGCCAGGAGTCGTAGAAAGCCATATCCTCCTGCCATGAGTCGTCTGGGTCGACGATCCAGTCGTGGGTGTTCGAATCTTGCCATGAAGTGACAGACTTGGCCGGTTCACCGAAGGCCTTTGGGTCCTTTCCATGTAGCGAGAGGACCATATCGGTAGCAGCAGTTGGTGTGGTCCATCCTGTGAAACATTTTCTCACACACACCATGATCAAGGCCTTTATTATAACCAGGGTGAGTACGATTCCTACGATTATGGCCAGGCCTGTCAACAGCCATTTTACTACGATTCCCGTCCATCCCTGGAACCAGGCTGCTATCCCGGAACATACACTGTTGGCTTTTTCCTTTCTCTCTGCCCTCTTCCTTACCACTATTGGGGCCCGTGGTGTCACTATGTGTGTGACGCATGGTGGCCGGGAAGTCAATAATTCTATGGTCGTAACTTCACATATCAATATCAGGGTGGTATTTCTGTCTAGTAAAGCGTGCGTGGTTAAATTGTTCGAGCCTTTTCCCCATTCGAATCCTGCGTTGGTGGAACTTGCTGTCAGTCCAAACTTTCCTCCCCATTGTACTTGCCTCTGACAAGAGAGGGCAACTTGTGTTGACTTCATTCCGTTTGAATTTGCCATTACAGCCCTCCATACTATATAAATCCACGGGGGGTCTTTGATGGTATTAGACAACATGGTACGTTTATCTTCTGGCCCCAGGTAGCGCTTTGATAGTGTACATGAGACTTAGAGGTTAGGTTGTCATATAATCCTTCAACATATGTCACCATGTCCGCCCACTTGAGGTGTGGCGTGGTGGGCGCAGTGCTGGCGAGGTGTTTTAAACATAGCAGTGCAAGTGTAGTTATTCCTACATGTCTATGGCGTATCGGTTGGGGCAGCTCCTGCCCCATCCTGTGTGACGATGGGTGTGGTTGGTGGGACTTCAGTGACCGTGGGTGCAGGGAGGGCCAACTTACAATGCGTGGCGTGTACCCAGGACGACTTGCCCTCACAAAACACCACTGTTGGTATGGTCAGGAGAACCTGGAACGGTCCCGTCCACCTTGGTCCTTGTGGGTGAGGTGCTCCACGAGCACCTGGTCACCGGCTGGTGGAGTTATGTTCACCTGGTCTGCAGAGCCGTGATCCAATCTGCACCAGCACCCAACCATCTCTTCGATTGGGGTCAAGCTGCCTATAGCAATCTAACGCAATTTTGTTAAACAAAATTCACAACTTTACATTCATTGGTGCACTTTCCCCCAGTGCAAGCTATCCACTTTTATCACTTTCTTATCACAAGAACAACATTCCACAACCACTTTCCCTTATTCCCTGCCTTTACCATCAACTTTTTCCAACCTTCTCCCCTTCCTTCTCAGCAAATCCTGCAGATTCACTTGTCACTGCCAAATAATCCATCTGATTCGACTTTGCTTTATCATCTTTGCACTTTCCCAAAACATTATTCACACTTACTCCAAAACCATGTCTTCAGACACAACCCAGATGGGTTGTGAATACACTTTCCCTTTACAGGCGCATCTGCCTAGCCATTCACGGATTGTCCACAAGACAAAATCACCATATTTCACACCTCAGCTCTCGAGACCACCCAGGGGTCCCTTGAGAGATGCATCCTAATGTTAAAATCACCTCAGCTCTCGAGAGCTCAATGTTGGCCCATGAGCTCGCTCCATGGACTTCATGAACACAAATCGGACAGGCAGACAGGGGTGAAACCAGGCAGGGGGTAGGGTGGGATCAACAACAACCACAATTACCTTCTGCCAAGCAAGAGGCCAGAGCATCATTACTCCCTCTTCCCTCTGCCCACCATAACTGGCAGACAGACAATGGCGAGCCACAAGCCCAACCCAACAAGGCTCCAGCTCCCATCCAAAGAACACAACTTCCTCAGACTGGTATAATCTCTTTACCAGCTTATGTACGAACCAAGACGGCAAACAAATAGTTTTCCAATAAAAATCAATTGTCACCCTATTGCACCCTATTGGCAGAATTCACTTCAGCTCTCCACCACTCCTGTGTCGAGTGGTGCCCCAAAATGACATTGCACGAACCTTTTCAATACCTGTCTAAACCTACTGCCATTATTCCTATGATTATTTTAACAAACCCATTTTCCTAATCCACCTGTTCAATTTTCATTTCAATTTAAAGTCAATTCAATGTCCTCTAATACCTCTCTTAGCATCACATGCACCAATAGCTGCCCAATATTATTATGAATATTCCCAATATCCCAATAAACAAATAATAAAAAGAAAATAACCTGATCTATTTATTGAAATAGATCTAATTCTCATGTTGGTCAATTTTCTCACCCACTGTGACTCACTCTCGTCAATCCTGCAATCCCATTCCCAATCACATTTCCAGCGAAGATGACGTCACTATTTCACACCTTTCCTCCCTCGAACAGCTGGTGGTCCTCCGAGATGCATACCGATGTAAATCACTTCAAAGCTCTCAATTAGCCCTGCTTGGAATCACACCTTTAACATTACCGGCACTGCCCTCTCTTGGATCAAATCTTACCTCTGACAGACACCAATTCATCTCCATCAATAACTGCAAATCCTCCACTGCTCCCACTCTATCCTGACAAACTGCATCACTGAAATAAAATCCTGGCTTCAAATCAACTTCCTCGATCTTAACTATAATAAATCTGAAATAATCGTCATTGGCCCAAAACCGCTCACCAAATCCACCCATAACTTTGCCCTCAACATTGACGGTTTCCCAGTATCCACCTCCCCTCACATCCGGAATCTTGGCATCATCTTTGATCAACCCCTCTCCTTCGACAAATACACAAAACAAATCACAAAGCCGAGAGAGCTCAGAGCTCCCGTCCTTAAGTATCTCCCTTTATTCAACGCATTCCGCAATCCGGTCTTGCTGGCGAGGGTTCGTTTATTCTCAGCTCTCCACGCTATCCATCAAAATCGAAGTTAAGTAATTGTTCCCATTTGTATTTTCGTTATAACTGTATTTATTTTATGGTGTATATATTGTCTCCCGACGAAGATTTTCGGTGCAAATCTTTCATACCTGTATTGAAAATCGTGTTAATTCGTGTCGTGTCTTGAGGCCTTGTACAGTGTACACTGTCCAACCTTGAGGCTTTGTTTTTCTCTCAGCGGTCCGTCGTTTGTGATCCAATAACTTTTGTTCTCTGTTTTCCCAGTCTTTTCACCCCATAGCCTACTTCCTTATGTAAATCTCAACAAAAAAAAAACAAAAAAAAAACATTTCCTTCTCTGTTCTCATTCGTTTATTCATTCTTATTCGTTCGTTCGTTCTTCGAC
Source organism: Myxine glutinosa (assembly GCF_964187855.1). Lineage (NCBI taxonomy): Eukaryota > Metazoa > Chordata > Myxini > Myxiniformes > Myxinidae > Myxine > Myxine glutinosa. Next base: position 48,967,241 of record NC_136272.1, on the reverse strand, counting down.
CACGTGTTTCTCCCCCATTTCCCCAGATAGATTGTCAAATTTCAACTCGTTATTTTATCGTCCATGCGTTATTGTTTGATTATAGTTATTTTTGGTTTGAATTTCCTGTAACTCGTAATTAATTAATCGTGTTCTGCTCCTCGTGTGCGGCCTTGTAGTTGTACCCCCGTCGGTGTTTGTTAACTTAAGCGTGTTTTGCTTGGCTCTTAATTTTTTCCCTTCTACCCCGAACATAATACTCTGTCTAGCGTTCTAAATCCCCACCCCCCCCAACCCCCCCCCCCAAAAAAAACCAACAACAACAACCCAAAAACATTTATTTTCCTTTCTCCACGTGTACTGTTGTCTCATCCTGTATTTTCTGTCCAGGTGTGCTGTTCGCCCCGCCCCCATTATCTCCTTGCCATCCACCGTTTGCCCTGTTCACGTGACTCGTGGTGGTCCCTCTCGGCTCTCCCCCCGTTGGTATTTTGTGCATATAAGATTGTTCCCGGTTCTGTTTAAATATTATTTAAATATGTTTAACCTTTCCCCTTCAGTGTTTTACACAGTGGTATTTTACAACACGCTGTTTTTATTCCTATTTAAAAGGCTTTTCTCAATTTCCTCTCCAACTCATTCCACTTCAAAAAAAAGAAATTCAATATCTTATACGTCTCCCTCACTACATGGTCTAAATTCACATTCATTCCATCCCTCCTCCATCATTCTGAATCGGATTGCTAACTTGAAAATCACAACAAACCCAATTTGTTTTCAATGTTCGTCTTTCATTAATCATCCACTCTCTAAACTCCCCTCTTGCCCCTCCCATCCAAATCCCCCCCCTTGCACCTACACTCGTAAACTCCCCCCTTGCCCCTCCACTCTTAAACTCCCCCCTTGCCCCTCCACTGCTGAACTCCCCCCTTGCCCTTCCCCTCCTAAACTCCCCCCTTGCCTCTCCCCTCCAAATCCCCCCCCTTTCCCCTCCACTCCTGAATTCCCCCCTTGCCCTTCCCCTCCTAAGCTCCCCCCTTGCCCCTCCCCTCCAAATCCCCCCCCTCGCCCCTACACTCCTAAATTCCCTCCTTGCCCCTCCACTTCTAAACTTCCCCCTTGCCCCTTCCCTCCTAAACTCCCTCCTTGCCCCTCCCCTCCTAAACTCCCCCCTCACTCCTCCCCTTCAAAACTCCCCCCCAACCCCTCCCATTCAAATCTCCCCCCATACCATTCCTCTCCAATTCTCCCTCCTCAAAGCTGCCTCCTCCCCACTTCGTCTCCTTCTATCTCATACCTCCACCCCCCCCCCCAACCTTCTACTTTCCTCTGCCCACCCTCAAACAACCCCTCACTGTGCCTCATCCCTTCACCATCAAACCTTTCATCCTCCTCATCCTTCCCTTTCTTGGAACTCTTCTGCAATCTCTGACACACTATCAACTGCTCTCCCTACCTCCCCCTCTCATCCTTCATCTTACCCTACTCCTCCCCTCCACTGTCCTTTACCCGATGCTCCCCCTCTCTCTTCATTAACGGTATGGACCTCAAACATCCGGGGCCTTCGCTCAAACATGACTGATCTCTCCATACAGGTTGCTTCTGACAATCCAGACTTGATCTGCTTAACAGAGACTTTCCTCCTTCAAGATGTCTCTGATTCCTTAATATCTCTTCCTGGTTACTCCCTCCTCCGGGATGATAGACCTGAGCCTCGGCCTGGTGTTGGGGTGGCTATCTTTATCAAAAACTCTCTTCCTCATTCTCCTTGCACTGCCCTCTCTCCTCCTCACCCCCAGGAGTACCTCTGGCTACGGCTTCCTCTCCGCTCCCACCTTTTGTTCATATGTGTTCTGTACCGTCCCCCAAACAGTGATGACTCCATCAACATTTCACTGTCTGACAACATGGACCAACTTCTATCCACTCATCCCAACTCTCTCTTCCTCATATGTGGTGACTTCAACTGTCATCAATCATCATGCCACCTTGTTGGGTGTGGGTTCCTCTCTCACCAGTCGTGGCACCTCAGGAAAGGACTTCTGTGACTCACTGGGATTGACACAATCTGTCAATTTCCCGACCCGGATCTCAGCCAATGGAGTATCTTCTCTTCTAGACTTGGCTATGACAAACTTCCCTGCTAATGTCTGCTGCTCTTCTTCTGCTCCAATCGGTTCTTCTGATCATGTGCTTGTCAAAGTGGACATCTCTCTGGCCATTCTCAGAGAGCCTCCTCAGCGTCGACGAGTCTGGCATTTCACTCAGGCCGACTGGGACGGTCTTCAAGCAGCCATCAATCGTCTGGATTGGTCTCCCATCTCCACTGCCTCTGACATAAATTCTTCCTGGGAATTCTTCCAAAGCAAACTGATCTCTCTCATGCACAGATTTATCCCATCTCGCCTTCAGTTGTCTTACCCTTCCTCCCGTCCATGGTACACTGAATCTTGTGGTGAGGCAGTTGCCCTGAAACAACTTGCCTTTGCCTCTTGGAAGGCTAATCCAACTGAAGGCAATCTCAGTTCCTTCCACCAAGCTCGGAACAAGTGTGTGTCTACCTTCAGGAGTGCCAGGAAGCACTATCTCTCCTCACTCAAGAATGAACTCTCAAACCTGTCTCCTTCCTCCAAATCCTGGTGGCGTCTGGTCAAATCCGTTTCTGGTGTTTGTTCCCCCTCTATCCCCTCCCTTACCTCAAATGGCCACACAGTTGACATCGCACGTGACAAAGCCGAATGCCTCAACACTGTGTTTGCCTCAAAATCCTTAGTCCCAAACCCATCTCTCTCTGTTCCCACCTTTCCCAGTCGAACCCAACTGCTCCTGGTCTCTGTGTCCTTCTGTCCTGACAAGGTGGAGGAGTTTTTGTCAAACCTCGACTCTGATTCTGCAACTGGACCAGACGGCATCAGCCCACGGGTCCTAAAATCCTGCTCTGCCGCTCTATCTCACCCTCTCTCTGTTCTTTTCACCCTATCTTTTGCTCAAGGCCAACTGCCAGCATCCTGGAAATCAGCAAACATTACCGCTTTACACAAAAAGGTGCAAAAACAGATCCTTGCAACTACAGACCAATCAGCCTGCTCCCAATTATCAGCAAAGTCATGGAATCCATCATTGCTTCGGATATGAAATCCTTCCGCTTCTCCAATGGCTTGATCTCTGATCATCAATTTGGTTTCAGACCAGGTCACTCTACTCTGGACATGCTGCTTCTGCTGTCTCAACAATGGATGGAGGTCCTCAATGCCAAACAGGAAATCAGAGCTGTCTCCCTTGACATATCACGTGCCTTCGATACGGTCTGGCACCCAGCTCTGCTCACCAAACTCTCCTCCTATGGTATCCATGGAAATCTCCATGCATGGCTTGCGGACGTCCTCTCTGGTCGTAGTCAACGTGTGGCCCTGAATGGATTTCTCTCATCTCCCCTTCCTGTTCAGGCTAGAGTTCCCCAAGGCAGTGTGCTGGGCCCTGTGCTTTTTCTGGTCTTTATCAATGATCTCTCCGACTCTCTGGAAAATCCTCTCTATCTCTTTGCTGATGACTCCACTCTCTGCCGCTCCGTGCCTCTTCCCTCAGATCGGCAGTCTGCAGCCTCCTCACTCTCTGAAGACCTGGACAAAATCACAGACTGGTCAAACAAGTGGAACATGTCTTTCAATCCTGACAAATCTCACACTCTTACTATGTCTCTCCGAAAAGATCGACTGGACAACCCTCCCATCTACTTTCTCAACAATCCTCTCCAAGAAGTTCTGTCGCTCAAGCTTTTGGGTCTCACTATCTGCCATGATCTTTCTTGGGAAAACCACATTTCCAAGCTGGCCTCCAAAGCCAGTCGCCGACTGGGCATCTTCCGTCGTGCGAAGTCCTTCCTAGGCACACCTGAGCTCCTCACCACATACAAGGCTTTCATCCGCAGCTCAATGGAATACTGTTCTCCCCTATGGGCTGGTGCTCCTGCCTCACACCTGGCTCGGCTTCACGCTGTTGAATCCAAAGCTTTCAGAATCATTGGAATCTCCCGCGATGAAGCTATCTCTGAGGGCCTTTCACTCACTCACCGCAGGCAGGTAGGTGGTCTTTCTGCCTTCTACCGACTCCTCTCCGGCCTTGCTCCCCCAGCTCTCTCTGTGCTCTGTCCCCCAAATATTCCTACAGGTCGCACAAGATCTGCCAGCCACCCTCTGATGGTTAAACTGCCGAAATCTCGGCTGTCTGCTCACCTTCACTCGTTCATTCCTCTTTTCTCCCGCCTCTGGAACAAACTCCCACACTTACTTCAACCACACTCCTCCCTCCAGGTCTTTAAAACAGCTGTTCACCACCATCTCTTATCTTCCCCCATCCAAAACCTTGATCTTTTCTACCCCCACTAATTCACCCCAGATCCACCTTGTTTGAAATTCCAACTTCTTTCCTGGAAGTCCTGGCAGTGTCCTTATGTTTTATACCTCTCCCACCCCCCCCCCCCCTTCCCATGCCTCCCCCCCAAAGCCCTCTCCCTCCCACAGTTCTTTCGATGTCTCCATGTCTCTCGGTCCCTGCTCTCAAATGTTGTGTTTGTGTCCTTCCCCCTCTCTCCCCATCTTGTCTACCACTCCCGATGTTATTTGTTTTGTGTGTCTGTTTGTCTTTCTATGTGATTAATGTTCGCTCTTTCACGAGCCTCGATCTTGTATACAAAAAACAAAACAAAAAAAAAACCCAAGTCGGCCCAGTACAAGCCCCTGCCATGCCGTTGAATTAACACCTGGTCGGTTGACTCAGCCTTTCATCTTTGACTTTAATCCCATGCTAAATCTGGAGAGCTGGTGATGTGGGGATATAATTAAATACATGCTTTAAAACCCTGTCTACACATGCTATTCATACAGGCTCATTTTTGCCTGCCATTTTCCCAAGCAGACTGAATCCCACGTTGAATCTCAATAAAAAATCCAAACTGACACCATCTATGTCTTAGCCCCCAAATTTACTCAATTTAATTTCTACTTTTACATCATATAATATCATTCCATCATACCTAAGGTGGTCAGGTTGCAACAACAGGGTATCTCACCCTTGACCTCTGACCCAAAAATGCAATCAATGACATCCCATGTGACAACCTCACCACGAGGGTGATCTGCCCCAGGGATATACTTATCCAATACACATATACAATACACAAGTGCCCAGTACTCATCCACATTGCCTAATGTCTGCAGGCAATGTAGGAAACCCCTTGTCAATCATTCACACGTCAATGGCACACATCCATGACACACACAATGAACACAAATACACTTCAATAACAGACAAATTCGATTTAAATTCAGATATGAGATCGTCATGCCATTTTTTGATTCGGTGCTCACTTTCACCGTCACTCCCATTCCCACCGATGCAACGTATTGCGAATCATTCGTTCCCTTATACACACATACCATGTGACTGACACTTCATTCTCCATACCATACAGCATAAATTCATGCACATGGGATTGTTCTCAATCTTGTTCTCATGCACACTCATGCACACTTTGTACAATCTTGTTCTCAATATTTCAAGAACCTCTCCAATCCTTCCTACCTGTGAACTTACCTGGCCCCTTGCTGTGAGCCTATTCACCCCCTCTTCAGGCTCATCTGTCCTGTTTCCTGCGCCCCACCTGCCTCAGCACTTCTCCTGCCTACCAGGTTTCTCCTACCTGGTCCCTGCGTTCTTCCAGTTTAATTTATCCTTCTCCAAAAATCACATAAGGTTCTTATTTCCAAATATTAAAATCACCGATATCTCCCTCGACATGCAAAACAAAACGCTTCCAACTCTGGCATCCCACAGCCCTCCTTGGAAGCATGCTCTACAATGCAGCACCACTTCCACTCAGCGCACAACACACATGTGCTCACTACAACACATCACTCCAAGCCATCTCTTGGCTCGTTATAATCCTCCCTCGCCTGCCTCGGCCACACGAATGCGTTCATGCCATGCACAGCATGGGGTATCCGCATTCCCATCTCGCTTCCCCCCGCCTCGCGGTTCACCACGAGGGCCGTTACCCCGTTGCCATGGCGACCTGCCTGCACGTGTGTTCACAGCTGGATTCCACATGCCTCATGCATTATAATCCTCTCTGTTATTTCTCCAGATCTAACCTCATCTCTTGTCCGGAGAGAGCTAATACCTGCTGCCTGTAGCATATTGTCAGAACTCCCTCCTTCGGGTAAAACGCACTGGATGTGCATGCCTTTAATCCTGAGACTGGACGAAGAAGGCCTTGGGAGAGGTGGGGATTCCTTAAAGGGGTTCTCCCTTCTTCTCCTAGCTTAACTTATTCTTATCCACCTATGCCGGGGTCTAGTCTTTATACCTATTACTTATCTTATCCTGAGGGCTATCCCTCCTACCCTAGAGTGCCCTCCTTGCTCGATTCGTTAACCCACCGGTGCTCTGCTTCAATTTGGTTCGAGATACATGCTCAGGTAGAGTCGACAGAGGCCCCACACATCCAAAAGGAAGGGAAGAGGCTTTAAATTTAGGTGTGCAAATATGCTTACCTCAGCCTATTATTGCCAGTGCTGGCCTTTTGCCTCTTCCCGACCTGAGGAGCGTGCCCTCCTCGACCTGCAGCTGGATGTATCCCACTCCTGACACCAAGATGACGGGATTCCTCCCTGGAACTCAAGAAGAGGCACCTTTGAAGCAGCAAATGTGGTTTAATAATCGAGCAAACACAATTGTGGAGCACGTCCTGAAATCGCAAAGCCTTGTCACACAAGGGAGTACAAATCCGAGCCGCACTGAAAATACTCTGAAACATGATTCCTTATATAATCGAACAGACTAATAAAGTCTCCGCTGAAGTAGTGACCTCAGACAAGAGAGGGCTGAGTTTGAAGGCACAGATGTGTGTGAAAGTAAGATATTTCTCAGTCTTTTTCCAAACAAGCTGGGCTTACAAGGCCCAGGGATGCGTTCTCTTAAACAAGATCCCTTGTGTTACATTTGGCAGTAAAACATATTGAGCCAGGCATACAAATCAAAGGAAACATATTAACTCATACTCTGCTCGAGGTTAACTGAAAGCCAAACAAGAATTAAATGACAACTATTCCCATAACGTTTCTCCCTTTGGAAGATGTTGAAAAACGTCTCCAAGGTTGGATCTGACCGAGCCGTGAAAACAACATGTTTTGCATTGAATCTAGCTTTTTTGAAGCAAGCAAAAGAAAGACAATTATATATGTATTTCTCAGGTGCCCTGGGTCACGTGGCTGGGCCCCCCATGCCCCCCATGCCCTGCCCGACACTAGCATTCCCCATCTGGCATTGAAGGCGCAGAAGCATGTGACCTTAGGCCCTTTCAGGTACCTCTCAGTGATCTCAGGTGGTTCTGCCCCCCAGAAAATGTTGTTGTGGTTGTTGATTTCGTCTCATACCACAGAGCCACCACTTTTGACTTCTGCTCCACTGTCAATGGCATAGTTGAGCTACGGAGCTATAAATGCCAGCGAACAAATACCACGATAACACCACCAAACCCTGAATAGGAAAACGGTATACGTTGAAAAACAAAGAAATGGCAGGAAGTCAAAGTTGCATCAATCTTTTTGAAACACCCTGTATATATTGTTGTGGTGGTCATGTCGGCCAATCCGTGCAGATGCTCCTAGCTGGATCAAAGTCTTATTTACACCTATACCTAGCTCAGCTATAAGGCGGCGAGACGCTTATTATAATAAATGGTTTATTAAATAATATGTTGGATGAAGACAAGACACTAATAATAAATAAACAGAGCAGACATGGTGGTCAAAGATAAATGAATTGGAAAGAAGGGAACATCAAAACTTATGGTAGAAATGGAGCTATAAAGCCTAAAGGCAGCTATGGCAAAAAAATACCAGAATCACACAACAAAGGGGAACACAGGCGAGGATTTGAGACAGGCACGCTGGTCTTCACCCACCACAATGGTGTCGTGCAGGCTGGTGTGCCACAGGATAAAGGTGATGAGATGAGATAGCGAAGCGATCACATCACCGGTGTCTCAGCGGTCCATCCGTGGAGAGCAATGAAGCAAAGAGATGGGCTTCTTCTTGGGGATCAGAGATCAACTCCATACACCTGCGTGTACAAGGCTTTCATTACCTCTTGGGCTCGTACACGGCGGGTTCCTCTGATTGGCCATCCGCTGCCAGTGGGCGGCTCTGCCTTCCAGGCCATCCCACCCTTCTTGATGGCTCTGCAGCTAACGACACAAACATGGCCTGCTGTCCTTGGCCAACCGGTCTATGATGCTTCCATGGCAGGTGCCTTCTTTTATTTGCTACAAGTTTCCACCTGGCTTCACATGCACAGGAGGTTTTACAGGATACAACCTTGCTCTATTCCTATATATATATATATATATATATATATATATATATATATATATATATATTGTTACGGACCGCGGATAAGATGTTGGTTTGCCGAGCGGATGGCCCAGTGGCCCTAACAGTTACCCCGACTAACCCGATTCCCGAACGTTGGCCAAATTCGCGCCACAGATATTCAATATGGAAAAGACAAAAGCGACACGGATGTGAAGAAGAAGAAGAAGACGAAAAGGTTGGAAATACTACTACATTTATTCCTATTATTTACATGCTCAAAGTAACCAAGGAAGAAGGAAAGATAAGAAAATAATATACAGAAGATATTAGAGACACAGTGAAAATCGCTAGCTTTCCTACAGTCTTAATTAACCCAGGGACAAGACACACAGAACAAACTCACGTACACAAAAGGATGGAAAGGCAGGAGGTGGATGGCTGGAGGGAGAGGAAGGTCCAACGGGTCCTGCAGCACGATCGGCGCGTTTCGCAGCCACCGTTCCTTCGCGGCCCTGCTCAAAACTGCCGTCCAGGCCCCAAGCTGCTGTTGTTGCTGCTGTGGCTGTTGCTGCTGCGGCTGTGTGGACGTCACGTGCTCTTTTCAGGACTCGTCTCTCTCGTCTTGTCAAAGCTCATCTGGTCCAACCACTCAACTCAACAACTTGCACGTCTCCCTGTCCAACTTCTTAACGCAACCACTCCCCCCTTGCTTCTTGCGCGCGCGCTTTTATAGCGCCTCAGGCGATCAAGCCGCCGGCCTTCAGGCCACGCCCATCGGTGTGCTCACCTCGGCCCTGGTTGGTCGCGTGCCCTCTGGCTCCACCCTTGATGATGACGGGCGGGCACGCCCTTCTTCCCCGACCCGAGCACATGTTCAATGGTGGTTTTGGAGGGGATGTAATTGGCAATCGAGGCTTGGCAATGAAAGTTTGGGAGTGGGAATGGGGAATGAAAGGAATCTACTCTATTTCACTTGGTGCAATGGAGTGTCATCTTAATGGAAGACAAGGCCTTACCCTAATACACATAATAAAGATATAACTACCAACAAGGGGGGAAATCTATGATTGGCTAACGTGTATGCTTTATGGAATTAACTACGGGAACGCCCTTTGACCTTTATACAACACTGGAGGCAGGAGGGTCCAGAATAAAGCAATAATAATAAAAAAACACAATAAAAAAACACAATCCTCATCTCCACAACAATATATATATATATATATATATATATATATATATACATATATATATATATATATATATATAATATATAATATAGTTGTATATATTGTATATATATATACAGTGAAACCTTGACTTACGAGTGCACCAACTTACGAGTTTTCCGAGATACGAGCCGTCGCTCAGTCGATTTTTTGCTTTGTGATGCGAGCCGAGATCTGAGTTACGAGCGAGCGAGCTTGGATATAAAACACGTAATCGTCGAAAAACATGAGCGAGGTGTGCATGTTGTCGACTTGGCGAGGCAGTACGATCGTAGAACTTCTACGATATGTACGATTTTGAAGCAGAAGGAGTCGATAAAGGCTATAACGCCAGCCAAGGGCGTTAAGATTATTTCAAAGCTCCAGACCTCTGTCCATGAAGAGATGGAGAAGTTGTTGTTTGTGTGGTTGACGGAGAAGCAGCTCGCAGGAGATACCGTGACCGAGAGCATCATCTGTGAGAAGGCACGAGACATTTACGGGGATTTGGTGCAGCAGACGGCGGGAACATCAACGGACGAGGCATCGGAAGAATCATTCAAAGCCAGTCGGGGATGGTTTGATAATTTTAAGAAGAGGACCGGCATTCACTCCGTCGTCAGGCATGGTGAGGCAGCAAGCTCGGATGTGAAGGCAGCTGAAGATTTTATTATAACTTTTGCCGAACTGATAGTAGCCGAAGGATACATCCCCCAGCAAATCTTCAACTGTGACGAGACAGGGCTCTTCTGGAAAAAGATGCCGAGGAGGACGTATATAACGGCAGAGGAGAAGAGCATGCAAGGCCACAACTTGTTCAGAGTGTCGGCGATAGCTCGCCTTCTCTTTGTGGAAGACACGGTGAGATCCTTAACATCCAACAACTAATGGGACGCAAACGGGGCGCCCAGTTTAGCGGTACACACATTGATGAATCACCCTGCCTGTGAAACACCGACATGACAGGTTATAGCTGGGTCGGGATTCAAACCCAGGCTGGACAGTTTAGAGTCAAGTGTGCGTACCTCCAGTCCAGGCCATCCTGCCAACTTGCATGCTGCATTCAGGTGAAATATAAAGCGCGAGATATTTTTATATATACTGTATATTTCAAAAAAAATTGGTGTGGTTTTTCGGGGGCTGGAACGGATTAATAGCATTTCAATTCATTTTAATGGGGAAATTTAATTTGAGAAACGAGCAAATTGAGTTACGAGCTCGGTCACAGAACGAATTAAACTCGGAAGTCAAGGTTTCACTGTATATATATATATATATATATATATATATATATATATATATATATATATATATATATATATATATATATATATATATATATATACAGACTTGGCATTTAATACGGAATATTTTTTTTGTGGGGGTGAACTTACTTTTCAAGATGACTTAGAACCAAAAGTTCATTGGAATTATGTTGAAATTATTCTAGATTTTGTTAATGTGACCTTTAAAAGAAACAAAAACCACATTTGACATTTCGAAGCAAATACATTGATCCTTGAAAGTGATGTAAACTGATGTCGAACTCAATACACGGACAGTACTGTGTTAAACTTCTGTACGTTTTCCAGAAGTATCTCTTTATTTTGCACATTAGCCAAAAAAAAATACAACAAAAACAAAAGCTAAATTATGACTGGGATTACGGACAGTAAAATTACAGTTCAGTACTTCATGTAACCCTCATGAGCATTCAGGAGAGCACGTACACGTCGAGGCATGCTGTTCACGAGATTTGCCAAAGTTTGGACAGGAATCGCTTGCCATGCAGTGACAATAGTCTGCTGCAATTCACGCACAGATGTCGGCTGCTGGTCCAAGTTGTCGATTTGAAGCGTTAATTCTGCCCACAAGTTCTATTTCGGATTCATATCCGGGGATATGGCAGGCCACTCCATATGCTTTTACACCACGGTCAGCAAGAAAATGTTGGATCATGCGAGCACGATGAGGCCATGCATTGTCATCTTGGAAGACAAAGTTTCCTCGAAAGGCTGCATGAGCAAATGGAAGCAATGTTTCTCCCAGAATGCCCCTGTACTTGAACTGGTTCAGGTTTCCATTCAGAACAACCAGGTCAGTTTTGCCCCCTGCATGAAAAGCAGCCCAAATGGTCACCCCACCACCTCCAGCTTGGACTCTTGGCACTATACAATCTTCGTTGTGGGCTTCATGCACTTGTCTGCGCACTCGGACGCGGCCATCTTGACGATAGACCAGAAATCTAGACTCGTCACTGAAGGTCACATGATTCCAGTGTCCTGTCTGCCATTGACGGTGCTCTCTGGCCCACTGCAATCGGTGCTGGCTGTGTTGTCTGGTCAGGCATGGCTTTCTCAGGGGATGCCTGGCATGATAGCCTGCTTGAACAAGTCGTTGGTTGACTAGCCTTCTGGATACAGGCACATTTGTCAGTTGCTGCCACTCAGCCCTAAGCCGATTAGCTGACCTGGTACGGCCATTGCAGACTAACCGGTGCAGCTGGCGATCATCTCTCCTTGTGGTTCTACGTGGACGTCCTGGCCTCGGTATTGGAGTAGGGACACCCCTCTGGGCATTTAGTTTCAGGATCTTTGACACCTGACCTTGAGTGATGCCATACTGCCGAGCAATAGCACGCTGTTTCATGCCAGAATTTCGTAAAGCCACCACTCCATGACAAACAGCATTGTCAAGTTGACGGACCATCTCCAGAGGTAGCGGCAATAACTTTTGTAGACGTGCAGCAGTTGTTTTCCACTAATACAGAATGCAACAACCCTTATATACCCGATTGTGAAGCCAATCGTCAAATGCACCTGTCCTTACATTTTGTCACGCCACCTGTGATATAATCCTGTTATTGACTTCTTGCTGCGAAAGACAATCAGTGACATGGTTCTTTCAACAAAGACATCGCCGAAGGGTAAAAGAAACTCACGAGATTGATATACTGAGTTCAGAAAGTAAACCCAAGTCAAGAAAAAATATATATTCCATATTAAATGCCAAGTCTGTATATATATATATATATATATATATATATATATATATATATATATATATATATATATATATATATATATATATATATATATATATATATATATATTACATATATATATATATATATATAAATATATATATATATATATATATATATATATATATATATCCAGACGATATATACAGACTATATATACAGACAGACTATATATACAGATATATATATATATATATACAGACTTGGCATTTAGTATTGAATATTTTTTTTTATAGAGATGTGAATCCGATAGAGAACTTGTGGGCAGAATTAACGCGTCAAATCGACAACTTGGACCAGCAGCCTGCCTGTGTGCGTGAATTGCAGCAGACTATTGTCACTGCATGGCAAGCGATTCCTGTCCAAACCTTGGCAAATCTCGTGAACAGCATGCCTCGACGTGTACGTGCTCTCCAGAATGCTGTAATTTTACTGTCCATAATCCCAGTCATAATTTAGCTTTTGTTTTTGTTGATTTTTTTTTTGGCTAATCTGCAAAATAAAGAGATACTTTTGGAAAACGTACAGAAGTTTAACAGTACTGTCCGTGAATTGAGTTCGATATCAGTTTACATCACTTTCAAGGATCAATTTATTTGCTTCGAAATGTCAAATGTGGTTTTGTTTCTTTTAAAGGTCACATTAACAAAATCTAGAGTAATTTCAACATAATTCCAATGAACTTTTGGTTCTAAGTCATTTTGAAAAGTAAGTTCACCCCCACAAAAAAAATATTCCATATTAATTGCCAAGTCTGTATATATATATATATATATATATATATATATATATATATATATATATATATATATATGCGTGTGTATGTGTGTTTTTGGTTTTTGTTTTATGAATAAGGCGGCGCATCCAACCAGAGTATGCTCTAACTCGATCACTGGAAAAACTGTACTCGAAAAGTAACTACATCTATACAAAAGGTCACAAAACTCAACTCTTCTAATTTAAGTAATAAACAAGAGCAGACCCAGTCTCATCCGACATTTCACCTGCTTCCCAGCGAGCTTCCTCAGCCCAATAGATTGGCCTGAGGAAGCTCGCTGAAAGCGGGTGAAACGTTGCCTGAGACCGGGTTTGCTCTTGTTACCTCCATCACCATCGGTGAACGGAGCTTGTTTTCTCCCCTATCTGTCTAATCCTTGAGATTGGACCACACCAAGAAGTTTTTTTGGACCATCGGGGTTACGGCATTTCATTAACTCAGCAAATTGAATGCAACTTCTCTCATTTAACCAAGACCCAGCTCGTGACAAAATATTAAGGTTACTTATTTATTAAAATTAAATTAAAATTAAAAATTAAAATTCTTATTTACTTCTTTCGAAATTTTTATTTATGCATAGAAGTAAACATACCGCCACTAATTGAAAATAACCTGTAGGTTTAACCTTCTCCCCGCCCCACTACTCTCCACCTTTTTCACCATCCTTAATGTCAAGCCACTGCATTAAAAGCCAACTCTCTAAGATAGTGGTTCAAATTAGACCTGGAATTTTGGTTTTAAATGGTTTGGTATTTTTATAATGTATGTAGACTGATAGTCGAGAGAATTTGTCTGTATCGTGTTGGTACCCGGTATTCATAATCACGTGCTTCCTGCTTTACTGCAGCTGCTGATGATTATGATGGCAGAATGAGTGGAGCAGGAGTTAAGCATGGTGGAATTTCTGGTCAATGAAATAATTAAGTCTTTTCATATTTACAGATGATTGACTGCATCGTGTCATGACCATTTCTGTCATGACGAGTCTGCAGTACAGGATAGTTACCATGAGTGAAACTGCTGTGTTGAATAGGTATGATGAGACAATCTGCTGAGCGGAATAGTTAGTGTTAAAAAATTTGCTTTGTGAAATCAGGAAATCGAAGTGTTTTTCAGTTGCTTAGTTCATCCAGCTCACGTTACCCTGTTACGGTGGTGTGGGGGTGGAAAGAACACTGGTGCTGGAACTCATACTCAGGATTGGACTCTTCTACGCTGGTGAACTGAACCCTGTAAGCCGCGATTTGGGCCATGCAAGTCGGTATTGTGTGGTATTCATGAAGGGTGGTAGGGGCCTGTCATTGGTGAGATATTAGGTTTCGGTTTGCATGTGGCCTAGTTGGAATGGGTCAGTTTCACTTGTCTTTGGAGGTTGCCATCTCTTTTCCCACTACTAGCATTGGCTATCCCAGTGGTTGGGAAAACAAGCTTGGGCCACTGTGTGGGCCGGTAGCTGCGGATTGTGCATGGCTGGGTGTTGGTATGAGCACAGGAAGTTGAATATCATCTTTATTATCATGCAGTTTGCATTTTGACAGCTTCTACACCACAAAATCATTCTGAATCACTACTGTTTTCCATGTTTTCTTTTACCTACACTCTCCCAGGGTGTTCCGCCTCATCTACGGCATGAATCACATGACTGCCTCTTCCTGTTAACCTCTGGTGTTTCCATCATTACATGCTGCTGGCTGTGTTCCAGCCTGTTTGCAGCTTTAAGATGTACTTCAATGTAGATCGGTCGGTTAAAGATCAGTTGACATCCATTGCATGAAGTATCCATGTGAGACATTCATATTGATGAGTAAATGATAAGTTACCTTTTTCTAACTTTATTTTTTGTGCTGTTTTTATTTCTATTGCATGCTGTTGATGTGAACATTCCCTTCTTTCCGTTCCTGGCCTGGTTTCTCCAACAACAGAGAAGAAGATAGTAGGTTGTAAGTTTGCCAAATGACCTCTTCTCTAAGCTTAAATTTTCCGCCATGTTCTTGGCACTCCAATCAGACCACATGCAAGCAAAGCTTTTCCAGTTTGTCCTGCTTTGAGAAAGGCCATAGCCCCCTGCCTCCTCAATACCTTGTTCACCGTACACCACTCCTATCACTACCCTTCCTGAGGCTTCAAACTGTGTTGCCCAATAGGCTTGTGTGAGGAATCCCTGTTATTTACCTTTTTCCTTGTTACCTTTGGCTTTTTCATCCTGCAGGCTTGGCTGTGCACTGTTGCTTATATTCCCTCGGCCTGCCTGTACTGCACTGTATTGCTTTATGTCTATAAGGGCTGCTTTATAGCCTTGTGACTCCTACCTTCAACAGTACACTGCATTCAGCATCACATACATGTTAGTCTCGCCTTTGAAACAAACTTTCAAAAATTAAAGCTTTGAAATAATTAAATAATTCACCAGTGCCATCGTACGTATAGGAGGCAATGTTAACCAAATGAAAAACTGCATCCTCCATCAGATGTGGAAAACTTCCCTAGTATGCACACATCCCAATTGGATTGCCACATCTGTAACATGATGTGAACTTGTATTGGAAGGATCTCCAGAGAGTTATTTAATCAGATACAGAAACATTTTTACTTATTTCAATAACATGCAGTGCCCACTGTTCTTTTTCAACAGGTGACATTCGAAATGACCTGTATGTTATACTGGAGAAGGGGGAGTTTGAACGAGGTGGAAAAAGTGTCCCAAAGAACATTGAGGTCACAATGTACGTGTTGAGTCCCGAGGGGGAAGTTCTCAAGGTAACTCTAATCCTGAATGTAGTCTTTACCAGGGCATTGATTTTAGTTTTGTTACTTATCCCACTTATCCCACTCATGACTCATGAGACTTTGCCTCTGGTCCATGATGGATGATGGGGATCCAGAGCTCCAACTCAGAGGGTAGACTTTGTAGAGAAGTCAGCACAATAATAGAGGATTGATGGAATTCGGATAGAGCGCAGCGACTGCTTGCATAGTCTTCGTCAAAAGACACTATGGGATTTTTACCATCCACCAGCAATCAATGCCACCAGATGGATCCCCATATTAACATCCCATCTGACTGAAGGCAGACCTTTTGTCGCAATTCCTTGCCTGTGAAATATTCTGACATTTTTTATTCGGGTCAATAATTGAATCCAGTCCAAACAATTCAAACGCATGTGTGCTACCTCTGTGCCATCCTGTCAGAGATCATGGAGTCATTAAAGTCTGTGGTTGTTCCCTTATAGTAATTGCAAGTATAAATTTTGAGCATTTTATTGACCATATTAGGGACAGCGGCTAACTTGGTGGACTTGTCTTTTTGGTAACGGATATCTCTTTGGGTAGTCCCTCCAGGTTTGATTCTAATGTTATAAAATAAGGTTGCCCTGATACTCTGCATGCATTAAGTTGTATTGTCTGGTGTTGGCCTAATGGTTAGGTCAACGGGCTTGGGATCCTAAGGTCCTGAGTTTGAATCCCGTTCAGCTGTTGAATTAATACCAGGTGGAGTTGACTCAGCCTGTCATCCCTCCGAGGTCGGCGAAATGAGTACCAGGGTACTGGGTCCTCTCTCAAGAAGGTTGGCAGCAGGATTTGCACTCCGGCCCCCGTAAAAACACCTCATTCCGTAGCACACACAGTGGTGTGTGCCGGGATGGTGCTGAGGAGTCGTCCAAGGACGCAGCGATGTGCTGATCCAGCGTACGCTCCCACATATATATATATATATATATATACATACACAGTGCAACAACAACAACAACAGGCATTTTAAAGGCCATTTTCCCTGCAAGAACGGGGGTTAGCCTTGCGGTCCCCATGACAATCTTCTCCATTTTGCCCTATTTTCTGCATCTCCCCTTGTTAACCCCCTTGCCCGCATTTCTTCTTCGACCATCTTTACCCAAGTCTTTCTCGGTCTTCCCAGTCCTCTACTTCCTTCTACATTCATTTCCATCACTCTTCTCAACCAGTCATTTCATCCCTCCTCAACACATGACCAAACCATCTCAACCTGTTTCTCTTCACAGCATCCATCACAGGCTGTATTCCCATCATCTTTCGCAATTCATCATTTGTCTTCCTCTCTCTCAACGATACTCCGCACATCCACCGAACGATTCGCATTTCCACCCTTTCCAGTCTTCGTTGCTGCTCTACATTTATTACCCATGTCTCGTTCCCATAAATCATAACACTTCTCACACATGCAGCATACACCTTTCCCTTCAGCTTCAACGACACTCCCCTCCTCGTCAGCATGCCACTCAGTTCCCGAAAATTCTTCCATGCACATCTCACTCTAGCAACCGTTGCCGAGTCTGATCCACCTTCTCCATTCAGCATGTCTCCGAGGTAACAAAATGTTTTCACACCTTCCAGCTTCACGCCGTCTCCAAGATCCAACTCAACATTTCCTCCATCTGCACCTCCCTCTGTGAACACCTTACACTTGAATGTAACTGCCACACTGGTTAATTACCCTCTCAAACCACTACATTTTTGATGAACCCACTCAGCGCACAGTGTACATTGAATGGAATTCACTCTGACACCCTTCCTGCACACAGCACACGGCCATTTCCCAGTTCTTTCTACCTCACCACATGCTATACCACTTGCCATTACCTTCGTTTTTCCGATATTCACTTTCAGACCTTTTGTCTCCACACATTCCTTCCACTTGTTCATCTTCTCCTTCAGTCCATCCATACTTTCTGCAATCAACACCAGATCATCTGCATACAACAACTCCCACGGTAAACCCTCCTTTACGTTCCAAGCCAGCACCTCCATCACAGCTACAAATAGTAGTGGACTTAGTACCGACCCCTGATGCACTCCCACCTTCACCTCAAACTCACCACTGTTCCCGTCCTTCGTCCTTACAGCTGTACGTGCTCTTTTGTACATTGCAATCACTACTCTGATCAACCATTCCTCCACTCCTTACTTCCTCAATGCCCATGTCACTACTTCACGTGGAACCCGATCGAATGCTTTCTCCAGATCAACAAACCCAAGAAACAACGTCTTCCTCTTCTCCATGTACTTCTCCTGCAACTGCCTCTCAATAAAAAGCACGTCTGTCGTTCCTCTTCCTGGCATAAATCCAAACTGCATTTCGTCAATCTTCACTTTCTTCCTTATCCTCCTCTCCAACACCCTTTCCAATACCTTCATTCCATGCTCCAATAACTTTATCGCTCAATACGAGCCACAGTCCAGAGGGTCACCTTTCCCCTTGTGTAGAGGGACAAGGGTACTCAGTTCCCAAATCACTGGAATGCGGCCTTATTTCCCCACCAGATTGCAGATCTCTGTCATTGTCTTCACACCCCAAATTTCCCGCTGCCTTCAACATATCTCCCACAACTCCCGTCGGCCCTCCCACGTTTCTACTCTTCATTGCTTTTATCGCTTCCTCAACTTCAACAACAACAAAACAACAGGTATTTTAAGGCCATTTTCCCTGCAAGAGCAGGGGTTCACGGAATTCCTCAACTTCCTTCTTGGTTATCTTCTCTGCCGGTCCTAAAACTGGGTTACTCTCTATGTTGCCATCCCATTCATTCCCTGCATTCAACAGTATTTCCATATATCTCTTCCATCTTCCTTTAATTCCATCTGGGTCCACAACGATTTGTCCCACTTCATCCTTCAAGCAACACACCCCCATCACATCACATCTCTCTTTCGATATATATATATATATATATATATATATATATATATACTGTATATATATATTGTTGCGGTTTTGAGAACCCCTCACTTTGTGCATCATGTGCATGCTTGACTCCCCTTTGTGTTCTTCGGAAGAACCAAGTAATGCTCTCGAAAAGTACATATAATTTATATATATATATATATATATATATATATATATATATATATATATATATATATATATATATATATATATATATATATATAAATATAGTTGCATCACAGAGTATGCTGCCTTTCTGGAAGCGATATTTAGCTGTGTTTCCAACCCTATTTTCCCACCTTATATGTCCATGATTTCAAACTGGCTGCCATGGACACATTCCAAGGTGAATAAAGTTTGGTTGGCCAAACCGTGTCCACCTACCTGCACCTACCTGCACCAAACGTCCATCTACACCTTCAGTTGAAATACGTAAATGATTTGGCCAAAATATTTTTGGTTCCACCCATGACAGCCATCTTTATTGAAGATTGCCACACTGGTACTGGAAACGTGGCCAAAATGAACTCCACATTTCAACTCAAGTTCAAAGCCTGAGTTGATGGGGAAAAAAAATCTCATCTGCATGCTCTCTTTGCCCAATAAATATATACAGTCACGTGAAAAAGTAAGTACACCCCATGTAAAGTTTTGACTTTTTCAACATATTTCAACATACAGCTATTTGATCTTCATTTCAACAATATTGAGAGATAAAGGTGATATAATACAACAAATATCATGAAACATTTACATTTTGTATTCCATTGTATAATTTAAATAAACATAAATGCAAATTTCACATGTGGAAAAAGTAAGTACACCCCGACATTTATCACTACTTAAAATACCTAAAATTAAAATCAGGTGCACCAGCTCAGGTGCAAATGATTAGAACATCGTCAGAGAGGATCTTGGAGGAATCTGTCTTATTTAAACCTCAGACATTTCGTTTGGTTTGCTCTTTTTTTTTTTTCTTTTCTTTTTTGTAGACTGAATGAGGCTCGTGAAAGAGCTAACATTTATTTCACAAACAAATCAACCAGACAAACAAAATATATAAAAAGAGGGAGTGGAAGACAAGATGGGGAGAGAAGGGGAAGCACACAAACACAACATTTGAGAGCAGGGAGATGTGTGGGAGGGAGAGGGCTTGGGGGAGGAGGCGTGGGAAGGGGGGGGGGGGGGAGGTATAAAACACAAGGAGACCAAGGACTTCCAGGACAGAAGTTGGTATTTCAAAAAAGTGTAGGATTTGGGGTGAAATTAGCAGGGGTAGAAAAGATCAAGGTTTTGGATGGGGGAAGATAAGAGATGGTGGTGAACAGCTGTTTTAAAGACCTGGATGGTGGAGTGGGATTGAAGAGAGTGAGGGAGTTTGTTCCAGAGGTGGGAGAAAAGAGGAATGAAGGAGTGAATGTGAGCAGAAAGTCTTGATTTTGGCAGTTTAACCCTAAGAGGGTTGCAGGCAGATCTAGTGTGACCTGTAGGAATATTTGGGGGACAGAGCCCAGAGAGAGCTGGGGGGGGGGGCAAGGCCAGAGAGGAGTCGGTAGAAGACGGAAAGACCACCAACCTGCCTGCGGTGAGTGAGTGAAAGGCCATTGGAGTTAGCTTCATCGCGGGAGATTCCAATGATTCTGAACGCTTTGGTTTCAACAGCGTGAAGACGAGCTAGGTGTGAGGCAGGAGCACCAGACCAGAGGGGAGAGCAGTATTCCATAGAGCTGCAGATGAAAGCCTTGTATGTGGTGAGGAGCTCAGGTGTGCCAAGGAAGGACTTCGCACGACGGAGGATGCCCAGTCGGCGACTGGCTTTGGAGGCCAGATTTGAAATGTGATTTTCCCATGAAAGATCATGGCAGATAGTGAGACCCAAAAACTTGAGTGACAGAACTTCTTGGAGAGGATTATTCAGAAATTGGATGGGAGGGTTGTCCAGTCGGTCTTTTGGGAGAGACATCGTAAGAGTGTGAGATTTGTCAGGATTGAAAGACATGTTCCACTTGTTTGCCCAGTCTGTGATTTTGTCCAGGTCTGCAGAGAGTGAGGAGGCTGCAGACTGCCGATCTGAGGGATGAGGAATGGAGCGACAGAGAGTAGAGTCGTCAGCAAAGAGATAGAGAGGATTTTCAAGAGAGTCAGAGAGACCATTTAGATATATATATATATAATAACCACATTTAGAGGCCATGCGGGGGTTGGCCTTTTTCAGGGACCGTGGTTGTTGTTGTTTTTTGGTCCCCTTTTTGAAACAATGTTTTACGGCCGGATGCCCTTCCTGCCGCCAACCCTTTTTTCGCCTTTTACGACAAGCAGGGAATTACCAGTGAACTGGTACTCAATTAGCCGACCTCGGAAGGATGACAGGCTGAGTCAACCCCCCTGGCGTTAATTCAGCAATCGACCGCGATTCGAACCCAGGATCCTGGGATCCTAAGCTGGCACCCTAGCCGCTAGCCCAACACCAGGGTTACAAGACCTTACATTACATTGATGAAGACCAGAAAAAGCACAGGGCCCAGAACACTGCCTTTGGGAACTCCAGCCTGAACAGGAAGAGGAGATGAGAGAAACCCATTCAGGGCCACACGTTGACTACGACTAGAGAGGAAGTCCGCCAGCCATGCGTGGAGATTTCCATGCTTTGTTCCATGATTTCCATGATTTACAACTCTTTGTTTTTGAAGTGTGCGGCGTCACCATGCCTCGATCAAAAGAGCTCTCTGAGGCCTTCACAAAGAAGGTTATAGATGCCTATGAGTCTGGGAAGGGATTTAAAAAGATCTCCAAACAATTTGAAATCAATCATTCGACTGTCCGGAAGATCATCTACAAGTGGCGAAGATTCCAAACAACTGCCAACTTGTTCAGGCCAGGCCGCCCCAGCAAGTTCAGCCCGAGAGCAGACCACAAGATGCTGAAAGAAGTCTCTAAGAACCCCAGAATGTCATCACGGGACCTACAGGTAGCTCTTGCCACTGTTGATGTCAAAGGGCACGAGTCTACCCTTAGAAAGAGGCTGCACAAATTTGATCTACATGGGAGGTGTGTCAGGAGGAAACCTTTGCTGTTCAGAAAGAACATCAAGGCAAGTCTAAAGTTTGCCAATGAACACCGAGGCAAAGACCAGCACTTCTGGAACAATGTGCTCTGGACAGATGAGTCAAAGGTGGAGCTATTTGGCCACAGTACCAGAAGACATGTTTGGCGAAAACCAAAGACAGCATTTGGCCACAAGAACCTGATACCAACTGTAAAGCATTGTGGTGGAAATATTATGGTTTGGGGCAGCTTTGCTGCATCAGGGCCTGGGCAGCTCACCATCATATAATCCACTATGAATTCTTCATTGTACCAGAGAGTGCTTGAGGATATTGTGAGGACATCTGTCGGAAGGTTTAAGCTCAACCGAAGGTGGACCTTGCAACATGACAATGACCCTAAACATACCAGCAAATCCACCAAGGAATGGCTGAAAAGAAAGAAATGGAGGGTTCTGGAATGGCCAAGTCAAAGCCCGGATCTAAATCCCATCTAGATGTTGTGGGCGGGATTTCAAACGAGCTGTGCATGCAAGAAACCCCTCAAACATCGCACAGCTGAAAGAATTCTGCATGGAGGAGTGGACAAAAATTTCTCCCAGTCGATGTCAGAGACTGGTAGACATTTATAAGAAACGCCTTCTTGAGGTTGTTTCTGCCAAAGGGGACAATACCACCTATTAGAGCCAAGGGTGTACTTACTTTTTCCGCATGCGAAATTTGCATTTATGTTTATTTAAATTATACAATGGACTACAATATGTAAATGTTTCATGATATTTGTTATATTATATCACCTTTATCTGTCAATATTGTTGAAATGAAGATCAAAATCTGTATGTTGAAATATGTTTAAAAAGTCAAAACTTTACATGGGGTGTACTTACTTTTTCACGTGACTGTATGTATGTATATATGTATATATATTGGAGTTATTTTCACCTGTTTGTCATGTACAAGGCAATTATGAAAAGCACTAATCAAGAGAGGTGCAAAGTGCCCCTCCCTTTATATGGGATGGTTTCTCTGTATGCAACTGTAACATAGGGACTGAAAATTCGTTTATTGGCTTCTACTGGACGAAATCGGCTGAAAATTTCAGAAGAAAAAATAAAGAGGCGCCCTACATCTGACAAATAAAATACATTTACCTCTTCATGCAGCTGTGTGAATCACATTGTCACCCCTTTATATAAACTTTTCCAGAGCATTACTTGGTTCCTCCTAAGAACACAAGGGTAGTTAAGCATGAACACGAGAATTTTTGAATGTCTCCCTTCTTTTCTATACTTTGCCACATGGCACATACCATATAAAGGGGCCTTTTCTATGCCCTTGGCATTTTTCCCAAGAATGGACTATAATTTCTTACTTTGTTCCAGAGCCCCCTGATGTAGGAAGGACAAAATCCCAAATGTCTGCACTTATTGGCTTTTCACCTTACATAAATCTCTGATGCATCTCCCCTGAGATGTTTTGAGATTTCATGAGAATCTCTCATAAACTCATGTTATGAGGTTATGAGATTTGATCCCATGAGACATCAGTGGAGAGTTTTGTAAATGGCATCTCATTCTCACTTAATGTTGAACTGCTTTTCAGCTTTTGTCTGATCCTGCTACTCCATTCCCTAAAATAACCTCAAAATCCTCTAAAAAGAACATCTCAGCATCATGTGATGTTTAACTCTTTCGATTTCTGATCTTTCATACAATGTCACCTTTTATCATTATGTCAATCCCACATCAATTTGTTCTGTGCCTTCACGCAAAATAACCTTGCCTTCTGTTGTTTGACGTTAAGGTATGATAATTTGTCTCGCAACAACATTTCTTTTTTTCTAACATGACCTGAGGCTCGCAGTGGATTGCCACACATACACATGGACATATATATAGATGAACATATGTGATGCAGCATAGGACTGTTAGTCAAGACAATAAAACACAGCCACTGAGCTTGGGGAAGTGCCATCACTCCCCAGAGTACTTTGGGTACCAGCGACATCACAACAAACGCACCGCTTTTCTCACCGCACTCAGCAGAGCATTTCCTTCTCCACATGGATGCCAGCTTATAGGGATTGGCCATTTTGTTGATGTTTTAAATGGTAATCATCAAGCAAGGAAGCAGCACATACCATTTTTAAAGTGTTTGGTATGACTTCACCGGGGTTTGAACTGCCAACCTCCCACACTCGGAGCGGACACTCTAAAGTGTATCCATTACACCACTTAGTCTGGTCATATTGTTTTATATTAATATAAATGATGGTCATATACACTGCCGGTCTAAAGTTTTAGAACACCTCGATTTTTCCAGTTTTTATAAAATGTACGCAGTTTAATGTCCAGTGAATAACTTGAAATGGCACAAAGGTAAGCAGTAAACTGCTCGAGGTTAAAAAAAAAAGTTTAGGTTAGCAAAAACGGGAAAATAATGTAAATTGCACAGTTATATTGTAAAAAAAGGCCTTCTTCAGGGAAGAGTTAATGGGTTAACAACTTACAGCTGTTCTGCAGCAATGTAAGTAAATTAAGCCTTGAAAGTTGATGCAAACAATTCCTACAGGTGTCCCAACCTCTACTGATTATTTGATTACAAACCCCCTGTCTGTATAAAAGCAGTGTTGGAACAGACTGTTATTACACCCTCTGAAGCATTATATGGACTATATTGCGCTGCAGGAAGTAGTATATTGGAAACTGGAGAAAACTCTGACAGGAAGAGGTCTGGCAGACCCAAAGCCACAACAGAATCAGAAGACAAGTTTCTGAGAGTCAACAGCTTGCGTGATAGGCGGCTCACATGACAACAGCTTCAAGCACAGCTTGACACTGTTCGAAGTAAGCAAGTCTCAGTTTCAACTGTGAAGAGAAGACTTCAAGCTGCAGGTTTGACAGATCGAGTGGCAGTAAGAAAGCCATTGCTGAGATTGCAAAATAAGAAAAAGAGGCTTGCCTGGGCCATGAAGCACCACCAGTGGACTACTGAAGACTGGAAGAAGGTCTTATGGACCGATGAATCGAAACTTGAAATCTTTGGTTCATCACGCAGGGTTTTTGTATGCTGCCGAGTAGGCGAAAGGATGGTTCCTCAGTGTGTGACACCAACTGTAAAACATTGAGGAGAAAGCGTGATGGTCTGGGGCTCTTTTGCTGGATCCAGAGTCGGCGACTTGCACAGAGTGACTGGCACCCTGGACCAAAAGGGCTACCACAGCATTTTGCAGCGCCATGCAATACCCTCTGGTATACGCCTAGTTGGTCAGGGATTCATCCTACAGCAAGATAATGACCATAAACACACCTCCAGGCTATGTCAAAACTACCTTCGAGGAAAAGAACAAGACGGTAGGCTTCAAATCATGGAATGGCCAGCACAGTCTCCAGACTTAAACCCCATCGAGCTGGTTTGGGATGAACTGGACAGAAGGGTGAAAGCAAATCAAACCTACAAGTGCAACACATTTGTGGGAACTTCTGCAACAGTGTTGGGAAGAACTTCCCGAACAATATTTGATTTCCATTTTAGAAAGAATGCCACGAGTGTGTTCGGCTGTTATATCTGCAAAAGGTGGCTACTTACTGAGTCAAAAATTTAAATTAAATTTTGTTAAACAAAATGATTCTATGATTTCTTTTTTTCCTCCAATTGTTTATTTGTTCTATGCTTAATTTCAGAGTACATTGAGACATTAAACTGCGTACATTTCAATAAAAACTGGAAAAATTGAGGCGTTCTAAAACTTTTGACCGGTAGTGTATATGATTGCTATATATTCCAAAATCTAATATATTTCATATTCATGAGAAAATTTTCAGTTTGGGAATGCCCCTTAGTCGCTAATCGTATGCCATCTTCCAAGCACATCAATTTTCCAACATTTGCTGTAATCCTCTTCCTGTAGGACTATATCACCCTGGGCTCGGGAGAGTCAAACCTGCACGAGTATCGCTCCTACGTGATGTATCACAGCAACAACCCACGCTGGGGAGAGCTGATCAAACTCACGATACCCATAGACAAGTTTCGCAACAGCCACCTGCGCTTTGAGTTCCGCCATTGCTCCAGTGAGTCATGCTCTCCTTATATTTGTGGTCAACATTGCCACCTTTGGAGATTATTCATTGTATAATTAAGTGATAATTGACAAATCTGAAACAAATGGTGAATTATAACTTTTACATTCCTTTACCTGAATTTATTCACTCATGTGCCATATCTTGATGATAGTTGCATCCTTTATGTGTGTGTGACTGTTTTGCGCCACCGCAGTGCCCACTGTATGCTCGGCCCGGAATTTGTAATTTTATCAGAATTGCCACGCTAATCTTACTGTTTGAAAAATACATAATGAGATTTTAACATTTATCATCCAATCAAATCCTGGCAGATGGGTCCCTGGTTTATGTCCCATCTGATGAAAGGTTCATTCGTTGATGCATCGGCCTGCCTGTGAAACACCAGGGTGACATTTTATCATCGTTTTAGGACTCTAACACAGACGACACAGCTCAAAGGCTTGTGCGCCATTTCTGAGCTATCTTGCCAACCCTGTGACATGAATGATGACAACTGTGGGACTAGACGAGAGATAAATAAATCAACGTATTTGGAAACGAGGTTGTTGACTACATTATATCATGTTGCTTTTCAGCAAAAGAAAAAGGTGATAAAAAGCTCTTTGGCTTCTCCTTCACACCGCTCATGAGAGAGGATGGCAAGACATTGTCAGATGACATTCATGAGTTGTGCGTGTATAAGGCAAGTCAGTATAATAAACTACCGTTTATCTCTGGGAATGAGAGGGTTTTTGTGGAATTACCTAAGTGAAAATTGGCACAGTGAAAAAAAAAGGAAAAAATCAGAAAATTCCATGCAGTATTTTACTGAAAAGGAAATGGGAAAAGGTTTTTGATGCATTCCAGTTATATCCCCAAATTTGAGTCCCAGAATCTCCAAAACAAGCTTTCTTTTTCACATTTAGGACGGGGATACACATCTTGCATCTTGGGAATTTTTTTAAAGAATGTCGGCTGAAAGCATAATGGGGTTGGTGTTGCTCAGACATGTACACATCGTCATGCACATTCATTGTGCCAAACTGCTTGTGAGATGGCCTAACTTTCACAGAAAAACTGGCGGGAGTTGGGAAAATCCATGTTCGAAAACTGAAGAACTCCACCAACTAGTACATTGCTGCTTAGCAGGCGGCGCTCATGTCCAATGTTTCGACTACTGAATGGTCTTCATCAAAGACTGTGTAGATATCTTGTTAAGGGAGTTAAGTACACTCCAAAGATCATCACGTGACTGCAATATGCATGTGGTTGGGCCTAACTAACGTTGTCTTCATCATCGTCTTGCATGCAGGAGCGTCGAGAGCCAGCCCGGGTCCCGAGGCAAACAACCTCGGGGCCCCCACCGCCAACCTTTCTCTCTTTTATAACTTTTTAAGGAACTTTCTTTAATGAAAAAAAGAACTTCTTAAAAACAAATGGTCACATTTATTTAGCCGTATGATCGAAGATAAAGGATGCCCTTCCTGACGCCAACCCTTTTTGCCGCCTTTAACGACAAACAGGGAATTACCAGTGAACTGGTACTCAATTAGCCGACCTCGGAAGGATGACAGGCTGAGTCAACCCCCCTGGTGTTAATTCAGCGATTGACCGGGATTCGAACCCAGGATCCTAGGATCCTAAGCCGGCACCCTAGCCGCTAGCCCAACACCAGGGTGAGAAGATGGTTAATAATTTTTTTTGGACAAAGAGGTTACAAACCCACTTTTTTGTAACGCACATTTCTGGTTAATAACCATTTTCTGTGAAGTTTGAAACTGTACCATTAACAGCGGCAACTTTGAGATAAAGAGGGGGGTGAAACAGGGCTCTGATTTGGCCCCACGTTGTTTGGTATTTTCTTCTCCATGCTCCTAACATATGCTTTGCTGAAGACAGAAGAAGCATATGGAAAGCTGCACAACCTATCCAGGCTTAAGGTCCAGCCAGAGCTACACCATGCCCTTACCAGAGAGCTCCTCTACACTGATTTGCAGCACTATTCGCTGACATGGACGACCAGTACCAGATTCTCACGGACTACCTCTCTAATGTATGTACCATGTTCTCCCTCACCATCGGCATCAATAAAACTCTTCTCAAGGGACAAGTCTTTATGCATCTGCCACTGATCATGCTCATCAATACACCTACGGAAGTGGTCAGAAAATTCTGCTATTTGGGTTCCATGGTGACAGACAATCTGTCACTTGATAACTTTGACGAACTGAACAGTGAACACATTCATTAGGAAGGCAGCCACCACTTTTGGCCAACTTACAAAATATACCTGGAGCAGCAGCAAGCTGACCTTCAGTGCCAAGATGCTAATCTACAAGATCTGCATTCACAGCAGCTTGCTGTACGACAGCAAAACATGGACAACGTATAGCACCCAAGAAGGAAAACTAAACAACTTCCATCTCCACTGCCTTTGCCATATCCTCTGTATCTCGTGATTGGACAAATAAACAAATGCTAAAATCCCTTCCAAGGCAAATCTGCTGAGCATCTTGGCAACCAACCAGATGTATCTCATGAATGGACAAATAAACAACCACCAGAAGTAAGGAACCACGAAGATGCCAAAATCTCTGGTTCAAGGATGCCTGCAAGTGTGACTTCAAGGCTGTCAACATCAAGGTTGCTGCATTTGAGAAACTTATATGCAGCAGACAAGAATGACGTCACCAGCTCTGGGATGGTATGCCCCATCAAGAGGGGTAGTGGTTCAAACAGTTGAAAATGGGTGCCAGCATAAGGGGAAAAGTACCAGTCTGGACCTCCTCACAACAGACATCAGATGCAGCACTTGCACAAGGTTCTGTCAGTCACCAATTGGACAGTTCAGCCATCAAATAAAGGGCAGCACACAATTAGATGTCACCACCAAGGGTGCTGTGCATCCATCATTTCACAAAGATGGGAGGATGCCAACAACACCAACTAATTACAGCACATGATATGCAGCATATCGTCAGTTAATACAGATTCATATTTATATTTTGATAATTTTACCTCTTCTTTATTATATGATGAAATAAGCTCAGATTAGTACTCCCATACACAGGCCTGACCACTCCAAATGTCATAAGCAAGGCTGTGAAAATTAAATGGACATAAGGTCCCACAATCTGCATATATTGCAATCACGTGATGCTCCCTTGCACTTAGGAGGACACTTAACACTTGGCGTACGATGCTTGCACATTCCCCGACGAAGACCACTCGGTGTTCAAATTGCCGGGCCTAGACCTTGCCTGCCAAGCAACAAGTTGGTGGTGTCTTCAGCTTTGAATCTGTTAAACTTTTTTTAAAGAACATTAATCTTACAAACACATTCACTGTTGGGTATCTGAAGTACTAAACTTACAATTGAAGGCCTGAGTCTGCCGCAGCATTCTCGCAGACTCTGTTCTGCCTGTATTGTGTTTGCTTTGCGCTCATACATTTATCAGGCCCACAGTGGTGGTTAGAATCATATAATACACTGTTTCAAAAATGCCTGACCTGGATTTATCATGAATGCTTAAAACCTTTGATAGCAATACATTTTAAAGCTTCAAATATCTCCATTTATCATGTTTAAACGGTCACCTTTGGGCAATAAATAGATTCCTTGGTAAGACAATTATGCAGAAATGAATACCTTGCTTATTGTATGCTTGCTCATCATTGTATGGTTGTTGGACACAACATTTCGCATTGTTAGATGTGCATTCAATGTTCACTGTTGTGTTCACAGTGCGAAGATCCTGGGTGTCTAACAGGACCTCCTTCATACCTGGCTCTGCCAAGTTCCCGCAATGGAACTCTCTCACCAGCTATTTCTTGCTCTCCTGCTTCCAGTGTCTTCACTCGCAACTCCAAGGAGTCACTATGGATCAGCGTCTTATTGTGCTCCACAAAGCTGACTCAGAATGGTGCAATTTGGTGTAGAATTTATTCCATTTTAGCTCATAAATGTTTATCCTGTAAAACTTCATCTAATACATCTAAAGTTTTAAAATGTCGAATTTCAGGCAACCCCCTATTTTTAAGTACTGCATCGATTGCCTTTCTTTGTCAATAACAATAAATGTAGGGGGATTAAACAATGGTAATGTTCTGATGGTAAGAGGATTGTTGTGTCGTATTGTGATGTCGTATTGTGGTCAATCCGGGTTTGTTTTAGTCCACAGTTTTCATTCGTTTTTTTTTTTTAAATCATAAAATGTTTAATGTATTATATATTCTGTTATTTTTGTATGGATTAAATCCATTTACGTTATTAAATTCAGCTTATGGTACATTTTACTCCCCCCCCCAATTCTGGCTTTTGGTTCAGTCCACTATTTGGATTTCCCCGTCTTATGTGGAAATGCCGATGCGATTATTGTTTTGTTTTTTTTCTATAAGAAAATGGTTATATACATTTTTGTTATTTTTGTATGGATTAAATCCATCTATGTTATGACATTATTTTAATCCTCATTTCAGTTCATTTTGGGGATGGGGAGGGGGGATATGCATCCCTTTTGGCTCATAGTTCTGTCTATTCCCCTCCTCCCAACCCCACCCCCACCCCTCCACTCCTTCTCTCCCAGAATCCTGACTTGTTTTGGTTGAGTCCACATTTACGTTCGATTTATTTTCATACAGCACTTAATACTTTTATGTATTTTAAATTTTTTGGGCTGCGTGCAAAAGCCAGAGAGAAAGCAACTTCCTCGCGTTGGAATCACGTTAATCACTTCTGCCGTTATTGTGTTAGATTGGGCAACAGTTTTCCAACCCTCCCTCTCTCACCCCTGCCCTCTCCCTCCCACAGATCTCCCGATGTCCCTGTTCTCTACTGTTGTGCGTGTGTGCTTCCCTCTCTCTCCCCATCTTGTCTCCCGCTCCCTTTATCTTATGTTTTATGTGTCATTTTGTCTTTTTTGTGATTAATGTTAGCTCTTACATGAGCCTCAATCTTGTATACAAAAAAAAAAAACTGTTTTAGAGAAGAAGACGAAGAAGAAGTACAATTTGGCGTTTTTGCGATCTACCGATGTGGTACTTTAACGATGTATTCTGGCGTCTTTTAAAGTCTTGGTGGTTCAGAAAATGCTCGAGAATAAATGATCTGATTTTAACAGGCTTATATCATCACTCTATATTACCTTATCAGCATATTACTTTGCACGCATTTGATGCGGTGGCCATTTTTTTCCCATGATTATCACTCTATATGGAGTACTACCGTACTCCATGATATTATTTAATGGCTACTATTTTGTTTTCATGACATTAACACCTTGTTTTACTCTACAGAGGACTTGCTCGCTTTACTCAAGTGGAAATCACATTCCGAAACCATCCAGGACATCCTGGGTAAACTGAGACAAGTCAAAGGAGAAGAGATTGTGAAGGTAATATTTTATCACTTCCTGGATCACGGCATGACCAACTCCAAACTCCTAAACTCTAGCTTATTTGTAAATATGTAGATCGTTATGAGTTCATTTTCTTCAATCTACTTTACAAAACCCATGACATTTCCTCTGTATTGTCCACTCCCAAAAAATTACAAATTACCTCTGCTCTAACTGTTGATAAAAAAATATCGGAAGAGAAGATTATGTATTTACACATCACAAACGGGTAATTTTAACTTTAAGAACCATTTATCTGAAGGAGTGACATTTGAGAATATAAAATGTTTCCCGTAGTTCCTGCAGGACATCCTGGATGCGCTGTTCGCTATTCTTGATGACAACACAGAGAAATACGGACCTCTGGTGTTCCAATCACTGGTGAGAAAATGGTCTTATCCCATCAGCATGCCGGCCATGAATATTTTGTTGTAGAATGTAATGGAAACCATCTTCCAAAATGTATTTAGATGCAGATGCGCATCCAGCAAATGTCATCAGCCAGTGTTGGAAAAGACGAAATGGCATTTCTTTCCTCGTTACAGGTTTTTGTCATCAACTTATTGAGGGCCACCAAGTTTCTCCACTTTAAACCTGTCATCGATACATACATCAACAAGCATTTTGCTGGAGCTTTGGCCTACAGGTATCGACTACACTTCTGATGCTCCGTTCATTGACTTGATGCCATCACGTTTTCCTTATCTGTCTGACTTCTACCAATTAGCAATTTCAACTTCTTTTGCCTCCTAATTGTTAGATTACAGCATTGAATATGGCTTTATTTATTTATTTCATCCCACACTCCTCTTGCACCTCATCTCTGATGTTATGATCAAAGCATTTTTTTTATTTAGGCCTGTGTTTCGATATTACGGTGTCAAACATGAAACACGAATTATGAGACATGTTGCCTTTCCATTCCTTGTATTTGAGTCGATAGAGATGAAATTTGGCGCAAAGATTCTTTCAAAACGGCCCGAAAGGGTGCATAGAAAATCAAATGTCAAAATCGGTCACTAAATAAAGCTTTTGGCAAGCTATGCCTCTATTTCACCAAATGCAGACGGTAATTATCTATTCTGAGCAAATTACACAGCATGTGACATCCGTTCAGGGTAAAGCATTCTGGGTTCAATCAAGATGGCACCAATATAGTCACAGGTACTGTGGAACAGAGGTGCATCCTTAATTTCCTTTTGATGGAGAACATCAAACCAGCTTAGATTGATGATGCAGATGTTTCATCTAGTTGAAATGAGTTAAATAAAGATGGCCATGAATTGGTGACTGATCTTGAGCATTGTCACTTGCAACCAATGACTGTCACTCAGACAAACATTAAACATGTTTAACTGCTAATTTTGGAAAATCGTCAAACAGCCAGACATGAAATTGCAGACAAATTTAGATGTGACAACTGAAAGTGTGGGGACAATCATTCATTCTCACTTGATATTCAATAAACGATTCCAAGATGAACACTGGAGGACCTTGTGTTTGATGAAAAGGCAAGTTTCATGGTCATCATAACAAAGCTCCTTAACTGATAGTACAGGGAAGGAGCTGATTATTGTACAGGATGTTGACTTGATGAGACCAAGGTCAATCATTTCCTGCCATGACACTCACTGCTCACCTTCACTCTTTCATTCCTCTTTTCTCCCGCCTCTGGAACAAATTCCCACACTCTCTTCAATCCCTCTCATCCTTCCAGGTTTTTAAAACAGCTGCTCACCACCATCTCTTATCTTTCCCCATCCAAAACCTTGATCTTTTCTACCTCCCGTTAATACACCCCAAATTCACCTCCTTTAAATTCGATTTTCTTTCCTGAAGGTCCTAATAGTGTACATCTTGTTTATCCCGCCGCCAGCCCTCTCCCTTCCACAGATCTCCTGATGTTCCTGTTCCATACTGTTGTTTCCCTCTCTCGCCCCTTCTTGTTTCCCGCTCCCTTTATTATATGTTCTGTGTGTTAGCTCTTATACGAGCCTCGACAACTTTTACAAAAAATGGTAAGCCACCATGGAGTGGAGGCATTCTTCATCCCACCACCAAAACAACAAACAATCCAGGTTAAGCCATCAGGTACAAGCTTGCAGGTTTAATTTGTGTGAGTTTATTGGAGTTGGAAAAAACATGAATGTAACAGAGTACTACCTTGATTTACTTCTTATGCTGTGAAATGAAATAATAAATATGTAGATGACAGACAGGTATGCAGCATCAGGATGTGACTTTACTGCATGACAATAGCACATTACTACTTGAGTGCAGATGGGTTGAAAATTTCACAAGAACACTGCCCAACCAACTCCGAGAATGCTTAAATATATATTTAGGTGGCATTAATTTTATGATTGACGAAGACATCAAAGCCCATGTCCGGAAATGGTTAAATAACCTGTTGCAAAGATATGTGAACATATGTCATCAAGGTGCTGCCACATCTATGGGACAGGTTTGTTTGGGTCAAAGAGGATTTTTTTGAGAAACTAGAATGACACTCGGGAGACCACATACCTCCGACAGTTTACGTTTTGCATCCCACTGATAGGCCGGATCTGCATCAAGACCTTAAACAAAATCTAATCAACTTCTTATCACCTACCCAAATCATCCACCAAATTATCCATGTTTTGTAACAACCCATCCATCACTTTTTCAAATATCATGGTATATATATTTTTGGCCCTATCTCTCAATGGTGAAGAATCACTTGGAAAAATAAAAACATTATTGTATCCAGATTCGGATCTTCAACAAACTCGAATTGATTCTTCCTCTTTAAAACAACCAACCTCTCCACCAAGTTTTGTCCAAATATATCCACAACTATTTGAGATATTGTGATACATATTATTTTGGCCCGATAACTAAATAGTGAGAGAATCACTTAAGAATTATCGTCACCAGATCCACATCTTCACTAAAATTTGAATCAATTCTTCCTTATCACACACCCAACCTCCACCAAATTTAGTCTGTATCTGTCGATAACTTTTTGAGATATCCTGCTCACAGACAAACAAACAGACAGACAGGCAAACAGGGGTGAAAACATAATCTCCAAACACCTTAGGTGGTGGAGGTAAATAAACTTCATCAATCCCCTGTAGTTTTTTTAATTTCTCCAATAAATTTCCATGTCTCCATTGAAGTACCTTTCTATAATAAGATAGTTCAGAGAATAGATAAAAGGATACCTTTGTATTACACACCATGTGACAGTGAAAATACACTACTCTCACATGTTCGCCACACGAGGTATGCATGCTCCGCTGCATATGCTCATTGCAAGAGATTATATATATATATATATATATATATTGTTACGGACGCGGTTAAGATGTTATTTTGACCGAGCGGTGGTGTATTACCGCGACCGAACAGTTATTCCCCGATTAGAACCCGATTCCACCCAAACGTTGGCCGGATCGCACCGTGGCTGCTCAACGAGGGAAAAGACTAAAACGACGAATGCAAAGAGGAAGACGAAGGCAAAGAAAGGTTTGGAAATACTACTAAATTTATTTACTATTTACACACATAAGCAAAAAGAAAGCAGTCACGTTTATTTACAAGCACATAAGACACAGGTGACACAGTGAAAATACTAGCTTACCTACAGTCTTAATTAACCCAGGACAGAACAAACAAAAGACAGACTCACGTGGGGAATGACAGGAATGGCAGGAGGTGGATGGATGGAGGTGAATGCTTGGTGGAGCCAACGCGGAGCTTGGTGGAGCTTTGGTGGAGGTGAACGCTTGGTGGAGCCAACGCGGAGCTTGGTGGAGCCTTGGTGGAGGTGAACGCTTGGTGGAGCCAACACGGAGCTTGGTGGAGCCTTGGTGGAGGTGAACGCTTGGTGGAGCCAACGCGGAGCTTGGTGGAGCCTTGGTGGAGGTGAACGCTTGGTGGAGCCAACGCGGCTGGGGGGGGGGTTGGTATGACGGGTTCTCTCTCCTTCCCTCACAAGCTTCAGGACTCTTTCTCTCTCTTTCTTAGTCCCACCCAGGCCAACAACTTCCTCTCTTGCTTAGTCCAACTCAAGGCCTTTCTGTCTTCTGATCTCCTCCCTCCTCGACTCTACTCAAAGCGCATCTCCTTTTGGAAACGCCCCGCCATGGGTTATATAGGCCCCGCCCCTCAACCTTTTCGAACCTCCCCCAAACGTTCTCTCTCCGCCCTCTAAAGCCAACCCCTCGTTCTGGGTTGGTCGGCAAGGGCTGGTTCACTCCTCCCCTCTATGACGAGGTGGGGACGCGCCTTTCTTCCCCAACCCTGCCTCGTGGTCAATGGCGGCAATTGGAGCGGAGGTAGTTTCCAATCGACGAAAAGGGGGAATGGAGGTTTTGGGAATGGGAATGAAGGGAATCTATCTCTTTCACTTGGTGCAATGGAGTACTTCTATTAATGGGAGACACAGCCTTACCCTAAAACACAGAATAAGATATAACTATCGAACAGGGGTATTCTATGATTGGCTGACGTGTATGCTTGTGGACTAATTATGGGATGCCCTTTTGACCTTTACACAGCTCCGGAGGCAGGAGGCGCAGAATAACCAATAATAATAATAAAGCACACAATAAAAAAAAACACAATCCTCATATCCGCAACACTGCACCCTCCTCCTCTTAGGCACGTCCCGGGCCTACAACTTTTTATTTAGTGTGACACGTAGGTGTAGTTCCCTCTACTTTTAAGCTGACCCTGAGTGCGACAGTTTTTAAAACATAAATAAATGTGTCCCGCTGCTCCATTGCACCCTGCCTAACAGACTTACGCCCACAGTTAACCGAATTGCGGAATGGTCTTCAAACTACACACTGACGGTGGGGAGCATTATTTACAATGACGCTATTTTTATTTACAAAACTAACCCAGGACCTGTAATTGTTCTTTCTGGGGGGGAGACAGTCTGCTCTGCATCAATGCACCATTAAAGCACCCAAAAACGCACCAATGCACACCCAAGCACCAATCGGTGCAGTCATCACTGTTCATCAATGTTCAACAATAAAAAATAAATCAACAACCCCTAACCCTGCAGGTGATCTCTTGCTCTTCGGCTCCCTCTGCTGGTTATTATTATTTGTTCTTCCAGATGTTGTCATTCTTTCATTTTCTTACTGGCGGCCTATTTGAACTGAAAAATGCACCCAATGTGTCCTTTTTATTTTATTTTATTTATGGCCCACAGGGCCGACTAGTGTGGTTCACCTGTGGGGCATCGGTGCCCTGTGGCCAAGGTCCGCCAGCAAGATTTCGGGCCCTCATGGCCGGTTCCAGCAGAGGGGCCATGCCCCAACCCATGGGGTCCATCAGTGGTGCTCGGCCACAGGCATGTGGTCCATAATGTGGTGCATCGATGCAGACAGCTGGTTCTGAGAGTGCCGGGCGCACAATGGCCGACTCACGCACGCTCCCCTCGGCGCCCAATGGCGCACAGGTCATGTGGGAGACAAAAGAGACAAATGAGCGAGGGGTAAGGTCACAAGGGTACACATCAATAAGGCAATGCAAGGCAAAATGCGTACGGAGAGCGAAGTGAGAAAGCTCGTCCCTACCGTACGTCACCCCCCTGTCACCTACACTACTCTTGCCCTTACCCCATATGTACAAAATCTACACATTACCAATCCGTCGCTACTGTCACGTCTCCCCATATTTCCTCTATACCAAATTCGTCACCACAATCCCTCTAACCAAAATTTGCCATCACCCAATTCATCATCAATCCTCATAAGGAGGAAGAGATGGAACATCAAGCACAATGTCATACCCACGTCATGATGCGTCTCACAATCCAAACATTTGCATCATAAAAAATAATCAAAACATGGCATGGTGTGGAGTACCTGTCACCTCAGGTGAGTGGATGCAGATGGTGCGAGGAGATCCTTCATCCTAACTATCCTCTAAATGATTTTAACACACTTTACACTACCCGGGGTCTTTCCCTGCCAATCCATTGGCCAACTTACACTATGGGTTCTAAAAACCAATTCCCATTGACCAAACTGTGGTGCTTCTCAATTTGGGGTCTCACTCCCCCGATTCATCTCCCGGTGCCCTCGCACAATTTCTGGGCTGCGACGTGTAGCTCTCCCAGCAGGTCTACCCAGCTGCACACCTCCACCACTGCAGTTGCCACCCGAGCTTACCTAGCTCCTCACCCTAACCTATCTAGCTGGTGAAGGCCCCTCCTGGCTCTGTCACCCCACTTGGTGCCCTCTGGCACTGGGCTACCCGGGTCCGTCCTCCGGATCCTCGGGCCCCATCCACAACAACTACTACCGGCTCCCAGAGCCCACCTGCGGCCTCACCTGGCCGACATCCTCACAGTGGTGGAGTGCCCAAACCAACTACACACACTAACAGGCTACACGCCCAGCCATTTCCACAACACTAATGCACCCATCCAAACATCATTCTTCCAACCGCACCACAGATGCCAATATCCAACCACAATTTACCTGTACCCTCTACCTAACACTTACACTACCCGCCCCGGGTATCCGTGATGGGGGTCCACTCTTCCCCCATTCACACCTTCGCACCATCCACTCCACTCCACAATTTCCACCATACTCACTCCACGACCATCCATTCCAATCCTCCATATACTCCACACTCCATGTTTTCCACACACCTGTTGGTGCACACCTGTGCACTCACACCTGGTGCCACCTGCACCCTCCTTCCTTCCTGGACCAGTTGGTCAACACAACACACCTCACCATTACCATCACTCAAACACTGCTCCATACACCTGTTCAGTTGCACACCTGTGCAATCACACCTGTTCAATCCTCACACACACGGCATCATCTCATCTAACTACTCCCCTCTGAAACTTGCGCTTCCCAGTCGCCCCTTTAAACTATTGCGCTCCCACGTCATTATCATCCACACTAAACTACCTGCGTCCCCACTACAGGTGTCATTGTCACTAACTAATCTTACCGTTACCTAATGTCATCTTCTAGGGCCCTACACACAATATCCTAACCCACCCGGGCTAGTTTTCACTGCCATCAACCCCATAAGCTAGTGCTCCTTTGCCCCCCTCGTTGTGAGGGATGACAGAGTTGCCATCCCACCAAATCGGGGAGGTCCCACTATCAATTTTGCTCGTCCAAATTCCAACCAATTCAAAAATTTTCCATTTACTGCCAATTCTACCCACTATTATAAATTTCGTATCAAATCACTACCATCATCACAGTCCGCTATATCCTAGCCTCGGTGCGTCGTGACATCATTAAACTCGGTTCGTAAAGCCGAGCAATGAATTCGGGTGGTTTGGTCGCCTGCAGGTTGAATCCGTCCGGCTTTCGGTTCAAGGGAGGTGGTTTGGTCGGGCCGAGGTTCCACGCACCATCCCGGCGCGGCACCTTGCGGTCCCGGGCCCGATGGCTCAATCTCCCTCGGTCGGAACCCCGTCCCCGCGAGGGGGCACCGTTCCGCTTCCTCCCACTCGCCCTTGAACCGGACCGGTCGCCTGGCCTGACAAGGCCCGGACTCGACCGTGCGGGGCGGGGCCAAGCCCGAATCGGCAACGACGCTTCGAAGAGAAGCGACGCAGCATCGATCCGCGCCGGGCCTCGCACCCAACAAAGCACACCGCGCCCCGTGTGCTCGCATCGGCTATCCGTCGCCCAAACCGCTAACCCGGTTACCGTCGATGCTTCACCGGCATGCTCACACGCATACGCTACCCCTTTCACCCTCACAAAATCCGGCGTTCCAACGCCGTCCGTACATTCCACCAACGCTCTCCCTGTTACACACCACTCCTCTCGCGCACACTCTTGCGCACACTCGCCGCGCGCACACCTCGGTCCACACCTCTCCTCCGTTACATCCTCCGTAACACTCACCATGGGCGTGCACTCTGGCATCCACCCACTAACGTGCTCACATGGGCTCTCCCACACTCGCGCTACCACCAACTCAGGTGTGCTTCCTCGCACACGTTCCACCACCACCTTACTCTCCGTGTCACACTCCGTACACCCCGACGTGCATTCTCGCTCGTACTCGGTTTCACACTCGCGCTCCGTAACACGCTCACCCCTTGACGCACACTTTTTATTGCTCTCACTCCCTGTGTCACACTCCGTACACCCCGACGTGCATTCTCGCTCGCACTCGGTATCACACTCGCGCTTCGTAACATGCTCACCCCTTGACGCACACTTTTTTTCCACACGCGTGCCATTTCCACTCACACGGGACCCTTCACCAACGCCCGGATGCCTCCTCGATCCCAAGCGCGCGAAAATTCTTTTGTCGCCAAACATCCTCTTACAAAATCTCCCCGCACAATACACAGCACGTCTCACCTTCGGGCTTCTTCTTCCTCCCTGCACCAAAACCTGCAAACTCTTTATTTGGTTAGTGCGTACATCATCATAATTTGAGCAGGGACTTTGTACATTTTCCATTTCTCCCTGCAATTGCCGGGCTACTTCCGTCATCTCTTCAATTTTAATTCCCAGCACTGCTTTTTCTTTATTCACCTCGACGACCGCTGGCTTTAATAAAACACCCTCCTCTACCTCAGCGGTCGCCGGCTTTTCCAAACCCCGTGTCGCGATTTCTACCCCCGTCATTGTACCCGTGCTTTCCTCCGCTTCGCTCAACCAGCGCTTCTCGACCCGCTTTACCTCCTCGTGCACCCGTGGGACCTGCTCGCCCAACCTGCGGTCTCTGTCCCTCTGCTCCCTTTCCTCCCAATCGGCCCCCATCCTATCCATTTTTGCATTCATTTCGGCCATGAAGGCTTGCATTTGGGCCACCGTTGGTAGTACAAAGGGTACTGTCACGATTTGTTGCAACAAAAGGTTCAAATCCAACGGCGGCGCTGCTACGGTCGCGGGCGCCGTGGCCATGTGCGAGGCGCCATTTTGCGCGCCCGTAACCTCGTGCGCGAGAGCGCCATTTTGCGCGTCTGATACCCCCTCAACCACCTCCTCCATATACATTACCCCGACGTCCTGGGTTACTCCTAACCCCTCCTCTAGCTCACCCACCGGCATTCGATCGCCTTGACCAGCCATGGCGCGATTTCAAAATTCTGGTTTTTGCTTTTCAACACAAATTTCCAGCAGCTTGGAATTTTGAGCGCGTTAAGCACGCTTCGGGTCCGTATCTCACTCCCAGACACCAATTATTGCGGCAATAACACAATTGGTGTCCAAAATTTGGGCTAAATAAATTTAGTCCCAGGTTCGAATCCCACTCCTGACACCAATTGTTACGGACGCGGTTAAGATGTTATTTTGACCGAGCGGTGGTGTATTACCGCGACCGAACAGTTATTCCCCGATTAGAACCCGATTCCACCCAAACGTTGGCCGGATCGCACCGCGGCTGCTCAACGAGGGAAAAGACTAAAACGACGAATGCAAAGAGGAAGACGAAGGCAAAGAAAGGTTTGGAAATACTACTAAATTTATTTACTATTTACACACATAAGCAAAAAGAAAGCAGTCACGTTTATTTACAAGCACATAAGACGCAGGTGACACAGTGAAAATACTAGCTTACCTACAGTCTTAATTAACCCAGGACAGAACAAACAAAAGACAGACTCACGCGGGGAATGACAGGAATGGCAGGAGGTGGATGGCTGGAGGTGAACGCTTGGTGGAGCCAACGCGGAGCTTGGTGGAGCTTTGGTGGAGGTGAACGCTTGGTGGAGCCAACGCGGAGCTTGGTGGAGCCTTGGTGGAGGTGAACGCTTGGTGGAGCCAACGCGGAGCTTGGTGGAGCCTTGGTGGAGGTGAACGCTTGGTGGAGCCAACGCGGAGCTTGGTGGAGCCTTGGTGGAGGTGAACGCTTGGTGGAGCCAACGCGGCTGGTGGGGGATTGGTGTGATGGGTTCTCTCTGCTTCCCTCACAAGCTTCAGGACTCTTTCTCTCTCTTTCTTAGTCCCACCCAGGCCAACAACTTCCTCTCTTGCTTAGTCCAACTCAAGGCCTTTCTGTCTTCTGATCTCCTCCCTCCTCGACTCTACTCAAAGCGCATCTCCTTTTGGAAACGCCCCGCCGTGGGTTATATAGGCCCCGCCCCTCAACCTTTTCGAACCTCCCCCAAACGTTCTCTCTCCGCCCTCTAAAGCCAACCCCTCGTTCTGGGTTGGTCGGCAAGGGCTGGTTCACTCCTCCCCTCTATGATGAGGTGGGGACCTGCCTTTCTTCCCCAACCCTGCCTCGTGGTCAATGGCGGCAATTGGAGCGGAGGTAGTTTCCAATCGACGAAAAGGGGGAATGGAGGTTTTGGGAATGGGAATGAAGGGAATCTATCTCTTTCACTTGGTGCAATGGAGTACTTCTATTAATGGGAGACACAGCCTTACCCTAAAACACAGAATAAGATATAACTATCGAACAGGGGTATTCTATGATTGGCTGACGTGTATGCTTGTGGACTAATTATGGGATGCCCTTTTGACCTTTACACAGCTCCGGAGGCAGGAGGCGCAGAATAACCAATAATAATAATAAAGCACACAATAAAAAAAAACACAATCCTCATATCCGCAACAATATATATAATATATACAGACTTGGCATTTAATATGGAATATTTCTTTTTTCTTGACTTGGGTTTACTTTCTGAACTCAGTTTATCAATCTGGTGAGTTTCTTTTACCCTTCGGTGATGTCTTTGTTGAAAGAACCATGTCACTGACTGTCTTTCGCAGCAAGAAGTCAATAACAGGATTATATCACAGGTGGCGTGACAAAATGTAAGGACAGGTACATTTGACGATTGGCTTCACAATCGGGTATATAAGGGTTGTTGCGTTCTGTATTAGTGGAAAACAACTGCTGCACGTCTACAAAAGTTATTGCCGCTTCCTCTGGAGATGGTCCGTCAACTTGACAATGCTGTTTGTCATGGAGTGGTGGCTTTACGGATTTCTGGCATGAAACAGCGTGCTATTGCTCGGCAGTATGGCATCACTCAAGGTCAGGTGTCAAAGATCCTGAAACGCAATGCTCAGAGGGGTGTCCCTACTCCAATACCGAGGCCAGGACATCCACGCAGAACCACAAGGAGAGGTGATCGCCAGCTGCACCGGTTAGTCTGCAATGGCCGTACTAAGTTAGCTAATCGGCTTAGGGCTGAGTGGCAGCAACTGACAAATGTGCCTGTATCCAGAAGGCTAGTCAACCAACGACTGGTTCAAGCAGGCTATCGTGCCAGGCATCCCCTGAGAAAGCCACGCCTGACCAGACAACACAGCCAGCGCCGATTGCAGTTGGCCAGAGAGCACCGTCAATGGCAGCCAGGACACTGGAATCACGTGACCTTCAGTGACGAGTCTAGATTTCTGGTCTATCGTCAAGATGGCCACGTCCGAGTGCGCAGACAAGTGCATGAAGCCCACAACGAAGATTGTATAGTGCCAAGAGTCCAAGATGGAGGTGGTGGGGTGACCGTTTGGGCTGCTTTTCATGCAGGGGGCAAAACTGACCTGGTTGTTCTGAATGGAAACCTGTACCAGTTCAAGTACAGGGTCATTCTGGAAGAAACATTGCTTCCATTTGCTCGTGCAGCCTTTCGAGGAAACTTTGTCTTCCAAGATGACAATGCACAGCCTCATCGTGCTCGCATGATCCAACACTTTCTTGCTGACCGTGGTGTAGAGCATATGGAGTGGCCTGCCATGTCCCCGGATATGAATCCGATAGAGAACTTGTGGGCAGAATTAACGCGTCAAATCGACAACTTGGACCAGCAGCCGACCTCTGTGCGTGAATTGCAGCAGACTATTGTCACTGCATGGCAAGCGATTCCTGTCCAAACCTTGGCAAATCTCGTGAACAGCATGCCTCGACATGTACGTGCTCTCCTGAATGCTCGGGGTTACACGAAGTACTGAACTGTAATTTTACTGTCCGTAATCCCAGTCATAATTTAGCTTTTGTTTTTGTTGAAATTTTTTTTGGCTAATGTGCAAAATATAGAGATACTTCTGGAAAACGTATAGAAGTTTAACACAGTCCTGTCCATGAATTGAGTTCGATATCAGTTTACATCACTTTCAAGGATCAATTTATTTGTTTCGAAATGTCAAATGTGTTTTTTGTTTCTTTTAAAGGTCACATTAACAAAATCTAGAATAATTTCAACAGAATTCCAATGAACTTTTGGTTCTAAGTCATCTTGAAAAGTAAGTTAACCCCCACAAAAGAAATATTCCATATTAAATGCCAAGTCTGTATATA